>NC_134516.1:24426071-24774821 GCF_027942865.1 Odontesthes bonariensis | reverse complement strand
ATAAAGAATCATTTCAGATGTAGAATATCTAAGTTACACAAAGAGCAGAGAGACCTCGATAAAATGACAAACTGACTTTTCAACAACATATCTTCTTCTTTTGTGGAGACTCAGAAAGTGTCCAAAGTTTTGGTGGACTTTCTTTAAAAAGTGATCCATCAGCTATATTCCATCAGCTATATTCCACATCTGCTGAATACAGAAAGTTTGGACGTGTCTGTGGCTGCTGCTGCTGTCCCAGCCATGATGTGTCCACACTGGGTGTTGTGTTCAGAAAGAAGCATGCACATGCACATGCACGTGCTAAAACAAGGGCACAGATAGAAATTACCTTTGGCGAAATTAAATACAGGTTCATTGCTTAAAGTTCTCAGGCACCATGGCTGACTTCTGACAGAGCCATCTTAAATTAATAGTATACTTCATATTTTGTACATTTTGTCTTGTGGACAACTTTTCAGGCTGAAGTCTTTTCTTCGTTGAGTCCCTGCAGGTTCTAGTGCCTGAAAGGACTCAGTTTCTCCTGACACAGTGAGGGACCTGTACAGGGACACATATTTCCTTTGATCCTTATTGTTGGGACCTATGAGTTAGAACTTATTTTCATAATTTAGCATTGACACAGTAGCAGTTTAAGTCAGAGCAAGTGTAAGAAGGCTAAATGGACAGAGATGATTTATAACTTTCCACACGTTTAGGTCATGGCACCCCACTGTGAATATAAATGTAAAAAACACATTTCTAACACGTTGCATGAACCGTACAATAATGACAAGTTTGAGTTCAAGTTGTGTTGAATTGTTTAATTATTATTACATGTTTCTCAAGCTGTGGAGAGAAACCACAATTAAATACAGTTCACAACATGAAATTCTCCTTTATCTGAATTTATACACGTCCCTCTCCAGTTTCATAATCTCTAGCTTGATCTTTTTTATTTTCAGTTTCTTGTATCTAGTTTGGTGCTCTCTTTATTGGACAAACACATTTCTTCAAAGGCTACTTACCACTCTGAAATATTTTCCTGTACTTTACCTTCACTTGCTGCCAGGTACGCTTTTGGCTGCTAAGATTGCTCCTGTTGAGATGTAAAAGTGAAAAATTAATATCTGGGTCACACACACAGGATAATATGGTCACAAAGTATGATGATGCATGTCGATTATTGGGTTATTAATAAAGTGAGCAGGGCCAGTATATGTGTGCTGTACATCTCATACAGAGACAATTCAGCATGCTTTATGTAAACACATTATAACACAAAGAGGAGAGCATAAATACATGAGGACAGTAAAATAAATGTCTAACAATTGACAATGGTATGAAACTTTCATAACTTATTTAGTCTGTCTGCAGTTGTTTGCCATGCCGTTTCTTCGCTTTATTGATCAAAGCTGAATTACCATTTCTGGTGATGAACTTTTAAAATCCTCATGCAGCTCCATGAGCATTATTTGTTCAGCTGCCGAAAAAATAAAAGCTCTTGTCTTGCTCTCCTTTTCTGCCATCTCTGTTTTTCCACCATCCACTCGTCAGGGCTTCTTACGTTCCTCGTACACTCGCACTTAGCCAGGCTATGTAAGCCTCGCTTGGATTAGCCTCACTGAGATGCAGCTGAGCTGGCTTCATGGAACGACTTGAGGCTTAATTGGAAGATGGTGTCAGTTAAAGCGACGCTTTCCGGCTACAGCCTGGCTTTCTTTAGCTACTTTCTAGGAATACCCCCCTTGAGTGCCTATGAAAGGTGCCTATAAATAAAATGTATTATTATTATTATTAATTCTGATGTGCGATGAGGCAGTTCTCCTGCAACATTAAGCTCTTTTCCACCAGTACTTACTCACAACCACCTCAATGTGGGTGGGGTCGTTATAGCAAGGAGGTCCAAAAGTCCTGTGATGTCAGTCTTATGTGACACAAACATAACACAACAATTTAGGACATGGAGGCAAAGGTTTACCTGCTGCTTGGTCTATGTCTTTGCGTCTAGCAATCCACCTCGTTGACGATCACAGAATACATCAAATCCAACTGTTGCTGTTGCCGGTTATTGTTAAGGAGTGGCTTTCATGACTCATCCAGTGACATCACTCCCTGGCCAATCAGTGGCCTGCAGTCTGTAGATGTCACATTTTCGGCTCAAGTCAACTTGACCCCGACCGAGTAGGTGCTAAAAATGTACCACCTGGTGCCAGGAGGTATTACCTCATGGAAAACCCTAACAGCTGAGTGGGATCCAGTCGAGTGGAGTAGGTAGAGGTTGAAAAGGAGGAATGTGTTCTGATGTCATTCTAAATCTCTGAAAGTTGACTTAGGCTTGTTTTATCTCATCTTTTTTATTGGAAGGCATGTTTTATAACATGTGATTAGCCCGGCTAGCTCAGTCGGTAGAGCATGAGACTCTTAATCTTAATCTTAAAAGCCACAGGTTCCTCTCTCAGTGACAGTCAGCCAGACTCCACCTGATCTGTACAAAGAAGAGAAGCAAACAGTCGAAATGAGCTACTTTTTTTGTACTTTACGTTCAACAGACACTGAGGGTGGGGGTATTTCTACATGCATTCACTTCTTTTATATTACATTTAGCAGACGCATTTACAAATTAGGATAATTAGGATATGATGACAGACAGTCATCATTGAAAAAAATAAACGTGCACAATCGGCCTCCTATAATGCAATCTATGCAATTTCCAAGTATAGAATCGAGTGTAGGAGCGAGTGAAATGAAAGAATTCCCGATTTCCATATCTTTTTTTAAATTTAAAGAAAAAAAAAAATTTAATTTTAAAACTTTTTTTTATTTTCCCGGTTTGGAATGTCTCGCGGACCGGTACTGATTTAAGAGATCAGTATTTAACAACTTTGTTGCACAAGGCTGGGTGGCCTCTCGCGGCCCAGTTTCCCTTTTTAAATAAACATTCCAGTCGTCCGTATTGAATGTTGACAACGTGGTTGAACATCAAACATTTAGATGCAAACCTTGAAGACGTAGAACGTTTCAAACTGGATGTTTCAGCTGTTGTCTCGAAGCAAGTTCATCAACAGTTTCAAGGTCTCTGCCCGAATGATGTACTTAGAAGGTTTTGGATCAACATCAAATGAATCCCTGGAATCAAAAGAACCACCACTTTTATTATGGGTTGTCCAACAGATAATGGTGAGAATATAGAGGGGGATGGCCACTATATAACGCTGTTTTCACGTAGTTGTTAGCTGCTCACTGGTGTGAACTATGAACCTGAACGAGTGTGTACAAGTATAGCAGATTTTCAGCTTCCCACATGAGAAGCCTGGACAGAAATGTTTGCTTTGATTTAAAAACCTCTTTACTCCATGACCCTTTCTCTTAGTGCAGAATTAGAACCCCAGAATGTTCTAATTTATTCGCTGAGCCCCCTGTGACATCACACAGAACCCCCCTTAATGTACAGAATACGGAACCCGTGGCAGTCGGATCCTTACCAGACCGGTGCAGAGTATCACCTGTTTCAGTAGTTTGTGAAAGCCTTTAACTAACTTCAACACTGTTGATATACAGCTTGCAGACAGCCATTGCATCTCTCAGTGTTGAATGAAGATGATGCCCTTCAGTGATGATGACATAACGTGAGTACAACCAACTGCTCGATGCTGTAAATTGTCTCTTTGGGTCTTAAAATTCTTTTGGGTCTATCATAAAGGAACATAAACTCGAGAGTGATATTACAGTTCTTAAATGGTGCGCCTATGACAGAGTTTACACCTAATAAGTTGGACTCTAGATTCAAAGGTTGGATAGCTAAGGGTATAACAGCCTTATGCAGGGTAATGAAAGATGGAAAAATGCTCAGTTTTGAAACGCTTAAAAGGACACATTTAGTAGAAAAACAAGACTTCTATGGATATCTGCAGCTGCGGCACTACGTTGATACGAAGATGAAAAATGTAACAAAGACTGGCACATGTTTGATTGAACTGTTTACAAAAGCCTATAATTCAGAAACTATTGATAGAACTGTTTTCTGCTTACATAAGAGTCTGTCGAATTTGAAATCACATTCAACTTCATATATTAAAACAAAATGGGAGAAGGAAGGAGGAATAATTATACCTGAAGAAGAATGGACAACAATATGGAGGTATCAATGGATGTGTACCAGCTCACAGAAGTGGAGGGAGTTTGGCTGGAAAAGCCTGATTAGGTGCTTTATTACACCCTCCCAGAAATCTCACTATGACAATAACTCCTCAGTCTGCTGGAGGAACTGTGGAAATCAAAATGCAAACCATTATCACATTTTCTGGGACTGCCCGGTCATGAAGGACTATTGGAAAAAGATACACAACGCCCTACAGGACATCTTCAAATGTGAAATACCCCTCGACATTAAGACCATGTTTTTCGGACACACACCTGAGGGATGGCTGAAAAGAGATAAGCACCTCATAAATATCCTGCTAATGGCTTGCAAAAAGAATATCACCAGGAAATGGCTATCACAAGAGAGCCCAACTGTAAACATCTGGATGGATATCACAAAGGACATATATAAAATGGAGAGAATAACAGCATTTGTTCATTTTAAACTGGAGAAATTCACCTCATACTGGGAAAACTGGGTCAACTATGTCACGCCCCATAGGCCTGATTTTATTTTTACAAATCAATAACTATGCCATATAAAAAGGATCACTCCCCACTTTGTACACATTCTTGTGTGTTTTTGTTGTTGTTTGATTCTTTTTTTTTTGTCATTGTTTAGACATAAAATAAAAATATCACTTTGGCATTTAGGACAGACAAGAGATGTAAGATGTATGCACATGTACCGGATGTGAATGTTTGTTTCTGAATGTCAATAAAAAAAGAATCATTCTTTTGGGTGGGCATTGATGACAGATAAGCCACAGAAATGTATCACTGCAGTAATGGACAACTGTCGGCCCGGTTAAAGTACATTACAATAATTTGTCTGAAATCACTAAATTCATGACATTTACCATTTCTCATTATCTAAAATGTTCTATTGTCTTTCTGTTTCCAGCTGTTAGTCTGGGTCTTGAGGTCCGTCAGTCTCCCTCTGATCTCATCAGAAATCCTGGTGCCAAAATGCAGATTTTCTGCAGCCACAGTAAAAGTGACTACAGAGTGATGCTCTGCTACCAGCAGTCACCTGGAGACACAGCAATGAAACTCATTGGATATTTGAACTACAAAGCTGTCACAATGGAAGACAAATATAAAGATGGTTTCAGTCTCGCTGGAGATTTGGGTGGAGACGCAGCAAAGAATGGATCTGTGCACATCCCAGATGCAGGAGTGAATTACAGTGCAGTTTACTACTGTGCAGCACCAGAAGCACAATGACACAAATCCCCTCTGAACTCTACAAAAACTGCACACAAGTTTTTTTCTGCAGGCTCCCAAAGCAGCTGCTATGTGGTTGCCTTTCAGTTTGATGCATTCGCAGCACACTTCAGTAACTCTGTTTCTGTACACTTTAACTTGGTGTCTCACTTTAGCACGATTTATACATCCAGGAAGGCGATCTACAGCAGCAAGAATATGTGAAGCCACTCCCTCCTTCCACTTCATCAGTTACAGTGATGGTGTTTCTGCATCCTCTTCATTCCTCTTTAAACCTCACTCATCTCATTTGAGCCTTAACACAAGTATAGATGCTGAGACTTTTCTGACTGTATCAACATCTGCAAAACTCTGTGAAACATAGTTTTATAAGTTTTTTTTTTCAAGGCTTTTAAACAAATCATCTGTGCTGCACGAGATGCACAATGACACAAATCCCCTCTGAACTCTACAAAAACTGAACACGACTTATCAACTTCAGTGGTTTTGAATGAAAATGAAAAAAACTGCTCTGGGACACCTGCTGAAGATCTCACTACACAAGGCAGCACTTTGGGTTTTAAAAAAGTGTAATGAGCCTTTTTCATGTTTTCTGAAAAAGCAAAAGTTTAAGAATGCAGGTAAATGATGGATAACTGCAGCAACAATGGGAGCCATCAGTCTGCTTTACAGCCACAGGAAGCCACTCCTCTCTTGACATCACATCGGTTGGCTCATAAAATCCCTCTCAGTTCAGTTAAAAGGAGAAACCCTGTCATGATTTCACTCCTGTGTTTCATTGCTGACGTCAGAGTGACTGCACTCATGTCAGACTTCTACAGGATCATCATGTTTCTTATTTATCATTTCCTCACAGGTAGCGATTGTTTCATTGTGAATTAAGATGTCTTCTACACCAACGGTGAGTCATTCACAAACTTAACTTCACGGTGAAGAAAACTGGTGAATGTGCAGACAGTGAAACAAACAAAATAGACAAAAAGCTCAGACGTTCTGTGACAAACCCCAAATAGTATATCTATATCTGTAGTATATCAGATAGTACATCTGCCTCTGTCTTTAAAGCACCATCAGCTCCGTCAACATGTCCAAAGACACTGACGAACTCCTGTACCGACCACACACAAACCCGCCTCCGTTTAACGTGTTTGAATATTTGTGAAGGACAGAAAAATGTTCATTCCAATATTTCAAAGTGTTACAAGTGTGCACGTCAATATCAGAACGGATCACATGGTGGAACTTCTCCATCAGCTGATTCATACTTCACACAGTGTAATCTTCCTGGTTTCACAGCTGTGTTCACTTCAGTTAAGCTCCTCCCACATAACAAACGTGGCCTCCTGTTGGTTCACAGGATCAGAGAAGGTCACACCTTGCAGTGACACACCTCCCTGCATCTCTTCATATCTGGGACTACACAGTGAGATACTGTAACTGAGAGCCTGAGTTTTACAGCATGACCTCTATCAGACATCGGCTCCTCAGCTTATTGGTGCTTGCTCACTGGATCAAAGGTAAAGTAGTATGTTATCAGCAGATTCATTTCAGCAGTTAGATGGTGTCTGCACCGCTGAAACCGTTAACTGGTAAAATGCTCATTTGTGGTAACTTTCTCTGTTGTACTCACAGGTCATGTTGATGGAAGTGATGTCTACCAGACTCCCATACTGTGGGAGCAGCAGGGTGAAAATGCAACAATACACTGTAACCACACAAAGGGTGGAGGCTATCACCAGATGCACTGGTACAGACAGCTGCCTGGAGAAACTATGAAACTTATCGTGTTCACAGCTACAGGTAAAACAGATCACGACTTTGGAGAATTCAGCAAAGACAAATTCTCAGCCACCAAGACTGAAGCTGAGAGAGGAACATTCACAGTAAAGAATCTGCAGCCAGAAGATAAAGGCTGGTATTTCTGTGCTGTGAGTCAACACAGTGATCCAAACACATGTGAACACTGAACAAAAACCTCTGCACCCTGTTCCCATCTGTATTTATCTGCTCTCCTGTAGGGGGCGCTCAAGTACAAGCTGACAATGTCTCACAGTCATGTGACACTCCCATATGCAAGTCTTCATATCTGTGCTGTGATGTCAGAGCTGCCATCACACACACTGACAGTGACTGTGGTCTCCAAGTTCAGTCTTCTCCCAACACAATAATGATCCCAGCTGCTCTGATCAAACTCTCTGCAGCTCTGCTCTGTATTGCAGGTACTTTATGCACAAGATGATGCTGAGGACTGAAAGGAGAAGAAGTTCTCTTCTCTTTTAATTCATAATCAGAATTTCATCTTGTTCTTTTTCATTTGCACACAGAAGAGTTGTTGGAGCTTCTGTAACACAATGTGACTTTGACTCCTGCAGGTCTAACTGACGGGAGTGATGTGAGCCAGACTCTTCTGCTGTGGAAGAACGAGGGTCAGTCTGCCACGATGAAGCCACACTAAGGGCGCTGCTTACTTCCTGATGTACTGGTACCAACAGCTGCCGGGGGAGGGGATGAGGCAGATAGTTTTCACCACTCCATCTCCTCCACATGGATATGAAAGCGGCTTCAGTGAGGACAAATTTCCTTGTTTGCTCCATGAAACTTGTTTGACAAAGGAAGCCTCCAGTTGGCCTTCCATCACACGTACTTTAAACAAGACAAAACCAAATGTATAGTCTGGTATCAAGTGTAAGAGACAGAAAAAGTGGGAGGATTGTAAATTGGCTCCCCACACTGTGGAAAGATTTAAGAGTCTGGATTCATCATACAGTGAGGCAAGAATCCCACCCCAACCTCATGCACTTTCCACCATTTTCTCCAAAGAATGTGCATAAAGTTGAAGTGCATGTCCTACTGAGGAATCCACATGAATTTTCAAGAGTTTCCTACTATTTGGTTGACAGTCCTGGAAACTTGTCCAATAATTGAAGCAGTCAGTTAAGAATCACACCCCAACTTCAAAGCACTTTCCACCATTTTCGCCAAAGAATGTGCATAAAGTTGAAGTGCATGTCCTACTGAAGTATCCACACGACTATTTCAGATCATTTCTTATTCTTTGGAAGACAGTCCAGGAAATGTCTTCAATCGCCGAAGGAGTCTGTTCAGAATCTCACCCAAACTTAACAGGACTTTCCACCATGTTCTCAAAAAAAAGTGGATAACGGTGAGCTTGCCGTTCAGCTCACACGAGGAAGATCTGCAGGTCATGAAACTACCCCAACAAGAAGCACTTACTATAATGAGGAACAGCTCAGTGTTTCTATTAGGGCACTTATCATGACAAAGTCTCGCTTCTGATAGAAAATAAGTGTCATTCTAATCGTGACCACAATATTGATCTTCTATTTGACTTGGAAAATCACATGTCATCCCTAGATGTAATACACAGTTTGTTTCAAAGGTTCAGATCTTGTACATTTTCACTACCAAGACAACCCCAAAAAGAAGCACTTTTGAGCACAAGAATCAGGAGTGACTCCTTTGAGGTGATCTGAGAGTGATTTGCCCTCAAAAATGAGGCTTCACATTTACGCAGTGGATGTGGTCTGTCCCAGAGTGTCGCACTCTTTCACTCCAAAGCCATGTAAATGCTCAAATTAGATAGAAATTCCTTGCAAATACATTTTTAGCTATAGTTCATATTTTGTAGTAGGATCTTTGAATGAGAGCCGTCTGCAAGATTACCCCAACAAGTAGCACTTACTTTTTGAAGAAATGTAGTCAGTGCCTGTGTTAAGGTAATGTTGGGGACAAATTCAGGAAAGAACAGTCATGTCTTATTGAAGAAAATCTCACAAGCGAAACAACCCCAAAAGAGAAGAACTTATGAAATCAAGAACCATCAGTGTGTCTGTTTGAGGTGGTCTCCATGTGATACACTCATCTGCTAGCTTCAGTTACAGTCAATAGCATTTGTCGTGTACAATCGCCCCAACCAGAAGCACTTCCTGAACTCAAACACAAGTCAGCACAGACAATGAATCAGATTTTTTTCTTACATGAATTTCTCCTCGCTCCAGTTGATGCTTTCTTGTGTCCTCCACGTTGCGTTTCCCACTGGGTGAGTGTGTTGAACAGAGTTGCCCAGTTTATATGCTCAGTGTTTGTGGTTCCAACTAACTCCACCTTCCTTTTCCACAAGTTTTCTATGGTCCAGGCAATGGGCCATTAAACAGCCATTCAAAGAAGAATCGTTTTGGAATGAATGCAGACATGAGGGCAGTTAGGTGTTGATGAGTGATCAATCAGCTTTCTGCAGGTTTGCTCCATGAAACTTGTTTGACAAAGGAAGCTTCCAGTTGGAGTTCCATCACACGTACTTCAAAACAAGACAAAACCAAACGTACAGTCTGGAATCAAGTGTAAGAGACAGAAAAAGTGGGTGGATTGTAAATTGGCTCCCCACACTGTGGAAAGATTTAAGAGTCTGGATTCATCATACAGTGAGGCAAGAATCCCACCCCAACCTCATGCACTTTCCACCATTTTCTCCAAAGAATGTGCATAAAGTTGAAGTGCATGTCCTACTGAGGAATCCACATGAATCTTCAAGAGTTTCCTACTATTAAGAAGACAGTCCAGGAAATTTCTTCAATCGCTGAAGCAGTCAGTTAAGAATCACACCCCAACTTCAAAGCACTTTCCACCATTTTCGCCAAAGAATGTGCATAAAGTTGAAGTGCATGTCCTACTGAGGTATCCACACCACTATTTGAGATCATTTCTTATTCTTTGGAAGACAGTCCAGGAAATGTCTTCAATCGCCGAAGGAGTCAGTTCAGAATCACACCCAAACTTAACAGGACTTTCCACCATGTTCTCAAAAAAAAGTGGATAACGGTGAGCTTGCCGTTCAGCTCACACGAGGAAGATCTGCAGGTCATGAAACTACCCCAACAAGAAGCACTTACTATAATGAGGAACAGCTCAGTGTTTCTATTAGGGCACTTATCATGACAAAGTCTCGCTTCTGATAGAAAATAAGTGTCATTCTAATCGTGGCCACAATATTGATCTTCTACTTGACTTGGAAAATCACATGTCATCCCTAGAAGTAATCCAGTTTGTTTCAAAGGTTCAGATCTTGTACATTTTCACTACCAAGACAACCCCAAAGAGAAGCACTTTTGAGCACAAGAATCAGGAGTGACTCCTTTGAGGTGATCTGAGAGTGATTTGCCCACAAAAATGAGGCTTCACATTTACGCAGTGGATGTGGTCTGTCCCAGAGTGTCGCACTCTTTCACTTCAAAGCCATGTAAATGCTCAAATTAGGTAGAAATTAAATAGAAATTCCTTGCAAATACATTTTTAGCTATAGTTCATATTTTGTAGTAGGATCTTTGAATGAGAGCCGTCTGCAAGATTACCCCAACAAGTAGCACTTACTTTTTGAAGAAATGTAGTCAGTGCCTGTGTTAAGGTAATGTTGGGGACAATTTCAGGAAAGAACAGTCATGTCTTATTGAAGAAAATCTCACAAGCGAAACAACCCCAAAAGAGAAGCACTTATGAAATCAAGAACCATCAGTGTGTCTGTTTGAGGTGGTCTCCATGTGATACACTCATCTGCTAGCTTCAGTTACAGTCAATAGCATTTGTCGTGTACAATCGCCCCAACCAGAAGCACTTCCTGAACTCAAACACAAGTCAGCACAGACAATGAATCAGATTTTTTTCTGACATGAATTTCTCCTCGCTCCAGTTGATGCTTTCTTGTGTCCTCCACGTTGCGTTTCCCACTGGGTGAGTGTGTTGAACAGAGTTGCCCAGTTTATATGCTCAGTGTTTGTGGTTCCAACTAACTCCACCTTCCTTTTCCACAAGTTTTCTATGGTCCAGGCAATGGGCCATTAAACAGCCATTCAAAGAAGAATCGTTTTGGAATGAATGCAGACATGAGGGCAGTTAGGTGTTGATGAGGGATCAATCAGCTTTCTGCAGGTTTGCTCCATGAAACTTGTTTGACAAAGGAAGCTTCCAGTTGGAGTTCCATCACACGTACTTCAAAACAAGACAAAACCAAACGTACAGTCTGGAATCAAGTGTAAGAGACAGAAAAAGTGGGTGGATTGTAAATTGGCTCCCCACACTGTGGAAAGATTTAAGAGTCTGGATTCATCATACAGTGAGGCAAGAATCCCACCCCAACCTCATGCACTTTCCACCATTTTCTCCAAAGAATGTGCATAAAGTTGAAGTGCATGTCCTACTGAGGAATCCACATGAATCTTCAAGAGTTTCCTACTATTAAGAAGACAGTCCAGGAAATTTCTTCAATCGCTGAAGCAGTCAGTTAAGAATCACACCCCAACTTCAAAGCACTTTCCACCATTTTCGCCAAAGAATGTGCATAAAGTTGAAGTGCATGTCCTACTGAGGTATCCACACCACTATTTGAGATCATTTCTTATTCTTTGGAAGACAGTCCAGGAAATGTCTTCAATCGCCGAAGGAGTCAGTTCAGAATCACACCCAAACTTAACACGACTATCCACCACGTTCTCAAAAAAAAGTGGATAACGGGGAGCTTGCCGTTCAGCTCACACGAGGAAGATCTGCAGGTCATGAAACTACCCCAACAAGAAGCACTTACTATAATGAGGAACAGCTCAGTGTTTCTATTAGGGCACTTATCATGACAAAGTCTCGCTTCTGATAGAAAATAAGTGTCATTCTAATCGTGGCCACAATATTGATCTTCTACTTGACTTGGAAAATCACATGTCATCCCTAGAAGTAATCCAGTTTGTTTCAAAGGTTCAGATCTTGTACATTTTCACTACCAAGACAACCCCAAAGAGAAGCACTTTTGAGCACAAGAATCAGGAGTGACTCCTTTGAGGTGATCTGAGAGTGATTTGCCCACAAAAATGAGGCTTCACATTTACGCAGTGGATATGGTCTGTCCCAGAGTGTCGCACTCTTTCACTTCAAAGCCATGTAAATGCTCAAATTAGGTAGAAATTAAATAGAAATTCCTTGCAAATACATTTTTAGCTATAGTTCATATTTTGTAGTAGGATCTTTAAATGAGAGCCGTCTGCAAGATTACCCCAACAAGTAGCACTTACTTTTTGAAGAAATGTAGTCAGTGCCTGTGTTAAGGTAATGTTGGGGACAAATTCAGGAAAGAACAGTCATGTCTTATTGAAGAAAATCTCACAAGCGAAACAACCCCAAAAGAGAAGCACTTATGAAATCAAGAACCATCAGTGTGTCTGTTTGAGGTGGTCTCCATGTGATACACTCATCTGCTAGCTTCAGTTACAGTCAATAGCATTTGTCGTGTACAATCGCCCCAACCAGAAGCACTTCCTGAACTCAAACACAAGTCAGCACAGACAATGAATCAGATTTTTTTCTTACATGAATTTCTCCTCGCTCCAGTTGATGCTTTCTTGTGTCCTCCACGTTGCGTTTCCAACTGGGTGAGTGTGTTTAACAGAGTTGCTCAGTTTATATGCTCAGTGTTTGTGGTTCCAACAAACTCCACCTTCCTTTTCCACAAGTTTTCTATGGTCCAGGCAATGGGCCATTAAACAACCATTCAAAGAAGAATCGTTTTGGAATGAATGCAGACATGAGGGCAGTTAGGTGTTGATGAGTGATCAATCAGCTTTCTGCAGGTTTGCTCCATGAAACTTGTTTGACAAAGGAAGCTTCCAGTTGGAGTTCCATCACACGTACTTCAAAACAAGACAAAACCAAACGTACAGTCTGGAATCAAGTGTAAGAGACAGAAAAAGTGGGTGGATTGTAAATTGGCTCCCCACACTGTGGAAAGATTTAAGAGTCTGGATTCATCATACAGTGAGGCAAGAATCCCACCCCAACCTCATGCACTTTCCACCATTTTCTCCAAAGAATGTGCATAAAGTTGAAGTGCATGTCCTACTGAGGAATCCACATTAATTTTCAAGAGTTTCCTACTATTTGGTTGACAGTCCTGGAAACTTGTCCAATAATTGAAGCAGTCAGTTAAGAATCACACCCCAACTTCAAAGCACTTTCCACCATTTTCGCCAAAGAATGTGCATAAAGTTGAAGTGCATGTCCTACTGAAGTATCCACACGACTATTTCAGATCATTTCTTATTCTTTGGAAGACAGTCCAGGAAATGTCTTCAATCGCTGAAGGAGTCTGTTCAGAATCACACCCAAACTTAACAAGACTTTCCACCATGTTCTCAAAAAAAAGTGGATAACGGTGAGCTTGCCGTTCAGCTCACACGAGGAAGATCTGCAGGTCATGAAACTACCCCAACAAGAAGCACTTACTATAATGAGGAACAGCTCGGTGTTTCTATTAGGGCACTTATCATGACAAAGTCTCACTTCTGATAGAAAATAAGTGTCATTCTAATCGTGACCACAATATTGATCTTCTATTTGACTTGGAAAATCACATGTCATCCCTGGAAGTAATCCCTATTTGTTTCAAAGGTTCAGATCTTGTACATTTTCACTACCAAGACAACCCCAAAGAGAAGCACTTTTGAGCACAAGAATCAGGAGTGACTCCTTTGAGGTGATCTGAGAGTGATTTGCCCCCAAAAATGAGGCTTCACATTTACGCAGTGGATGTGGTCTGTTCCAGAGTGTCGCACTCTTTCACTTCAAAGCCATGTAAATGCTCAAAATAGGTAGAAATTAAATAGAAATTCCTTGCAAATACATTTTTATCTATAGTTCATATTTTGTAGGAGGATCTTTGAATGAGAGCCGTCTCCAAGATTACCCCAACAAGTAGCACTTACTTTTTAAAGAAATGTAGTCAGTGCCTGTGTTAAGGTAATGTTGGGGACAAATTCAGGAAAGAACAGTCATGTCTTATTGAAGAAAATCTCACAAGCGAAACAACCCCAAAAGAGAAGCACTTATGAAATCAAGAACCATCAGTGTGTCTGTTTGAGGTGGTCTCCATGTGATACACTCATCTGCTAGCTTCAGTTACAGTCAATAGCATTTGTCGTGTACAATCGCCCCAACCAGAAGCACTTCCTGAACTCAAACACAAGTCAGCACAGACAATGAATCAGATTTTTTTCTTACATGAATTTCTCCTCGCTCCAGTTGATGCTTTCTTGTGTCCTCCACATTGCGTTTCCAACTGGGTGAGTGTGTTGAACAGAGTTGCCCAGTTTATATGCTCAGTGTTTGTGGTTCCAACAAACTCCACCTTCCTTTTCCACAAGGTTTCTATGGTCCAGACATTGGGCCATTAAACAACCATTCAAAGAAGAATCGTTTTGGAATGAATGCAGACATGAGGGCAGTTAGGTGTTGATGAGTGATCAATCAGCTTTCTGCAGGTTTGCTCCATGAAACTTGTTTGACAAAGGAAGCCTCCAGTTGGCCTTCCATCACACGTACTTCAAAACAAGACAAAACCAAATGTATAGTCTGGTATCAAGTGTAAGAGACAGAAAAAGTGGGTGGATTGTAAATTGGCTCCCCACACTGTGGAAAGATTTAAGAGTCTGGATTCATCATACAGTGAGGCAAGAATCCCACCCCAACTTAAAAGCACTTTCCACCATTTTCGCCAAAGAATGTGCATAAAGTTGAAGTGCATGTCCTACTGAGGAATCTACATGAATTTTCAAGAGTTTCCTACTATTTGGTTGACAGTCCTGGAAACTTGTCCAATAATTGAAGCAGTCAGTTAAGAATCACACCCCAACTTCAAAGGACTTTCCACCATTTTTGCCAAAGAATGTGCATAAAGTTGAAGTGCATGTCCTACTGAGGTATCCACACGACTATTTGAGATCATTTCTTATTATTTGGAAGACAGTCCAGGAAATGTCTTCAATCGCTGAAGGAGTCTGTTCAGAATCTCACCCAAACTTAACAGGACTTTCCACCATGTTCTCAAAAAAAAGTGGATAACGGTGAGCTTGCCGTTCAGCTCACACGAGGAAGATCTGCAGGTCATGAAACTACCCCAACAAGAAGCACTTACTATAATGAGGAACAGCTCAGTGTTTCTATTAGGGCACTTATCATGACAAAGTCTCGCTTCTGATAGAAAATAAGTGTCAATCTAATCGTGACCACAATATTGGTCTTCTATTTGACTTGGAAAAGTACATGTCATCCCTGGAAGTAATCCTGTTTGTCTCAAAGGTTCAGATCTTGTACATTTTCACTACCAAGACAACCCCAAAGAGAAGCACTTTTGAGCACAAGAATCAGGAGTGACTCCTTTGAGGTGATCTGAGAGTGATTTGCCCCCAAAAATGAGGCTTCACATTTACCCAGTGGATGTGGTCTGTCCCAGAGTGTCGCACTCTTTCACTCCAAAGCCATGTAAATGCTCAAATTAGGTAGAAATTAAATAGAAATTCCTTGTAAATACATTTTTTATCTATTGTTAGATTCGGTTCTTTAATTGGAAGTTCAAGAATGGACCGGAGTAATTCAAGTGAAAATGAAGTGTTTATAGGAGGGTTTCACTTGACTTCACTTCTGTATTTTCTAAGCGCGCGAACCTAAGTGGTGGGCAACTGAAGCTGGATCCCACTGAAAACACTGTGTTTTGTCTGCCACTTTTTTGCCCAAAATACCTCAGTTTTGTGCCGTTTTTGGATGTAGCAATCGGTCTAACCGAGAGAAGGGAAAGGGTTACTATCGAGTACCTAAGGTTATCGCCCATAGAGGTGAGAAATGGAAAAAACTAATAAAACAACGCCGCAAAAAGTGGATAGCTAACCTACGTTTACAGACTGGAGGGGCTGAATCTGCAAATGCTCGTGTCTGCTAAGAAATTCTGCTTAAGTGCTAACAGGGCACATTAGCTCCCAAGTTCTTTACAACATAATCACTCTCTCTCTCTCTCTCTCTCTCTGCCTTGTGCATTAGGCTAACAAGGACACATTGGCCCTCATTTATCAAGCCGTCGTAGAAAGCATCGTTGATATGAGCGGAGAACTCGTCGTACGCAGAGGCTCAAGTGAGATTTACAGAACATGCGTACCACACCAATCCCATCGTAAGACCGAGCGGCTGTTGATAAATCCGGCGGCTGAAATCCATCCTAATGATCCTAACCACGCCTTCTACAATAGGCCGCACCTCTAGAATTTGCGACATGGATAGACGAAAGGCGGCAAAGAAACGCTGCCAACGCTGTTGACAGCTGGGACGGCGATGTAAATCGCAGACCGGACGAGTTATGTATTTTCCCCTACTGTGATGGTCAATAAAATGTGATAAGCTCCAGATTAAATGAAATCTAGAATTGAACAATGTTTTACTTTTTCTCCAATAAGATCAGGAAGAAGTGGTCCGATATGAAATTTGCCACCAAAGAAGGTCGCAGCTCTCCAGTGCCTTGGAGGAGAGGGTGGCTGGCCTGATCGGAGCTACGTCTTTTTTCCTTGAATAACAGAATGCTTACCAAAAGTCAGAATCGCTGAATAAGTTCCTCTCTCCTCCTGAGCGCTCTTGGCTGTGCAGGCTGGTGGGATCTCTGGGTACGGGGCTCTGGATGTATTTCTGGAAATGGCACTCTGCATGCAATAATAATATTGCATACCTTTTCGGGCGTATATAGAAGGGTTCCCCCCGCAGCCGAGAGACAGATTCACCTGCCCTTTAGGAGCCCTATACACCTCTCCACAGTGGCAAGCGTACTATGCGCAGTGTTAAATTGCGTCTCCTGTTTGGCTCATAAGCCACTCATCATTTTCCCGAAAGAAATCCTGCCAGTCCCGGAACACTCTCTCGCGCCTGATGCGCGCGTTCAGGTCCTCTAACAAAGCCAGATCTGCCATCGTTTCGCCATTACCGCGCCGCTAGAATCACCTCTTAAATAGGCGGTTGAATAATGAGCCATCACTCTTCCAATTACGGAGTTGTACTTGTTTAATTTTTTCATTTATTTAATTTGCGTTTATGTTTATATTAATGTTGAAGTAATAAAGAAATAAAACATGGGCCTTCTTTGAAGTGATAAGTCTGTAATTTTAACCTAGGGATTTGTTGTGACTCATGAGGCATGCACTAGTGACGCTGCTGTTTATGTATGCTATTGCAGTCACCGCAAGTCAAAATGGAAAAGTGCGTACACTGCCTCAGACCTGTCGTGGCGATTTCATCTTTCCCACGCTCACGATGTATTTGATAAATGCCAACCTTTCAGCAGAAAAGAACGTAAACACGACCTACGCATGTTTTTCGTCTTACGCATGTTTGATAAATGAGGGCCATTGTCAGCATTTGGATGTTTGGATCTCGGCATTTTATTAAAACATAAACATTTTTGATTGTTATTTGAGTGCCAACATTCACAGCTCGGCATTCAACATGTTAAGTTCTGCTTTACTGCCCAGCCCTGCACTACACACTGCATTTTCCATTGGGATAATGCACCGTAAACAACACAGAAAACAAACTTACCCTGGCGAACACCAAAACACAATCATTCTGTAGACGTTTTACTCCGAGTTTGCTGATCCATCCGCTGTGGTAATAGTTGCATGCCTCCAAACTTTTGTGGGTCTTCATCTGTTGCTTGGTGTAGTAAGAAGTCTGGAGAACCAGGTAGCTCGTTATGTCCACAGCCTCTATATTCGGCAAATCGTTCCGGTGTTGCGAAAATTCGGACATTTTCATTAAGTATGGGTCACGCCCAATGTATTTCTCAACTAACGCCAAATACCTTTCCCAATATGCCGGCTCCAAACCACTACAATATTCATTCATCTCCATGTTGGTGCCGCTGTAGCAATTACAGCAGCAAGCAAGTCTTCATTGCACAGGCATATGGAAATAGTAGAAAACAATTCTAATGCGTTAGCAAAAAACCTTCTATATCAGGAGTATTGATCAAGATTCTAGAAATAGAGACTCTTTTCTAGTAAGTTTAAAACCTTCCTCACTCAACTGATAATAACTCCTCAAATGAGCACATTTCTTAATAGATTATACGTAGAAAATAATATTTTGCTATATGTATTGTGTGTATGTGGCCCCGAACCCATCCTCTGTGTGGACTCTTTGTTCATAATGGCCTAAGACTCTATGTGGTTCACAAGGCCTTGCTCCCCCATAAGTACCATCACAACACACAACACTGATTTATCAAAAATTATCATACAATTTCTAACCTACTGACACTCAAACATTGCATGAGGCAATTACATTACCAGCAGGCTCGTCCACCGTTTGCAGCAAATAGGAGCGAGAACCCGATGGTTGAACCAGGAAAAATTCTCCTATGGCCCCAGTTCCACTTGGCGACCGACCAACTCATTACCTTTCAAAGTCTAAGGTCCCGCTCCAAACAGCCGAGTCACCCCACTGGCAAGGATCATACTAATGATTGGTTGATTTATACCCACAAAATGATTAATCAGCTTAATTAATACATGAAAAACAACAGATGAACAAATACAATTTTTTATGATGTCGTGTAGTCTCTTCTGGTCCAATCCTGTCACTGCTTGGTGCTCGGTTCTCCTCTTGGCTGAACGTCTGTTCAGCATTCTGATCCGGAACTAATCTTGGAAGGAGAGGTCACCAGTACGTCAAAGCATATCATATCCCGCAGGAAGTCCGTCAGACTGCACCTCGACTTCCGGTTATCATTTGTATTTATAGCCTCATAGGTTGGACTCACACTCGACCGAGTATGATTGGACATGAGTAGGTCCAATATGCTTCGTCATATTCTCTGGATCAGCCCAAAACAATGTGTACATGTGAATCTGCCCTTGCTTTCCCAATTGTTTTGTCTCCCTACTCCTGGATCACTTTAGGTCATCATGGAAAAGTACTGAGACTATTTCATTCATAACGTCTAAGAAAAAAGCCAATTTTTACACTAGACAGGCACTTTGACCAACTAAGCCACAGCGCCACATGGTTCATAAAACTGATGAAAGAATAAAGAGCAGGAACTGGATCCATTTCAGGAAACAAGGTCCTGAGACTCTCCCAAAACTAACTGTGACTTCAAAAATTTTTTTTATCAAGTCTGACCGAAGAACAGACTCATAATATCCATGATGCTCATTTAAAGGTCCATCATTTGATGAAGACCAACAATGCAAAGCATTCAATAGAACCCTGCAATCAACCAGTTTCTCATGCTAAGTCATAGCTAGCTCTGAAAGCCCACAGGCACTGCTGGGATTTGAACCCAGCATCTCCTGTTTACTAGACAGGCACTTTGACCAACTAAGCCACAGCACCACATGGTTGATGAAACTGATAAAAGAATAAAGAGCAGGAACTGGAGCCACCTCAGGAATTGTTTTTTGTGATTCTGTACCTCAAGAATAGTTAAAGCCACGAGTAGAAGTGCCTCCAATTGGTTCAAAACTTCATCATATTTTGCAGATATTGTTGGGTTTTCAACTCAGACCCTGGTGTTCATGTGGAAGTCACTTTCACCAGTTACAGCCAGATCTCATGAAGCGGTGTACTTATTACACGGCAACTCATTTACTGTGTTTTTACAAGGCTTTTTTATGCTTTTGCGTATTATTTTCCGCTACATATTTCAAGGAAATGACGTCCTGCCCTCAGCTTTTACTCTAACTCTGACTATTTCACGGTTTGTACGTTCATTTTGATGTGATGTAGTGTGACAGGAGGAGAACCTCCACCGTACTGTAACCTAACCATTTGACGTGTTATGTGAACGGAGGAAAATTACACTCTGAAAGTATAAAATAGGAATAAATGAAACTTTAAAAGGTGTGTGCTATTTGTACGCACTTTCATTAAAGCTGCCGTCGGCAGGTTTTCAAAATTCCGAGTCTAAAGTCGGAAAATTCGAACTGATACAACTTTCAGGTCTCTCCCCCTCTGTGGACAAGGTTATGAACGTGAGTTCACACCAGTGTGCGCGCACACAAGCTGGGGGTAGACTCACGCTCAGCATGGAAGACGTGGTTGGTGACTGTTCTGCTCACATAATAGATAAATAATAAACCTAACGTTGGTTAAAAACAGCCGGGAGCGCTCAATTTTTGCAAGCATGATTATAGGCTTCAGAGGGAGCTACAGAATTCGGGATTTTTCCTAAACAGCCTATTTAATATTCTAAAGAAAGTTGCCGACGACAGCTTTAAAGCGGCGGTCAGCAACTTTTTTTTTTGTCATATTAGCTTGAACTGTCATGGGATTCTGGAAGTAGAATATTAAATAGGCTGTTTAGGAAAAATAACGAAATCTGTAGCTCCCTCTGAAGCCTGTAATCATGCTTGCAAAAACCGAGCGCTCCCGGCTGTTTTTAACCAATCAAGTTAGGGTGGAGGAATCCTACCTGTCAATCACAGCTTGTGCACACGCTGCTGAGCGTGAGTCTGCCCCAGCTTGTGTGCGCTCACACTGGTGTGAACTCACGTGCACAACCTCGTCCACAGAGGGGGAGGGGTTTGGGGGGCGATTCGGAGCTTGTTAGAGGTTGGGGAGGGACCTGAAAGTTGTGTCAGTTCAAATTTTCTGACTTTAGACTTGTAATTTTTAAAACTTGCCGACTGAAGCTTTAAGTGGACCAGTGAAAAGGATCTAATAGAAAGGTGATTTATATGCTAAGTCATAGCTAGCTCTGAAGGCCCAAAGGCACTGCTGGGATTTGAACCCAGGATCTCCTGTTTACTAGACAGGCACTTTGACCAACTAAGCCACAGCGCCACATGGTATGTAAAACTGATGAAGGAATAAAGACATGGAGCTGGATCAATTTCAGGAAATGTGCTCCAGAGACTCTCCTAAAACTAACTGTGACTTCTAAAAAACATTTTTATGAAGTCTGACCAAAGAACAGACTCATAATAACAATGATGCTCACTGAAAGTCCCATCATTTGATGAAGACCAACAATGCAAAGCACTCAATAGAACTCTGCTAACAACAGATTCTCACACTAAGTCATAGCTAGCTCTGAAGGCCCTGTCTTTTTCTCCTGTCAGAAAGAAATGTTTCTTCAGCAGCTTTGTCCTCAGAATATCCATCCCATGCTATAAATAGCTGACCTTGTCATTCTTCTGTCGGTAAGAGTTCTGTCATTTCTCTGATCCATAATCTCGGTCGGCAGCAGAGGCGTTAGAGGGAATCCCCTCGGTTTGTGAAACTGGAAACTTCCACTTGACTGGAGGAACTACGGAGGCCTGGAGATGATCCTGCAGGAGCTGGACATCCTCTGAGTGAGGAGTCCCAGCTGCAGCAGAGACCTGGGGTTGTTCTTTTTCCAACAGTTGCTGGGTTCCTCATAACTTTCCTTACTGCCAAAAGTAATGGGACGCGTGTAGAAACCCTCGGGCAAATCGTCGTCTGCCATGTCACACCACTGAAGTGGAGGAGATGATTTCTTGGTTTGACTCATTTTGCTTGTTGTTTATGAGTACTTAAAATCACATTTTTTTAAGATAGTAAGTAAGCGTTGTTTCTAAGTGCTTGTTAAAATGATTATTTAAGATAGTAATTAAGTGTTTTTTAGGCGATGTGAAAACCGTTTGCTGTGACTTTCAAATCTGCTTCAAAAACTGGACGTGTTTCTTCAGATAAACTCCTGACCAGCTGTGAAAAAGCAGTGAAAATGTCTGGCCTGTAGAAACTTTGTGATGTCAAACAAGATCAGAGATGACATCGCTTGTGATGTCACTACAGTGCCCAAGACATCACAGCTTTGTGAAGGCTTCTGTTCTGTCTCTTCTGGTCTGTGGTTCCAACCACAGATTCTGGATGGAAGTGAAGTCCGGATTCCAGAATGTTGATTTGTGTTCTCTGTTAATCTCTGGACGACTTCAGCTGATTACTTCCTGTCACTGTCACGTTGGAAGGTCCACTTCTGCCAGTTTTTCAGCAGCCAGTATCATGTTTTCCACCAGCAGTGTTTCCCAAGACAGAATAATGTCAGTTTGTTTAAAATGTTGCCAAAATAAACTATTACAATTACAAGAAATGTCATCTCAGGGCACTTCAATAATAAAGTCCAATTCAGGCCAATTGGAGTTCAATTCATTGTAATTATAATCCAATTCATTCATACAGAGCAATTCAAAAACTATTTCCTCGCTAAGGAAACCAACAGATGGCACCGAACTTGCACTATTTCTAATTAGATATAACTTTTTAACAGTTCTAAGATCATATCTTTCTGGTTTTATTTGCATTTTACAAAGAGTCCCAAGTAATTATGAAAGTGGGGTTTTAATTTGAAGAAAAAGCCTCAAAATAAAGTGATTTTTAGGAGTATGCAGGGATTCATTTCCATCTAATGAACAGGTCAGTTATATTAGTCCTAGAAACCTGTTTTATGTGCATTGAATGATAAATTCTGGTCAAAAATAACTCCAAGGTTCCTCACTGGAACTATCTTACCATCCATTTACTTTACTCAATGAATCCAGTTTAGGGTAGTGGAAGCCTTTAGCCCAGTGATACTATTTTTTTTCCACAAGAGCCACATTGGCAGAGCGAAATCAAGGGAAGAGCCACTTTTATGACAACATACTAAGTCCCCTTTTGCAAATATGCATTTCTACATATAAAACATCCCACAAAAAAAGAAACAACACAGCCAATATATTTTCAATTAAGACCGCATTTACCTGAATACTGGAATCCTTAATACTCAATACTGGAAGCTGGCATGCATGTCCTTGACTTTCTTCATGTTGTATTTGTAGTTTGTTGTAATCATAGTGAGACATTCAAGATGAGCATGGTTTAGTCCTTTTTTAATTAAAAACCGACCCATTGTGCCTGCATCTCGCTAATGGAGCTAGCGTGCACTGCGGTCAAGTGTGACGGTGGTTTAAGCGAGCTGCGTTGCCAGGTTTAACAGAGCCCCCTTTAGGAAACACCATTAAGCCTTAATAAAAATACTTAATTCTGTGCAGTATATCTCCAGTCCATCACTTAGCAAAAGGTCTCATAATTTCCACACTTCCATTTGTAGCGTGCTCTCAGGAAAGACAGAGCACGGAGATGTTTACATAAAGATCCAACCTTTCTTGACATCAAGAAACGTACCCTCTTTACGACCCTCTCAACGGATCAGCTCAAAGGAGATAACGGAGCCAGATGTGAGACCAACCAAATGGGGTTCTTTGTTTCCGAGTCTTCTCTCCCCCAGACCAGCTACGAATAATAAATTATGTAGGACACCTCCTGATAAGGGAGCAGATGTAGGCTCAACTCTCCTGCTGGACCAACCCGAAGGAATGCCACACTTCCCTATTTTCAGAGAGTGAAAATTCCACTATAAACCTCACTTTCCGTAGACTGAAAGTGTGAAAATCATTACTGGACAAATCTACAGATCATTTTGAAACATTCGCCATTCTTGTACCTTCATTAATTACCAAGTTATGAAAATTGGATTTAAAAGGAATCCCTCTCGTGGAGCCACAGTGCCCCCCAAAGGACATGGATAACGGACACTTTTCACTATGTCAGCCTAAACAACCATGGACAATTTCAACTACGGATGTTTAATGTTCTCATTATGTGCAATGCATAACCTAATAGTGTTTAATTCCACAGGTATTACCCAAACAGCTGCAGATCATTCTAAATTAACAGCAACCAAAGTTGTCATACCATTTCTATCATGATAAATATGAAGTATTGTATGCTGATAACTGTCAATGCTCATATGGATGTTTATGCCTGCTTGTATGCAACATTATTGTCTGTTAAGAACATTATATTGTCTAAAATCACTGTCATATGGGTTAAATACGGTATAAGAAAGGAGCAGAAATCCCCCCTTTTTGTCTCATGAATTCAGCGTGGTCAACCCCCCTTTTTCCCTTGGGTCAAAAGCCAGCTGAACTCTGATTGGACGAAAGCTGACATGTGATCTCCAGCTTAAAAGAGAGGCGCGCAGGAAATCCTGGCTCTTGCCCTGCTTGTCTTACCTCTTGCCCTGCTTGCTTATCTCTTCTCTTGCTCTCAGCCCTCTTATCTCAGCCTTTGTCTTGTTTTTCTCCGTAACTATTAATTCCCAATTTTTTTAGACTTCCCCTTCTCTTTTATATAAAAGTCTGGTCCAACACACGCGAGTGTGTGCCAACCCATACAGCCCAGCCAAGCCGCCACTCTTCATCCAAGGACGAAGAATAAAGGAGAAGTTGATTCTACGTCATCCCGCTGGTTACCACGGGAACACCGCTTCGACACCAACTCATCAGAAGGAAAGAACCACGGAATCCCTTACGCTGCTACGACAAAGTAAGGTGCTGGTTTGAGATCTTTTGAAACCGTGGATAAAGTGAAAACTTTCTCTGGAAGCGACGAATGAACAGACCTCCGCGGGCAGAAGACTGTTGGCACAATATCCGTGTTATGAACCAGATTTAGTCACATTTTTGATAGGTAACCCTGTTAATGGCCTGCTGCTTTCTTCCCTATTATCCTCTTTGAGTGTCCCCAATAATTCTAATTTCTGTCTCTTTATCAATTGTTTATACACCTATATACCTGTGCAATGTTGAATAAATGTTTGTATTAACCCATTTAAGAGCGTCACAGACAGTTACTAAAGCCGATTACCACTCCAAATAGGACGCACGACTCAGAATGAGATTGATTATTAATTAATTAATAATTTAATATACCAGGATCTAAGATTGTAACAGTTTCCTACCTGACTGTAACGTAAATCAAGATTGTAGGTAGGTGGTGCCCCTGCTATTTTCGAGGTAAATATTAATCAATAACGTGTCAACGCTACATATTTTTGGTGCCGTCCGTGCGAGGCTATTTGTGAAGTAGCCGCGCTTAGCAAAACTGCCTGTGTGTGTGAGCATTGTTCTACAAACTGTTTGTTTCCTGCAGTTAAGAGTTAACGAAAGCAAAGATATAGAGCCAAATAACGAACTTTATGGACGCATAAACTTGTTGTTTGAATGGTTTTTGTAGTAAGAAAGAATTACAAAAACACAGAAACGGAACACACCAGCGCTGCCTGGGCTGCTTCCTCCTGAAGTAATTTTGCATGCAAGAGCGTGTTAAAAAAACGCTCAATAATATATGGCCAAGTGGGGATTAATGGTGCGAGTATCCATCATTTGATCTAACCGCTCTGAGAAACAGAGATAATTTATCCGCGAAATTCCGGTGTTGTCTGCTGAACTCAGGACTCCGTGCAGAAACTAGAAGTAGCTACCTAAGTTTTTGCGGCTGGTTTGTTTACAAACAGTCAGGAGATTTGACAGGCCTACGGCGAAACCTCCCGTGGCCGGTGAAAGTAACGTCTATACGGCGTGTGTATTATCACTTCCCGAAGAGAGGGTAGTTATAGTCAATTTTGAAGAGTTGAAGCCTGTTTTAACTTGGTGATCGTAGAAACGCTCACAAGCCCATTTGAGTCAGCACGTCAGTAGAAGCGCTGACGTGCTTAGAAGCCCCCTTAAAAGTTAAGGTGGAAAAAGAGGGAGACCGCCGTGTCTCGCAACTGCTGCTGTCTTTTCTGCAAAAGCTGTGTTAGAAACCGCCGTGTTTCTTTTTGCTTGTGACATGAATGTGATGTCTAAAAGCTTGGTTTTGATTCTACTAAGCTAAATTGCTGTGACAAAGAAAGCCACACGCTAACGAGTCTTCCTGAGTGGGAGGTGCCAAAGTTGTCAACATCTGACGTCAGCACTTTCTCACTCTTCCCCTGGAAGTCCGCTGCACATAACACAAGAACGAGCCTTAGCGTCATCTGCTGGTAACTTGGTTAATTACAACAAAGTGAAGGAATTCTGGGAAATGGTGTTTGACTAACAAATCTGACCAGCGCCATTGTAAATTGTGGTGAAGTGATTGAATTGAAAAGCAATCACGTGGTTCACAACTAATTCCTGTACTAACAATAACTGTTTGCATAACTTGTTTAAGGGTTTAAGAGAAAAACGATTCTTAAATAAATAGGAAATTTAAAATCAGAAAACTCAACAGTAACTGATTTTTAAGGTTAAAAGAGAGTCAACCTAAAACGGTGGAGTATATCCACAACTCCTAAATTGTGACACCCCAATCAGCAACCCCAAAATTAACATCATTAGAAAAGGAACGACACTTGGAAGAAGGAAAGAACTTATCAATAATTTGGCTTAATCAAGTAAGATAAATTTTATTAAGGAATACTTCTTTCTGAATTTTCTTTTGTTTGATTATTTCCATCTTGTTGTTATTTAATTTTGTTTTAAGTTTAATTTCAAAAGCAATTTGGAATTAAATAATTTTAAGCGATAAACTTTAATTTTTTTGATCATTAATTAATTTTTTTTTATTTTTAAATTTTTTTATATTTTATTAATTTTAAATTTAAAGATTTTTTTTTTTTTTTTGAATATTTCTTTTTTTTTTTTCTTTTTCTTTCTCTTACTTTCCTTCCCTTCTTCCAGACACGCTAAACTTAGTCTATAACTTGCCTAACTGCTTACCACGGTTACGCCTAAACAAATAGATTAACAAAACTTTTCTCGACAAATCAACATGACTTCTGACACGTCCAGTCAGGACGATCCATTCGAAGCAATGGAAAACACCCTGATGGATTTGACTGAAGAGCTAATTCCAGGTTATGTCAACAAAATAACAGGCACTGACCCCAACGAGCTCGGGGCAATAGTGTCAGAACTTATTGCAGGAGTGGAAGCGAAGACGCCCAAAGACAAAACTTTAACAAAGTTATTGGGGAGCTTAGCTGTCGTCTTCTCCGCACGATTCAAACATGCACATAAGGTGGTGGAGCAAGCCGCTGAAAAACTCAAAACTCGGTCGCAAACGATAACGCAATTACAGGAGGAAAAGAAATTCCTCCAACATAAATTAGAAGTCTCTGAAAGGACAGCAAGCCAAGCTGCTGACCAAATAAAGAAATTAACAACCCAGGTTGAACAATCAGACAGAGATATGAATCAACTAAAAGGGATAAACGGGGAGCTTGGGGAATCGCTCCAGCAGTGCCAACAAGAGTTGCTGGCTAACCAAACTAAACTGGAAGAGGTTAATAAAGCCCATAAGGACTCGCAACAACCTCTCCACGATGCCCTGCAGACAGTGCAGGATTTGAACACTGAAGTCGCATCCTATGAGACGCATCTCAGTGCTAAACAAAAACAGATACAGCTTTTGCAGGAACACCTCGGCGAAGCTAAAGACAAAATCAATGAAGCGTATCAGCAAAACGAACGCCTAACTGCAGAGTTGATAAATGCCAAAAGAGATTTACGTCAGTCCTTGGAGGCTGAACGCAAACTGAAAATGCATGATCCCTCTCAACCAGAAAAGGAAGGCCGTTTTAGCTATAAGGGAGCCCAGGGGGAGTCGTTCTTTCCCCCAACAGGGCCAGCTACCCCAAATCCTTTCAGAGCCCACGGTGAGTCCCCAGAACCAACCAGACTGGATCAGTCGGTCCTTGCTCTGGGAAACCACACACCGTTGGGACCTTCTGACCGAGAATTAGACAAAATCGCTCGCAACGTGCCAAGGTTCGAACCCACTCCTGGGGGGCCGCACGACACCCGAGCTTACTTAAATGATATTGACTTCTATTTGCGTCGATTTCCAAACGCATCCATTACGGACAAAATCTACTTGATTAAAATCACGTCCAGCCGTGAAGTAAGTAGATTCATCGAACGTCAGCTTGATTCCATCCAAAACGATTATGCACTTCTCTGTCAAACGATGGAGAGGGAATTTTCAGATGAGCTGTCTCAGTCCGGTCTAAGTACCGCCATGATGGTTAAACAGGGACGTAGTGAGCTGCCTCAGCAGTACTATTACCGTCTCCTCAAAGCTTATTTTGGCTCACGCAACGACAAGGGAATGGAGGAAGATATAAATTTCAAAACGCTCTTCATCCAAAATCTCCATCCCGTTACTAGTCACCACTTGGGGGTCATGGCTAATCCGCGAACAGCCACAATTGTGCAGCTCCGTGAGTGGGCCACTTTAGGTTTCCAGAAACACAGACAAGCTAAACAGCCAGAGCATAACACTGTTCTGACGCTGAACGCCGAACACCCACCTATGGAGCTCGAAGGAGCCCAAAGGGGTAAGGCACCTGGTCACGACACCCGACCACAGCGGTCTAGTGAGAGTCACAAGACATCACAGACTCAACCGTCTCATCCGAAAGACGGCTACTCGAAACCTCACTGGCCCAGTAAAGAGCGATCTTACTCACGTGCAGAACACAACGAACCTCCTTTTAACCCTCACAGAGGAAAGTTCTCCCCAAACCGGTTTCCCAAATACCCAGCTCGGGAGAATCAGGGTGACTATAAAAATAGGCCTCGGGACAGACATCCACGCACGGAATGGTCCAAATTATCCCAACAGGAATCGAATGATTCACACAAAAGGAGCAACAAAGACTCTCCAGGCATGAGATCTGAAAAGGAAAAAGAAGCCTTTGGTCTCAGCCAGGATGAGATAGACAATATTAAACGTTTGTTGCAAGAAATGAAAGAAAAGAAAATTAACAAAAAGTCTGATCTTCTGTCTATAACCACTGTGACACAGAACCTGGCCCTGCCAGCTGATTCCCTTTCACAGCCAGAACGAGTAGCCGAGCCAACTCCAGAATCTGAGCTGGACCCACAACAGGCTCAAACAGAGTCACAAACTCCTGTGAACAGCACAGAAGAAGAGGCAAAAGATCCTCTCCCACCTAGCGCAGTCTTGGTTGTACAGCTGGATCAAAAAGAGATCTCCTCTGACCAGGATGCCTCTCTGATACAAGTTGAACCACCTGTACACCAATTTCTGTGCAACCTCTCTGAAAAGGGAGTCGCACGCAAGTTTTACATGTCACTAACCTTGGAAGATGTGCTGAGACATGAAGCTCTCCTCGACACCGCCGCGGATATAACTTTAATGTCTCTATCTCTTTTTAACAGACTTCGTAAGGCAGCAAACCACGGCAATAAAGAGTTAAAACTCCAACCTTGCTCTCTGGAGGTGCGCCCGTACGCCTCTAATAACACTACGCTGTCAGCAGTATCTCTGATACAACTGTCAATCGGACCAATGACTCTGATTCATCCCGTGTATGTGTCATCGCTTGAGTCCATTCCTTTGCTTGTCGGAAAAGATCTTCTGAACCGTTTCGAGCCTTTACTCGATTTCAAACGATTGAAAGTGTGGGCACAAGTGCGAGAACCTCTGACGATTACTTTTCCGTACAATGAAGATTTTAGCTGCTATGTCCTTGAAAGTGAAAAGCATAACTCTGTCCAACAGATAACTTCACTCGAGCCGTCCGAAACCGTAACACACGATGAGGTTGTCCACAGCAGTCCAGCCGCTCAGGCCGACCCTGACAACCTGGTGACGCAGCTCGCGACACAGCGAGACAATTTCCTGTGTGCATTACAACCGTCAGCCACGCAAGACGAGTACTGTCCACAGGTGCTCGGAGGTCTTGAACTGCAAAAGTCGCAGATAGATGATGTGATTATAGCTTTATGGGCTGATAAATCCGCAATCAGTAAAGATCTATATGAGTCACTGGCACGAGAAAACGCCAATCTCCGGATGGTGAAGAAGACCTTCCGTTTCCCATTAGATCCTACACCAACCACAACACTCACTGCCATGGGTGTTTGTGCTCTCACATTAAAGTGGAATAACAGAATGTTGATTCACACTTTTCTGGTTATTCCCGACCTTCCACACTCAGTGTACGTAGGAGGCGATATACTGGTGAGACTAGGAGTCCAAATTGACACAGTAAATAACATTCTGTGGTCACTAACAACCGTGCGTGATTCTTCTTATCTGCCTGACGCAGACAACCTGAAGTCAGGACAGACAATTCCAGAGGTATGCCAAGTAGCTAACTTCCAACATGCCACAATACCAGCACGCACGGCGAATGTCCCTCTCCGGATATGCATGCAACCAGGCCAGAGCCTTAACCACTCACAAGCTCTGTTTCAACCTTCGCCACTGTTCTTCGAACTTGGACTGTCCCTGGAAGCAACTCCTCTTTTGGGCCTAAATTCTAGGACCACATTCTTGCTGATCAACAACATCGGCGAGGAAGCCATACTGATCCCAAAAGGCACGCCACTGGGCTGGCTTATCAGTACTGACTTCCATGACTTTGAGCTGGGCATCCCAATACTGGGACAAATCCCAACTCCACTCTTCCCAAAACATCAGACAACCCACGTTGTCTACACAAAGCCTTCAAGGGCGATCGCACTCTTTTCGGTCGTGACTCTCGACCAGAACTCAGTCAGTCGCATTGATCTTAGTCATGATGAACAAATGACACTTCACACGGTTGACGTCTTGGCGGTTACATCAACCCCAGACTCTCCCGACGCACAGGAAAAAGTAACAACAGGGCCATCCCCTAATGTTGCTGATCGAATCGAAGCAGTGGTAACGCAAGCTAACGCTCTCGTTAATGACGAGGAACGCGACAAGCTACGCCAAACCCTTCTCAAATATCAGGACTTTTTCTCACTTGATTCTTCGGATTGTGGGTTAACCACAATCCACTCAATGCGCATTCCTACTCCACCCGACGCACCGCCAACTTTTGTGCGTCAGTATAAGATTCCTCTAGCATCACAGGAGCCTATACAAGAAATAATAGACGACCTGTTGAAAAACGGGATCATTCGGCCTTGTAACAGCACTTACTCGGCACCGCTCTGGCCGGTCGTGAAACCCAATGGAAAATGGAGACTCACGATCGACTATCGAAAACTCAACCAACAGGTCCCTCTCTCGAGATGGCCAATGACTCAGCTTGAACAAGAACTTCCTCGCGTTAAAAATGCCAAATACTTCTCCACTCTAGACGTGGCGTCGGGTTTCTGGACCATTCCAGTACACGCTGAGGACCAACACAAGTTGGCATTCACGTTCGCTAACCGTCAATATACATTCACCAGGTGTCCTTTTGGCTACGCCAACTCACCTGCTGAATTCAACATATTTCTGAACAAAGCATGTCCTGATGCCGGCGAACGAGGTAACCTCATCTACGTCGATGACATCCTTCTCCGTAGCCCCAACCTGGATGCACACATTCAGGAAATCGACCATGTCCTGGGTCAACTCACCACTGCGGGTGCAAAAATATCACTCTCAAAATGTCAGTGGTGCAAAACCAAAGTAGACTACGTCGGTCTCCTAGTAGGACCAAGTGGTGTCGAGCCACAAGTTAACCGCATCCAGGGCATCAGTAACATCAAAGTTCCCTCAAACGTCTCTGAGCTCCGCAGCTTCTTAGGAGTCTGCAACTACTCTCGACAGTTCATTGAGAGCTATGCCGACATAGCAAAACCTCTAACTGAACTACTTAAAAAGGACACACCTTTTATCTGGGCTGAGCCACAACAAAAGGCCATGTCCACCTTAAAAGAAAAACTGTGCACAGCACCATGTTTAAACTACCCTAACTGCGACAAACCATTCCACCTCAAAGTGGGCTTCTCAACTCACTGTTTAAGCGCTGGTCTGTATCAGAAATACGACCAGGATAAGAGAGTAGTGGCGTACGCCAGTAAAACGCTAGCTATACCCGAGCTGAAATATTCTGACTGTGAAAAAGCTCTGCTTGCCACAGTTTGGGCAGTTAAACATTTCTCCAACTACCTTGGAGGCCAAAAGGTCATTGTAGAAACACAACACCAACCTACCACGTTCCTTAACAGCCAACGTATAAGGGATGGAGTTGTAACAAATGCCCGTGTGGCCTCATGGCTAATGGCTCTGCAAAGTTTCGACTTAGAAGTCCGCTACGCGCAGAACAAAAAGAGCCCTCTCGGCACCGATCTTGCTGCATGTCAGAACTGCACTGCAGATACACCTCCACTCTGTGCAATTACAGATAAACCCTCACCTGTAACCAACCCCCACCACCACTACTACGATGAAAACGTGTGTAAAAACATGACTACTGCGTATGTAGATGGGTGCTCTTTTCATCATGACACGGTTACACGAGCAGGTGCAGGCGTCGTTTGGCTCCAGAACAACCCCTATGAACCTCAAAGCTTCCAGCTTGGTTCACAGTCGTCCCAATACGCAGAAGTGGCAGGTGTCCTGATCACGGTACAACTCGCTGCAGAAAAAGGTGTGAAAGACTTATTGATTTGTACTGATTCTAACCACGCTCGTCTCAGTTTCTCTTGCCACCTTGCCACGTGGAAACGCAATGGTTTCCTGACTTCCAGCAGAAAACCTGTGAAAAATAAAGAATTGTTCCTGGCATGTAACCACGCCATTGAGTCCAACGACATGCAGATCTACTGGAAAAAGGTCAGAGGCCTCTCACGTGTACCGGGGCAAGACAAAGAACTGAACGATCTAACTGATTCCTTGGCAAAACAGGGAGCGATGCATGGCATCCCCTGGTCACTGGATCCCTCGTGGCTAACCGCAGCCACCGCGGACTCCTCCGAACCACAGGTCTGTGTGGTGACGCGTTCCAAAACGAACCCTCCCGCCCAGACATCTAACGATGGATCAGTGTCAGTGGAACCAGCGTTCACCGACACTGACCTGGTCACCCTTCAATCGCTCGACCCTGCCATCAATAAAATGGTGTTGTTCGTGTCTGACGACTCAAACACACCCTCTGAGTCTGACCTCAATAACATCCCTGATTTAAAGAAACTCTTTGCCACTCGATCAGCCCTGCGGTTGGTCAAAGGTGTCTTAGTTCATGTTTCCGACGCACTCTCTTCACCTGCGTTCGTGGTCCCTCGAAACCAAAGGGGGGTGATGCTCGTGCACGCACACGACCTTCCCGCGGCTGGACACAAAGGTGTCAAAGCAACATACAGCGCGTTAAAACAAGTGGCATACTGGCCAAAAATGAGAAAAGATGTAGCCGACTACATCAAAGGATGCCTTGTGTGTTGCCAGTTTCAGCCGACAAACCCGATACACCGGGCTCCGTTGCAGAGGAGAGGCATCTCATTCCCATGGTCAGACCTCCAAATTGACTGGGTGGGACCTCTCACCAAATCAACCAGAGGCAACAAATACTTCCTCACGGTTACATGTGCATTCACCAAATGGGTAGAATGCCTACCAGCTGCAAACGATACAGCTGAAACTACCGCCTACCTGCTCATGAACCATGTGTTCTCAAGATTCGGCCTTCCGAGTCGTGTCAACTCAGACAGAGGAACACACTTCACGGCAGAAGTCATGCAACAGTTGTGGCAAGCTCTGGGTGTGAAAGCAAACTTTCACATCAGTTATCACCCGCGAGCCTCAGGTCAAGTAGAGCGAGCCAACCGAACTGTGGTGAACATACTTAAGAAGTACGTTGCATCCAACCAACGAGATTGGGATGTAAAATTGCCGTTGGTCTTAATGGCCATCAGAGCAACACCACACGAAGCAACGGGAATCTCCCCGTTTGAAATGATGACAGGCAGACAGATGACAATGCCACTGCATCTGCTCTACCAACCAGGTGAAGCCAGTGTAGCAACAGCGTACACCACTCACCAGTACATGAAGGACCTCAGCAGACACCTACAGGTAACCTTTGCATTCGCTCAGAAACACCTGGAAAAATCGGTCGAGGGAAGAAAGAGCTATTATGACCAAAAAGCCTCACAGGAGGAACTCCAAGTGGGGGACAAGGTCTGGTACTACAACTTCACCAAAACCGGTGAACAGACGAGTCACAAGGTTGGAAAGCTGGCCAAAAAGTTCCTTCCTCGATGGACAGGACCCCACCTGATCACCGAAAAACTGTCACCAGTGGTGTATCAGATAAAAATCAGCCAAGGACAGAAAGAAGCCAAGTCCAAATGGGTCCACAGAAACCAAATTAGACCACATAAAAGCTTTAGGGGACCCGCTGAGGACAATCAGGTCTCAGCAAACCCATAAAACCGAGATCCACAAGGGGGGGAGCAAAAGCCTTAACAAAACGATAAAAGAAAAGAACACAGAGCTCCCTCCTAAACAATATTATTAGCAAAGAACTAAAATCAAAATAGGCAAAACCAGAATAGTTCCAACTAAAGTCCGTCTTCCCGATCCGACTGCCTGTCTAATAAAAGCTACTAACACACTAACTGCAAGTGGGGGTGAACTAGCCAACTCTAACCTCCGTCCAACCAAAAGTGTATCAATTTGAAATAAGCCCTAATATCCATCACTGTTTTTCACCAGGATGATGACACTCTGGCTCATACTTGCGACGATGGGACTGGCAACTATTCCCACTTGGACTGAGATCGTTGAACCCGGACCAGACTCCGGAATTGTTCTAATGGAACAACCCGGACTCCTGATCACCAACTGCCGGCTACACACCCAGAAGGTGTATGTCCGGTTCAGTCCTAGTGTGCTGTGCACGAGGAACGTGCCTAGCTCCGCCAAACTGACTTCGTGGGCCGGCGCTCGGTGGAAGAGAGAAGTCATCACTCATGCGGAGGTAGACATCACCCATATGTTGCAACAACTCCAGAAGTTCACCATCACTCAATCAGAACTGAGTGGGGCGAACAGAAGGGAGAAACGCTTCATTGGGGGACTACTGGCAGCCGCATCCGCCGTCGGCTCCCTATTCAGTTTGGGGGCGTCAGCCGTGAATGCCGTAAACATTGCCGCGATAAAGCGTCATATGGGTGAGTTGCAGGGTGAAATCCCGGGCATCCAACAGCAACTAGACTTGCAGAGAGGACAGCTCAGCACGGTGACCAAAACTGTGGAAGGCACGGTCTTGGTTTTGAACTCCCATAGTGAAACCCTGATGAAGACAGTCGCAGCAGAAGACACACTGCTGGGAGTTTTAAAGGTTGATTATGCTCACACACAGCTGGTAACTATGCTCATGTCTGATCTGATAAGAGATGTTAGCTCCTCCGTTGATATTCTAGCTATGGGAAAAATCCCTCCGTACCTAGTGTCGCTAGCCGTAGTACAGGACATTCTGTCCACGGCCACTAGAGAAATTGTTAACCCCTTGCAAGCACATCTAGCTTATACACTAGGCAGCGCAGTCCCCATTCACGTAAATCCCGAAGGCCGCGAAATAGCCTTCCTCATTAATCTTCCCATAGTTACCCTCGACAACATCTACCGACTAAAAGACGTCATCAACGTAGGAATCTGGAAAGGTGAAACCCACGTTAAAGTGCACACACCAACAGTGGTAGCGTACCACGATAGTTCTCCAGATCTCTACCTCGCGCCCAATTTAAAAATGTGCACCCTTACCAGAGACATTCATTATCTCTGCCCCAGCAAACCATTCGTTAGAGACGACACTGGGGGCCTCTGTGGACTTAAACTTCTCACCGAAGACTCCCAGTGCCAAACAACTCTCACACCAAAATACCAAGTAACTAACACCCAAGCAGAAACTGTGGGAAGTCGCTGGTTGGTTAACACTCCAGCGAAGACCGCCACTATTAGTTACGATCAACACGACACGTCTACCAAAATGGAACTACCAAACCGCACATTGTGGGTCACAGTTCCTGAAGGCGCAATCCTTCACATAGGAGACCTGGCCCTTTACCACCTTAATCCTGACCAATACGACGGGGAAATAGAAATCTCCGATTTCTACTCAAAGCAATCCCTGGAGCTTGAGGCAGACACGGTCACTCAACTCCAATTTGAAGGTTTTAAAACCATTGACGTCAGTCCCATAGAGAACGTGCTGAAAGAAATAACCTCCAGCAACAAACCTCCCCGACCAACTATATCCTACTCATGGTCAGGCCCCGACACAGTAACCGCGACTATGGTTGCCCTAGGCTACCTCCTCACCTTCGGAATCGCGTACCTATATTCTCGACGCGCTAACGCCCTCCAGGGCCAAATTAACCTACTCAAATGGACCACGAGACGTAACAAACGTAAGAAGCCAGATCAGGACAAAAACACCACCGATCTAGTGACTTTTGATGAGGAGACAGAATTGGAAGAACCCCGAGTCATATATTCCCCCGCAGTCCACGAACTAGCGAATGAAGTATAACTCTAAGCCAACTTTTCTGTCACCTCTGCCCCTTTTTGATTTTTCTTTGTTACTTAGTCCATTTACCCTTTTATAAAGAATTAGCTAGAAGATAGGTTAGACATTAGTTTCAGGCTACGACTATAGTCCCTTAAGAAAGCGTAGTTAAATTCGTTATATCTTTTTATATGTTTTTTCTAATTCCATAAGTCTTACAGTAAAATATTACTGCAAGATAGGAAAAGCCAACAACCACCTCAGAGAAGACCTCAACCTCTGAACCTGAGACCACTGGGATTACTCCTCCGTGATTCCGAGATCTCCCCAGGACACCTCCAAATCAAGTGGGGGATATGTAGCGTGCTCTCAGGAAAGACAGAGCACGGAGATGTTTACATAAAGATCCAACCTTTCTTGACATCAAGAAACGTACCCTCTTTACGACCCTCTCAACGGATCAGCTCAAAGGAGATAACGGAGCCAGATGTGAGACCAACCAAATGGGGTTCTTTGTTTCCGAGTCTTCTCTCCCCCAGACCAGCTACGAATAATAAATTATGTAGGACACCTCCTGATAAGGGAGCAGATGTAGGCTCAACTCTCCTGCTGGACCAACCCGAAGGAATGCCACACTTCCCTATTTTCAGAGAGTGAAAATTCCACTATAAACCTCACTTTCCGTAGACTGAAAGTGTGAAAATCATTACTGGACAAATCTACAGATCATTTTGAAACATTCGCCATTCTTGTACCTTCATTAATTACCAAGTTATGAAAATTGGATTTAAAAGGAATCCCTCTCGTGGAGCCACAGTGCCCCCCAAAGGACATGGATAACGGACACTTTTCACTATGTCAGCCTAAACAACCATGGACAATTTCAACTACGGATGTTTAATGTTCTCATTATGTGCAATGCATAACCTAATAGTGTTTAATTCCACAGGTATTACCCAAACAGCTGCAGATCATTCTAAATTAACAGCAACCAAAGTTGTCATACCATTTCTATCATGATAAATATGAAGTATTGTATGCTGATAACTGTCAATGCTCATATGGATGTTTATGCCTGCTTGTATGCAACATTATTGTCTGTTAAGAACATTATATTGTCTAAAATCACTGTCATATGGGTTAAATACGGTATAAGAAAGGAGCAGAAATCCCCCCTTTTTGTCTCATGAATTCAGCGTGGTCAACCCCCCTTTTTCCCTTGGGTCAAAAGCCAGCTGAACTCTGATTGGACGAAAGCTGACATGTGATCTCCAGCTTAAAAGAGAGGCGCGCAGGAAATCCTGGCTCTTGCCCTGCTTGTCTTACCTCTTGCCCTGCTTGCTTATCTCTTCTCTTGCTCTCAGCCCTCTTATCTCAGCCTTTGTCTTGTTTTTCTCCGTAACTATTAATTCCCAATTTTTTTAGACTTCCCCTTCTCTTTTATATAAAAGTCTGGTCCAACACACGCGAGTGTGTGCCAACCCATACAGCCCAGCCAAGCCGCCACTCTTCATCCAAGGACGAAGAATAAAGGAGAAGTTGATTCTACGTCATCCCGCTGGTTACCACGGGAACACCGCTTCGACACCAACTCATCAGAAGGAAAGAACCACGGAATCCCTTACGCTGCTACGACAAAGTAAGGTGCTGGTTTGAGATCTTTTGAAACCGTGGATAAAGTGAAAACTTTCTCTGGAAGCGACGAATGAACAGACCTCCGCGGGCAGAAGACTGTTGGCACAATATCCGTGTTATGAACCAGATTTAGTCACATTTTTGATAGGTAACCCTGTTAATGGCCTGCTCCTTTCTTCCCTATTATCCCCTTTGAGTGTCCCCAATAATTCTAATTTCTGTCTCTTTATCAATTGTTTATACACCTATATACCTGTGCAATGTTGAATAAATGTTTGTATTAACCCATTTAAGAGCGTCACAGACAGTTACTAAAGCCGATTACCACTCCAAATAGGACGCACGACTCAGAATGAGATTGATTATTAATTAATTAATAATTTAATATACCAGGATCTAAGATTGTAACAGTTTCCTACCTGACTGTAACGTAAATCAAGATTGTAGGTAGGTGGTGCCCCTGCTATTTTCGAGGTAAATATTAATCAATAACGTGTCAACGCTACACATTCACTGGGACTCTGCTAGAACTGTTTGGAGACCTTTTCTAGAGGGCCGTATCAGAGAGTACTTTGAAAGTTTGATTGTCCCAACTATTGCTAGTTTAATAGCAAGTGATCTGAATCGAATGAGTTAAAAGATATTTTGCAAAATGATCATGTAGCTTTGCACTCGAGGGAATGCATCTTCCACATGTGGTAGAAAAAGGAAAACAAAAGCAGAGGAGATATTTAAGTCTTGTGTAGGATGAAAACCAACATGGGAAGATGTGATGCCATGTTAAGGAACGAGTGGTGTTGAGAGAAGCTTTGTGCTGTAACTCATCTGAGGCTGCAGCTGACTTTATATTGGTGCTCTACCTGCTCTAATTACACTCATAAACCTCACCTGGGACCCAGTCAGATCGTGCTGCATTCAATTCAGCTCTGAAAATGAACACTTCTGACATTTAAAAAGGTTTGTTGCAACATGTGAGGAATGAACATGGGATATTTTAAAGAAGGTGAACTACGCTTGGTCAGATACGGTGTTAAACATCTGGACCAAAGTCCTGCAGATCACTGTGGGCCCCTAATCTCTGGCTGGGGAGTGTGAGGGGAGTGACAGAGATTTGGTCTGAAGGACTCCAGGTTATAACCTCGGTTCTAATACGTCACAAAGACGTCACAGTCATGAAATTGGGGTCCAACGCATCACTTGTCCACTTCACTAGTGGGAGCTGCTAGTTGGGTTTCAAGGGGAAAAAAGTGAGCTCAGCGTGACATAAGACTGGAGTCTTAGTAAGTTAACCTGCTGAGTTCTGGAAATAACTCTAACATAATGTTGACTCCTTGGCAGGAATAAGGAGCTCTGCAGCTCTCTCATCCAGAGGATCTAGAAGCATGGATGTGTTTGGAACATAGCAGAGGGTGTATTCTTCCTAAAGTCACGCTAACTGCCTTCTGCGCACTCTGAGATGTTTAAAGCTCAGATTAATATCTGAGCTGAGATGTAGAAACGTGAGACAACATGATGCAGAGCTGCTCTTTTATTAAGTGATATTGAGCAGATCTTAGATTTATTTCAGATGAACCTGATTAAACAGGACATAACGGAGGTTAAATGTTTAAAGCACCTTGTGCCATCATTTTGTTCATATCTGTAACTGTTTCTCAAATTTGTCTTGATGATTTCTGTGGATTTCCATCATTCCTCCTGAAAACTTGTTGCCTTGTGAGAACAACCAAAGACTCCCACAGACTCCCTGTGACACAGCAAACTTCCAACATGGGAAATGTGACATTTGAGCACTTTATAGTCTGTAGGCGACTGTTTTCTGTTCTTTGTACTGTGGAGGCTTTACCAGCCATCAGTGAGGTGGAACTGTACTGAAAATACACTGAAGTTAAAGTTACATTTTTAACTCATTTAAAAGGGAAAATGCGTCTTTTTGAATAATGCTCTTTTTTAATATGGGTCTAAGTTTCTGAGAAAGTCTTTTTTTACTGTAAAATGTTGACTGTCACACCTGAACTTCATATTTATTTATGAAAATGAGAATATTTATATCCCCAGGTTGTTTTCATTCTGAAAACTAACATTTGTTACAGTAGTTCACATCATCTGTCCTCATAATTACTTTCATAAAATCCAACAAAGACCAGACTTTATCATGTTCATATTTAAACTGCAACCTGCAGGTTAACAATGTGAGTGACTTAAAGTGTGGAAACAAGTCCACAGACGTTTTTCTTTTAATTATGTCTGTATATGTCGACTATATGCAAGTAGTCCCCACAGGCAGTGTCCTTGCTGTAGGGACGACCAGGTAAGACATCCGATTCTCACATATAGATAGAACATTTGATGTTGCATTATGCCCAGTATTAATCAGACATGTTTGTTCATGTTCCAGACAGGATAGTGAATGCTTTTGTGCACAGTCCACTGTGTGGTTGTACAGCTCACGACTTAACTGAATATATTCCAACACCTGGCTCGTCTTCTTGCATCCAAATGTAGAACAAAATAGATGTTTGATCTGTAAAATCTGATGTAATGAACAGAATCCATTAGAGTTGTTGGATTTATTCATTTATTTAAACCCTCCCCGGGCTCTGGGGAGGATTCATCCCTCCATCAGACCTGTTGCCACTGATTTTCAGTCCACTTCTTGTGTCATTTGGCTCAGCTCAGCCTTTTCTCTCCGTTTCCCCTCCTTAAGAACGGCTTCTTGACAGCCACCCTTCCATGGAGACCATTTCTGATGAGGCTTCATTGAACAGCTGAAGGTCCAGATGCATCTCAGGGAATCACCTGTTTTCTGCAGAAATGCCATTTCATGCATGTCAAACTGTTATTTTATAGATGCAACCAAAGAAATGGGAACAGATGACAAATTCTTCCCATCCCTGAATTTTAGCTTGAGCAGCTACTGATGATGCAGCCCTTTTGGCCACCTGGTACCTGCTTCAGGTCAACCTCCTGAACAACCCATTACTCATGTTTTGTTTTAACAGATTTGAAAGCTTTCAAATCAACTCAATATTTTTAAGTGAAAAAATGTTTCACTAATTGAATTAAGTATTATGCAGTATTATTTTTTTCATGCAGCCTAATAGGAGGATCCAAAAAGAACTGTTAAGTTAAAAGCACATCTTCTGAAGTTGGAATATTTTTCCTTCAACAGGTTCCAGAGCTGTAACCTCATACCAGATGTTGAATTTAATTTGATTTCAATGTCATTTGTGAATGTAAGCTCCTCATTTTCAACAGTGGAGCTATCCAGGTTGAAAAAAGGTTGTCATTTTGGAGAAAGTCTAATCAACATAAATATTTCCACTAAACAATAAACGCAAATTAGCAACAGGTTTGATGGAAGAAAAGCCAGTAAAGCGCCTCTCAAACTCTGGTGCTCTCTGGAATCTTGCCTTGAACACAATTTTTTTTTATCAATTTACATTTACATAGGACAATTTATTTAATGATATGATCAACAATCATATCAAATCAGTCACCAAAACAGCCTTTTATCAACTTAAGAACATATCCAGAATTGAGGGTTTCATGTCCCAAATAGATCAGGAGAAGCTGATTCATGCTTTCATCTCCAACAGACTCGACTACTGTAACAGTCTTCTGACTGGACTCCCCCAAAAGAGTCTCAAACAGCTGCAGCTCATTCAGAACGCTGCAGCCCGAGTTTTAACCAGAACAAAGAGATCACATCACATCACCCCAGTTCTCAAGTCTTTACATCGGCTCCCGGTCAGATACAGAATAGATTTTAAAGTTCTGCTGCTCGTCTACAAATCACGGAATGGTTTAGGTCCAGAATACATGAATGACATGCTGGTAGAGTATAAACCCAGCAGAGCTCTGAGATCTGCTGACTCAGGTCAGATAGTGGAGCCCAGAGTTCAAACTAGACATGGTGAAGCAGCTTTTAGCTGTTATACTGCACACAACTGGAACAAACTACCAGCAGAACTGAAATCAGCCCCAACTGTAGCACTTTTAAATCCAGGTTAAAAACATTTCTCTTTCCGTGTGCTTATGGTTGAGTTTATATTTTTCTTTTTCCCCTCTTCTTTGATTGCTTTATTTTTATTCTATTTTTTTTTCTCTTTAAATTGCTTGTTGTTATGCTGCTTGATGCTGTTCTTTTAAATGCCTTGTCTTTATGTAAAGCACATTGAGTTGCCTGTGGTATGAAATGCGCTATATAAATAAAGATACCTTGCCTAATGTTACATAATTGTCACAGTAGGAGCTATAGTTAAAAAAATACTTAATGAAATATTTTGCCCCATTTGATAACCAATGTTTATTGTGAATGTCCAGACATATACTCATAAACAAAAAAGGTAATTAGCCCAATTTAGTCATTCATTAAACTTTAAGAAATTACAAAGGTAAAATAACACAGAACAAGTGAACACAGGGTGTATACAGGTATAAACAAGTTAAATTTAAGAATTTTTATGACCTTTTAATACCATTTCTAAATGAAGGGGAGGGGCTGTGTGTGTGTGTGTGTGTGTGTGTGTGTGTGTGTGTGTGTGTGTGTGTGTGTGTAGGCTATGTGAGAGAGATGCGTGACTGACAGAGAGACGGAGGGAGAGCAGGGAAAGGAAATGCAGCTTAACGAATACGAGTATTTCTTTAAATAGCGTTAAAAAAAAATAATAATAACGAAACGCAATATGTGTCGGCCGGTGTTTAATCTGTGGCGCACCGCCCCAAATTAGTCTATGTGGGAAACACTGAATATTTAAGACCCATGCAATCTGAATTTAAGACAATTTAATACTTTTTAAGGTCTTATTTTCAGGAAAATTGATTTACGACTTTTTAAGACTTTTTAAGGACCCGCGGCCACCCTGGAACAACAACTCAAAAGCCCTCGTATCTGTTTACTCTCTGTCGGCTCTACACCACAGCACACCCGTTGCTGGAGCAACCGACTGACAGCTCATCAACCCGACAGAGCAGAGATTACATTAAAAACATATTCAGTCCATTACAATATTATGTTATCAGGCTTGATGTTAGTTTTGCAATTATTAAATATTTGTCTGAACACAGTGGTTGTTGATTAGCTAATTTCAATGCCTGCTCTACTGATGACCCATTTGTTTAGAGTTGCCTTGGATTTATAATTGGAACACAGATTAAAGTGTGAATGTTTTATTACTTGTACTTATTTTGCCACTGTAAAGTTTCACCAACACACAAACCATGACTTTTTGCAAAGTTTAGGTAAAATATAGGCTACAAAAGATCCTGAATAAAGAGCCGTCGGGGAGTCGAAAGAGCCGGCTCTCAGAAAAGAGCCGAACTTCCCATCACTACTTCTTACCACTGGATTCCATTGGGAGTGTTTCATGAAGTCCAATTTCAGTTTCTAAGGCAAAAATCCTTTCTTGTAGCGCACAAATTTCTTGTTGATATATCCGACAGCTTTCAGAGGGCATGTTGAAAGGACTGTAGTCTCTGAATCATCAGATAAATTCTAAAAAGAATAAAATTGATTAAAAAAGTCTGGGTTCACTTAAAAGAAAACAATAAAATTATATCCCAGACTTGTGGAAAGAAGTAAAATGATTTAAAAGCAAACAAAGCGATAAGCAGCAGGAGGAAGCAGAGACACGTCTGCACTCTTCAGAAGAGGGAAGCAGGATAGTTAAAGCCATGAGTAGAAGTGCCTCCAATTGGTTCAAAACTTCATCATATCTTGCAGATATTGTTGGGTTTTCAACTCAGACCCTGGTGTTCATGAGGAAGTCACTTTCACCAGTTACAGCCAGATCTCATGAAGCAGTGTACTTATTACACGCCAAGTCATTCACTGTGTTTTTACAAGGCTTTTTTATGCTTTTGCGTATTATTTTCTGCTACATATTTCAAGGAAATGACGTCGTGCCCTCAGCTTTTACTCTAACTCTGACTATTTCATGGTTTGTACGTTAATTTTGATGTTTAGCTAGCTCTGAAAGCCCACAGGCACTGCTGGGATTTGAACCCAGGATCTCCTGTTTACAAGACAGGCACTTTGACCAACTAAGCCACATGGTTAAAAAAACTGATGAAGGAATAAAGCAAACATTTTGCTTGTTGTTTGTAAGTACTGTTGTGGAGAAATTAGAGTCGAATCCCGCGTTGGTCAGCCGTCCATTGGGGAGTTTATTGAACAAACCGTCACAGCAAATGTGCGTACAGAGTGTACAAAATGTCCACCGTCTTCATCTTGTGACACCCCTTTTATACCGTTTTATCATAACAAGTGTACGTGGCCCTCTCTGGAGGCGCCTAGCTTTCGCAGTTTATCATAAACACGCTCATTCTAACTATCAACAATATTCTGAACCAGTCCGCAAGGCACAGGATGTAACTAGGCCAGAAGTCATGAACATGTCATGACATCCTTCTCCCACATAGTCCCCCCTGAAATCACTTATCAGTGATTTAATAAAGAAATAATCTAAAATGAAAGAAAATCATCCCACATAGTTAATTAAGAATTAATTAACATAATCAACACTAAATTATTCTAATAATTCTACAATATCAATCAACGGGACCATTTTGAATACATGAAAAGGAATATATATATGTGTCTACTCGAATCATATTAAATGATTAACTTAAATTACACGATATTGATTTCAACAACACTACAAGTTTTAACATTGCCATCACACTTGTCCACTCTTCTTAGTGCATAGGAGCGAAAAACCCACCGGCTGCTACTTTCGTAACTCATGTTCTTATCTTGGGAAAATTCACCTACGGCCCCCCCCACTGGCGACCGACCACTTTACCAAGGTCGCACTCCGAACAGTTGACTGACACAATTGGCAATGGACATATCAGTGATCAGTTTTGATTGATAATACACATAGACTGAATACACCACCTTCAAATCAGTTAATCACCGTTTTGTATCAAGTACAATACATAAAATTATGGATTATCACACAACAATAGTAATAAAATGCAATGTAATGCAGCTCCTCCAGTCCCGTCCCATCTCCTGTGCTCTGGTGTCATCTGCTTCTGGCCGAACATCCGTCCGGCTGGGTCTGGAACTGCTAAGCTAACTCTGGGAGGAGAGGTCGCCAGTACGTCACTCCCAATCAAAGAGATCTTCAGCATCTCTTCTCCCTGTCAGACTAAACTTGGTTCCACCCTCGAAGAAAGAAACTTGTGAACCGTCCGTTGATAACCTTCATTCGTTGACCCGCTCTTCCCATGCATTGGTTCTCAGACCTGGTCTCGCATGGTCATCTGCCTCCTGATTCCTTCCCCTGTTTGTTTGAACATCACTTGCAGCAAACACCTTCTCAGAATGGGTATAATGCAACACACCAATAGGGAAACCATTCTCACTATCAACAATATTGCTATTCCCGCCTTAACTGTCATCGCTCCCCCTTCTCCCAAAATCCCAAACAGACCAGTCCACCACCGTTCACCTCCACCAGCATCACACGCCAGCTCCTCTCTCCGTTCTCTGAACTCCTTCACGGCCGTTGTAAACGTTCTATCAGCTGCAGTGTTCCCGGGTATAAATGTACAACATTTTCCCCAACCATCTGGCACACACCATTTTCCCTTCAAATATACATTCTAAAACTTGTCTGTTCTACCAAGCCATCATACTCGTCTCATGTAGTTGTTCTCCAAAGCCTGCAATCCCTTCACTCGTGTAGCTAAGAATTCCCTGTTGGTTGTATTATATGTAATTAGTCCATTCCCCATTTTGTTAAATCTGATTCCCTGCAAACCAGCCTCAAATCCAGCCGCAATCTCCCTGCGTGCTTTGAGCTCATAGGAATCCCTCTCGGCTGTAATATAGCATCCAAGTAAACGTGCTTATCCCTGATGTAGCCATCACTAGATCTTTTAACTCTCCCTTTTTCCACAACCAAACCTCGCATCTCGTTTACCTTGTCATACACTACCACAACTGATGTGTTCCTCCTCACCAGTGCCCAAAGACCTATCCACCTGTTGGGTAGCACATTTAACAAAACATGATCTCCACACATCCAGTAACTCTCAGCTACTGGGTGTGTCTGATCCCCAAAAAGATATAGAGTTAAAATGATCATTTCTATATTTCCACATTTTGATCCAAATAAATAAATCCCAATAAATCTTGTTTTCATTTAACATTAGTACTACCTACGCGAGTTCCAAAAGCATCCAAACTCACCATCGTAATCTACTCTATAATCCGTGGGAGGCCCATCCTGTGATGTTCTCAGATTAAATTCCGCACAAGAAGACTCCAATTTGTGGCCCTCCCTTATTTTGAAAATAACTATGTAATTTATTTGGCCCAAACATCAATCTGCACTTAATACCACACATAGGAAACAATAACCGTTTATCCTCTTCCGATGTGAACCTACCTTTCCTGCATTCCTGTTGCTGGACCACTGCACAGTCCCTGAAGGTAAGTGGCTCTGGAACAACAACAGGCAATGCTCCTGGAGCGTCTGCGCATATGAGACCCTCCGTCGCTGTCAGTTCCCTCGTAGTGTACCATGCCCATCTATACCACATATCATGTGCTGCCTTAACCCCTCTTCCACAGTTACACTGTTTTCCCGACTCCACCTGTGCATGTACACTCCATCTGTTCTTGGATTAACATGATTATTCTGTCCTGTAGTGCTAATGGTATCAAGTCCCCCTAGTCTTTCCCGAAAAATCTTTCTATTCTTACAACCATTGTGAACAACTCCTTCTGACCCGATCTGACATGATCTTACCAGATTGCCCCTTTTTCGTGGCGTCCAGAGGCGGTGCTTTGGTCGTCTCCTCCACCGGACCCATGATCCACCCCTCCTCAAATCGTTTATTCCATGACCTTAAATTCAAGCTTAGCAGATACCTCTTCACGACTAGCTCTCGTGTGTATTGCTGGCAAAGTTTGTGGCGTGGCATGGTCTGAGTGGGTGTGTATTGTTGCATCATACTCATCTGACCCAGGCTGGCTACTTCCCTGCGGGGTGGCTTCATCACGGGACCCTTCCAGCCTCTCCTGTCTGCGGGATCCCGTCCAACATCTCCAGGCTTCGTTCTCCTGAGCCCATGCTGTCGGCCAACACCCACACCTGGATGCTCACAGTGTCAGAAATCTTAACCTCTTCCTTTTGTTCATCCTTTCCCTCGGACTCAACTCCGTCTGTGTCTTTAGTCCGAACCTTAGTGCAGTGATTCAAATGGTACCATGTGTTGCTACCTTCCATTTGAACTGCTGTCGACGTTGCTCGCACCATTGTGTACGGTCCTTTCCGTCTTGGCTCGTGCCTCTTCCTCCGGAACACTTTGATGTGCACCTGGTCGCCCGGCACCACTGGCCTCTCAACCAGCTGTTTGAGACTCAAGTATCTGAACTCCTCCTGTAGATAGATTGTTCTGTGGACTGCAGTTAGTTGCCTCATGTAAGCTGTCCACTCTGTTCGCACCTGCTCAAGTGGGAACTGAGGTGCCGGCATGGGTCGACCCGTTAGCATTTTATGCGGTGTTAGTGCATGACTCTATGAGTCTGCATACGAAAGCTCATTAGTGCAAGCGGCAAAGCATCTAGTTAGTTTAGTTGAAGCACAGATTCAATTCAATTTCACTTTCCAGGTTCCATTGATTCTCTCAACCATCCCTTGACTCTGTGGATGATAAACGGCCCCACAGCGCTGCTTGATTCGCAGCTGCTGCAGAATGCCTCTTGCACTTTTATAAACAAACACTTAACCATTATTTGAGCTAATCTCTGATGGAATGACAAACAGATGAATCAATTCTCTTACCAAAAAAATTTTACGACTATTTATCCAATATGTATGACCAATATCCTTGTGATGGCGCGACCTCTGGCTCCAGTAACACCATTGGTGCCAAAACAGCAAGCTGGCACTTTGATGCTACTTTCGCTGCTTCATCAGCCGCGATATTACCTTTACTAACCATTTTGTTACCTCTACGATTATTTGACACTGTATCACTGCCAATTTTCAATTTTCATGACTGCAATCCGCTCCTTCATTTGGACCTCATGTTGCACTGGACTTCCGTCTGACCTCCTGAACCCTCTCTGCTTCACCACTGCTCCAAACGAAGAGAAAATATCATGAGTCTATGCAGAATCTGTGTATACATTCGTAACCTTACCTTCCACCAGTCAACATGCTTCCGTTAGTGCCTTCAGTTCAGCCAACTGTGCCGAACATGGCCGTTCACACTTCTCAGCTTTCACCGTCACAAAGTTTCCACCTTCCTGTTTCACAACTGCAAAACCTCATGATCACCCAAATGATCTCACAACATGATCCATACACAACATAAGTGACATCAGCCTGAACAAGTGGAGTTGCTCCTAAGTCAGGTCTCAGTTTAATGTATCTCACAGCTTCTGACACACGCTCATGTGGTTCTCCTTCAAACTCACGTGAAATGACATCCGCAGGACCCGATGTAGTACACTTCTGTATTCACATCTGGACGTGTCAAAAGATGCACAACCTGCAAACATTCTGTCCGAGTCACAACATACCTACTCTGATTTATTAGTTCTGAAATCTTATGGTTTTTATTGGAGACATATAAGAAAAATGGCTTCTCATAGACTAGTGTTGGCTGTTTTGGATGACTTTTGCCAATTTCGTTTCAAATTTTCAAAGGCTAACTTAGCCTCGGTTGTCCTCTCCAGTTGTGCTTTCAACCTTTGATCTTTGGATTTTTCATGATTCCTTCCAGAGGAAGCGCATTTTATTGCATCATCCTCCCAAAAGAAGATCATACTTGTTGTATTTTAATTTTACTTATTTATTCATTAGATATTTATTCATTTATGTTGGACATGGCGCTTTTCTTACTCCCTCCAAGTGGGATGGAGAGATATCAGTAATTCCCTATGGGCTAAATAGATACTCTAATTCAGACTATCAATGCTAAAATTTAAATTAGAAACTTTGTTCCGTTCAAATTTTAGAACTTCGTAATAGTTTAAATTCAGAAACTTTGTTTTGTTGTGTCCTAGTAACAGTGACCTATTTAAATTCAAGTTTTAGAAACTTAGTAGTCGTGATACATTTAACTTAAAAACTTTGTTTTGTTTTGTAATAATGACACACCTGAGGGCGGTTTTTAAACCCTTTTGAGTACGTCCGGTGTAAGTGTACTTCTTACCTCTATATGTCAATGTAAACCAATACTGGGATTCCTCTGCCAGAGGAACGCCTTGGACCTGCCGGGCCACTTGCTCCGCCCCCCAGGGACTGGCCACGATCCTGCCGAACACTCGGGTTTCTCGGTGCTCTCGGACAGCTGTAAACAAAGTGTCCCCTCTCGCCACAGGCCCAACATGCCCCCGAGGACCTTCGTCCTCCAGGTGCACCTCTTCTTGACCTTTGACAGGGTCGACGATGGACTTGCCCCTGTGATGGCAGTTCAGCGGCCCCCGCTGTCATGGCCTCATTTCGTACCTCTTGCTTCGCTTGCAGTTCTTCTAACTGCAACCGTGCAAGTTCCCTTTGCATATCCTTCTCCTGCTCATTCAGTTTCAGTTCTTTTCTGTATTTGTTTACTGCATGCACCACGTGGTCTCGGAATTGTCCATGTGACATTGAATTCAGCCCCACCACATCCTCCAGCCTCCCCTGAACTGGGGCAGGCAGAGCCTCTTTGATGGAAACTCTGAACAATGTCACCCAAGCTGGGCTCTTCACGATTTCTCCCTCAGATTCTTGTCTCCATTTCTTCAATTGTTGTGCAATGTACACAGCTGGACTCTCTGTTCCTGACAGTGGCTCCCCCTTTAATGCTTCGAGGTCCACTCCCACCGAAAACTCAGCTCGTAACGCTCTCCAGAGTGCAGCTCGATATGCATTAAAGTCAGTTCCATCAGCTCGGTGGCTTAACATCCAGTCATCCTCACTGTGTCTCAAAATGCCCTCCATGGTAGAAGTTCCAAAACACAGTGCCCACACTGCCTTAATGTGTCCCACAGACAACAGTTTATGCACAGTCTCTTGTTCAAAAGCTCTTATCCATCTACTTGCACCTCTGTGAATGTCCGGCAATCGAGCAACCAGCCCCCCTAGGTCGAGCGTCTGCCACGGCACATACTGTCCCTGCGTCATTTCTATAAAACTCGGTGACGACGCTGTTGGACTCTTATGTTCTTCAGAAGATGCCTTTTGAACTGGAGGTGCCAGTTCGGGTGATTTTTGATCTTGTGGGAGCTGTCCCCTTGCCTGATCTGAATTACAGACGGCGTCTGGCTCAGGAGCTCCATGACTGCTTGATGTAGCTATTTGTAATTCTGAACGTTCATGAGATATTTTATGATCTTTTATTTCGGAATCTCCTTTTATGTTTGCTGCTCCTGGCAGTGTTGGAAATAGCTCTGCATTTTCAAAGAAATGTAAAACTTTTAATTCAAGCTCTCTTTTTTCCTGTCTCTTTTTGCTTTTGTCCTTTGGTTTGTAAGCTTTAATCCTTTGTTCCATAATCTTACAGGTAGTTACATTGAAAGTGCCACCTTTTGGCCAGGGTGAGACGTTAATTTTTGTTCGTTTTTCCCATTTTAGAGATATCTTTTTAATATCTTTGGAATGTTCAGGATGTTTGGTGCTGATGATTATTGTTGGTGTTACATCCATTGTTTCACCTAGTTAGTTCCCTTCTATTGTCTTTTGACTTTTTCTTTTTATCTACTTATCTATTTTCTAAATTTTCCTTATTTATTATTCGTATTCCCCTTTTTTTTTTTTTTTTTTTTTGAAAGTCAATTTAAATGCACTAATTATTTAACTCTAATCAATGCTAATTTAATGCTCGGCTAAATTTAGCTTAGATGCAGCTAATTATTGGATTGGGTGTTGTCAATGCTAATGTTAAGGTTAGCCTACGTTAGCTTTGAAAGCTTATGCTCTAGGTTGTTTTTTTTTTTTTTTTTAATTAAACCAATGTTAATTCAATGTTAGGCTAATTTAGCTTTTTGACTTCCGGTTTGGAGTTCGGTTACTATTATTGCTAATGTTAATGTTTGCCAACCCAATTGATGTTAGCTTCCTAGCTGTTGCTAATAAATGCTAACCTATTGCTAATTAAGATTTAAACCAATATTTGCCTTATTGCTATTGCTAATCAATGCTAATTGTCTTTCTGATCAATGCTAATTATGGCTAATGAAATGCTAACAAATGCTACTAATGCTAACCAATGCTAACTATTGCTAATCAATGCTACTTATTGCTAATCAATACTAGCTTCCTTGTTGACCAATGCTAATTGAATGCTAATTATGCTATTCAACGCTAGTGATTGCTAATCAATGCTAGTTATTGCTAATCAATACTATTGATTGCTAATCAATGCTAATCAATGCTAAACAATGCTAGTAATCAATACTTGCTGTATTGCTAATGCTACCCAATGTTAATTTATTGCTAATCGAAAGCTCAGTTAATGCTTACTCTGTATGAAGTGACTCAGGCTAAAGGCGTTGCCCCAACTTTTGCTCACATCCGGATGCTTCCGATCCAATCCACACACAATGTCCTCCACCAATCCAGATGATCCAATGTACGTCACAGCTACGTCAATTCTGACCAATGAAATAAAAATATTTTTTTACCAATGAAATCTGAACACACCTCTAAATCTAACTCCAGTGAAACACGTCTGAGACACGTAACTTCTAACCAATAAAATACGAACACACCTCTAAGCCTGCCTCCAATGAACCACGTGAATTTCTAACAAATCAAATATGAACACACCATTACCTCTACTTCCTAGACTGTTATTAGCTCCTCCCAAGCATAACAATTGAACCAGACATAACAATTGAACCACACCCCAACTCAAAATGGCGTTTGTCACACTTTTTGTTACAAGTTGAGAAAAAGGAGGAAATACAAACTTTCAGCTGGACAGAGAAGAAATACAATTTAACACAGAAATAACAGTTGCACTATTCTTCACCTCGAAATGGCATTTGTTAAGAAAGACAGAGAAATACAACTTAACACGCTGTGGACAGGGAAACTACAAATCAAAAGATACAGAAACAATGCATAAGCGAAAAACTTTCTTTATCAGGAATGTCACATTCAACCTGACTAGAGACAGAACCTCTCCTCTAGAATTGCGAAACCCTCATTACTCGACTGATAACAACTCCGCAATTAGCACATTACCTAAAGAAAACTAATAATTATTACAGTTCAGCCATAAAGTGCCCCTGGAAGACACAAGGAAAGAAAATGTGATCACACACGAACATTTGCAGCAGCAGAGAACTGTCAAGGACAGAGCACCAGCCGCGTGAACGCGCAGCACCCTCTGTCCCCCTGAACGCCAAAACACCTTCACTCGCCTGTTGAGAATAGAACTTTAGAAACTTAACACCAATCACAGCAGTACTCAATAATTCAATAATAACAAGATGCACTCAACGAAATGAAGCAAATCTGAGTTTAACTTAAAATACTACGAATACTCAAAAGTCAAGGGATGATATGAGTCAGAACCTTTTTTCTTTTCTTCTCTTTCTTGATTCACACAAACATCAGATTTCACGCACACATTGACAGACAACAGAGACCGGTCCCACACACTCAAGTCAGTCGGTCAAAAGTTTTGTGTCAGTCACCGTTCAAATCTTCACATTTTTAAATTATCAATTTCTTTCATTTAGACTTTTAATTTTTCAGGAGATGTTGGTGTCGGCAATATATGGAATACAAAATGTGTTTTCCCTACAAGCCTTGTGATATGGTCTCTGACCAAAGCAACAGATGCTGACGTGTACTTTACCAGCTTCGCTGTGACCTCTCAATAATAATCTCCTGTGGCCAATTTCATAAATGAATTTGAATTTTCTTCTCAAAATGTCTTTATACTGAGGTCTCGGATAACTCCAAAGAGTTCTAGGCAGATATATAAAATGATATAAACATATATACTTAAAATGTGCTCCTCATAGAACTGGATTTTTTCATTTCAGAGTTTTTTTTTGAAAGCCTGATTGATTCAATCGTTGAACTTTAATGTTCGCCAGTCAATCAATTATCAGTATTCGTTTTACTCCTTGACTAGTGAAAATAATTTTCACGTATGTTTAATGCGTCTAGTGTACCCCGTACTCCCGTCAGTGTTCCCCCCCCCCATGCATTGAAGGATGGCTGATAGAACGCAAGAGGTACTATTGGTGGTCGCTCAACGGCCTACCCGCTTCTCTACAGCTATTAATTAATCCAGTTTGAATTCATCCGATTCACAATTGGCCGGAGCGCAGCGACTATAGTCCTTCTTAATTACCAACAAAAAAATACAACAACACAATAGCCCGACCAGCTGCTCACAGCTGTCTGCTTCACAAAACACGTCTCACATAAGCTGCTGTTTACCCAATTTTTATCTCAATTAAAACACTTGGCTCCCCTTGGCCCACAATTTCAACAATTTCAACAGCCCCCCTGCGCAGAGGTAACAATGGAAGAGCTTACCGTGTGCAGGATCCGTCTCTCTCCTGTGTTCTTTTAAATTTGGGGAAGCCGGAAGAAGCCGTCAGCTGTGCTCCACTAACCGAGATCAACTGCGTAATGGTAGGAACAAAATCCCACCTGCCGGCTTGTTACAGCTGATGTCGGTTGTCGGGGCACAGAGGACACGCTCCGCCGGGATCCAGATGCAAACTCTCACGAATTCGGGGTCACCATTATGTTGTGGAGAAATTAGAGTCGAATCCCGCGTTGGTCAGCCGTCCATTGGGGAGTTTATTGAACAAACCGTAACAGCAAAACGTGCATTCGGAATGTACAAAATGTCCACCGTCTTCCTTCTGTGATCTATCTTTATGCTGGTCCTTATCAAAACAAGCGTACGTGGCACTCTCTGGAGGTGCCTAATGTTAAACAACTCATTCTAACTATCAACAATATTCTGAACCAGTCAACAAGGCCCAGGATGTAACTAGGCCAGAAGTCATGAACATGTCATGACATCCTTCTCCCACACTTTCAGGTGCTCTTCTGGTGAGAGGCTTTAATGATCATCTTATAAAGACAAACCAACTAATGTGCAAATTCAAATTTGTTTAAAATCGGAAAGAAAAAAGAATCTGCCAAACCATGAAACACTACGGATTTTCCATGTCTCACTGATCGAACGCAAGACTCTACTTGATACATTCAACCACTCTGAAAAACACTGATAAAAACCAACAAGCTTCAGTTGTGAGATCTATTCCTTTTTATGTATCAAGGAATGGATCGTTTGCTCAGAAATGGTTCGTTAATTTGGAAGCTCTAAGAATACATCAACCGAAGGGGAATTAGCTCAAATGGTAGAGCGCTCGCTTAGCATGTGAGAGGTAGCGGGATCGACGCCCGCATTCTCCAGTTGTCTTAAATTTGTCCTATTTTGAGGAAATGATTAACAGCTGGATGTGGCAAAGGTGGATGCAAATTGAAAGAAAGACAGCTCTTTCACATTAGCCTGAAGTTAAACTCAAAATTCTTCATGATAGATTCAATCGCCCAAATGAACTTGGTGTAGGGAAATAGAAATTTTGCGTGAAAAGCATTGTTTGAAAAGCCTGCTTGTAAGAAGTGGAATGAGAAATTTTAACAACCCAGAACAGAACTTGACATGCAAAGCCGACGAGAATGGGAATCGAACCCATGCCTGCAAAGCACAATGGATTAGCAGTCCATCGCCTTAACCGCTCGGCCACCTCGTCCTCTCTGTTTCAAGTTTGACCATAAAAAATTCCGTCTTAAACTACAGCTGGTATAATTTTGATCTCAAAATTGGAGCCTCATTAGATACAATGGCCTCGCGTGCAGAGGAAATGAATTTATCCTCCTTTCACAAAAATAGAATCATTATTATCTAAATGTGGTACCATGTAGGGATGTTTGAGGTTGTTTGATTTAAAATTGGGCGAAACAAAAGCAATTGCACTTAGGACAAGTCAAATTTAAGGTTGGGGTTCTTACAATCTCTTCAGAATATACCCAAATATGGAAGAAAAACTATGTCAAATTATAAAGGGCTTCCTTGCCAGGCAAAATGTGGCGGGATTGATGTCCGCACTCCTCAGAAATCTTTCAGGTGCTCTTCTGGTGAGAGGCTTTAATGATCATCTTATAAAGACAAACCAACTAATGTGCAAATTCAAATTTGTTTAAAATCGGAAAGAAAAAAGAATCTGCCAAACCATGAAACACTACGGATTTTCCATGTCTCACTGATCGAACGCAAGACTCTACTTGATACATTCAACCACTCTGAAAAACACTGATAAAAACCAACAAGCTTCAGTTGTGAGATCTATTCCTTTTTATGTATCAAGGAATGGATCGTTTGCTCAGAAATGGTTCGTTAATTTGGAAGCGCTAATAATACATCAATTGAAGGGGAATTAGCTCAAATGGTAGAGCGCTCGCTTTGCATGTGAGAGGTAGCGGGATCGACGCCCGCATTCTCCAGTTGTCTTAAATTTGTCCTATTTCGAGGAAATGATTAACAGCTGGATGTGGCAAAGGTGGATGCAAATTGAAAGAAAGACAGCTCTTTCACATTAGCCTGAAGTCACACTCAAAATTCTTCATGATAGATTCAATCGCCCAAATGTACTTGGTGTAGGCAAATAAAAACTGTGCGACAGAAGCATTGTTTGAAAAGCCTGCTTGTAAGTAGTTGAATGAGAAATTTTAACAAACCAGAACAGAACTTGACATGCATAGCCGACGAGAATGGGATTCGGACCCATGTGTGCAAAGCACAATGGATTAGCAGTCCATCGCCTTAAGCGCTCGGCCACCTCGTCCTCTCTCTTGTAAGTTTGACCATAAAAAATTCCGTCTTAAACGACAGCTGGTATAATTTTGATCTCAAAATTGGAGCCTCATTGGAAACAATGGCCTCGCGTGAAGAGGATATGAATTTATCCTCCTTTCAGAAAAAGAGAATCATTATTATCTAAATGTGGTACCATGTAGGGATGTTTGAGGTTGTTTGATTTAAAATTGGGCGAAACAAAAGCAATTGCACTTAGGATAAGTCAAATTTAAGGTTGGAGTTATTACAATCTCTTCAGAATATACCCAAATATGGAAGAAAAACTATGTCAAATTATAAAGGGCTTGCTTTCCAGGCAAAATGTGGCGGGATTGATGTCCGCACTCCTCAGAAATCTTTCAGGTGCTCTTCTGGTGAGAGGCTTTAATGATCATCTTATAAAGACAAACCAACTAATGTGCAAATTCAAATTTGTTTAAAATCGGAAAAAAAAAAGAATCTGCCAAACCATGAAACACTACGGATTTTCCATGTCTCACTGATCGAACGCAAGACTCTACTTGATACATTCAACCACTCTGAAAAACACTGATAAAAACCAACAAGCTTCAGTTGTGAGATCTATTCCTTTTTATGTATCAAGGAATGGATCGTTTGCTCAGAAATGGTTCGTTAATTTGGAAGCGCTAATAATACATCAATTGAAGGGGAATTAGCTCAAATGGTAGAGCGCTCGCTTTGCATGTGAGAGGTAGCGGGATCGACGCCCGCATTCTCCAGTTGTCTTAAATTTGTCCTATTTTGAGGAAATTGTTAACAGCTGGATGTGGCAAAGGTGGATGCAAACTGAAAGAAAGACAGCTCTTTCACATTAGCCTCAAGTTAAACACAAAATTCTTCATGATAGATTCAATCGCCCAAATGAACTTTGTGTAGGCAAATAAAAATTCTGCGACAGAAGCATTGTTTGAAAAGCCTGCTTGTAAGAAGTGGAATGAGAAATTTTAACAACCCAGAACAGAACTTGACATGCAAAGCCAACGAGAATGGGATTCGAACCCATGCGTGCAAAGCACAATGAATTAGCACTCCATCGCCTTAACCGCTCGGCCACCTCCTCCTCTCTCTTGTAAGTTTGACTATAAAAAATTCCGTCTTAAACTACAGCTGGTATAATTTTGATCTCAAAATTGGAGCCTCATTAGAAACAATGGCCTCGCGTGCAGCGGATATGAATTTATCCTCCTTTCACAAAAATAGAATCATTATTATCTAAATGTGGTACCATGTAGGGATGTTTGAGGTTGTTTGATTTAAAATTGGGCGAAACAAAAGCAATTGCACTTAGGATAAGTCAAATTTAAGGTTGGGGTTATTACAATCTCTTCAGAATATACCCAAATATGGAAGACAAACTATGTCAAATTCTAAAGGGCTTGCTTTCCAGGCAAAATGTGGTGGGATTGATGTCCGCACTCCTCAGAAATCTTTTAGGTGCTCTTCTGGTGAGAGGCCTTAATGATCATCTTATAAAGACAAACCAACTTATGTGCAAATTCAAATTTGTTTAAAATCGGAGAGAAAAAAGAATCTGCCAAACCATGAAACACTACGGATTTTCCATGTCTCACTGATCGAACGCAAGACTCTACTTGATACATTCAACCACTCTGAAAAACACTGATAAAAACCAACAAGCTTCAGTTGTGAGATCTATTCCTTTTTATGTATCAAGGAATGGATCGTTTGGTCAGAAATGGTTCGTTAATTTGGAAGCTCTAAGAATACATCAACCGAAGGGGAATTAGCTCAAATGGTAGAGCGCTCGCTTAGCATAGGAAGGGAGCCGATCTTTGAGCCCGTCAACGCAAGTGAAAAGACGCAGAAAATACAGATTAATTAAATATCAGAGACATTTTTCCATGCAGCTTTATCCAGGCGATATCTCTGTGCATTATGGAAGATTTTGAATACTATGTCAATGGACTCACCTGCCGCGAGTTAGATGCGAACCAGATATGTGCCGGACAGAGCTGTGATGCGCCCTCGCGATCAGAAATCCGATCGCGATTTATGACCATTGTATTAATTAATACTTATTTTGTGTATTACTAAGAACATGGCTTTAGCTTTAGGGTTATATGCTCCCAATGACCAATAATGCTTATCTGTTTATTGTTATTATAATAACAATAACAATAGCCATAATGATAATAAGTGTGCCTGATGCCATAGCAGTGTCACGTCATTGTATTGATTCATACTTATAATTTTGTGTTTATTATGAAGAGCATTGCTTTGGATTTAATATCACATGCCCCCCTAATGACTTGTCATGTTTATTTCTGTTTCTGTATAATAATGATAACAATAAAGTGTCTTCAAAGACTGTGGGAGCTGGTATATGGAGTAATATGGAGCTTTCTTGATGATGTACAGATGATGAGTCTTAAATTTTGGTACAATCAGATCTAATGTAGATGAACAAAATGTAAAATAAACAAATATTTAAGAATCAAGAAGAATAAAGAGTCTTTATTGCCATTATACTCACGGTTAAAAGGCACACTTTGAAGTGAAACTATACACACAAGTAAAAAAAACTGTACACTAAGTTAAAAAATCTGTACAGAAAAAATATATACATACTATAGCACACAATATACAATATTTACAAGAGAAACAGATTTATTTTGCTGGTCTCTGTTCTGCCAGCCACTCTTCCAGAGTTTTGCCGTTCGAGGCACGTGAGCAAAATGTCTTATTGCCGTGACGACTGTGCCCGAACTCTTTAGTCTTTGGGTGCCCACACTGGCTGCAGGTGTTGTAGCCGACTGCTCCGACATATTTCCTTTTTTGGACTCCACTCTCCTCCTGGAGAGCCCGCCGGCGCCTGTTCCTCTCTGTGAACCGGGACACAGGAGCAGCAGGGGGCAGAATGGGAGGAGCTGGGCCTGCAGTGGGTGCTGAGGCACCAGGCGCTGTCAGCATTATGAACTGCACGGGCTGCTCAGTGTCTGGTGCCGTGGAGGTGGGTAAAATCAATTGCACTCTGGTGGCAGCAGCGGGCCGTCGGCCTGGCCGCAGAACAGGAGCCTGTCCTTCCAGATTTGGAGGGAGGACAAACTCATGCCTGGGGCCAGATGTGGAGGGAAGGAGCCCCAGCTTCTCCTTGGGTGGTGGAAGCTGGTCGGGTGCCAGAGGAATCGGGTTTGTTGCAGTCATTCCCTGAGAAAGGACACTCTTCTCCTGGCTCTTCTGTCGCCGTTGAAACCTGAGAGAAGACCAGTTTTGTTAGATATGTATTCATTAGAGAGCTCTTCAGTCAATTTGAGGTGAATAATGTGCCTGACCTACCATTGAATGAGTGTCCTCTGATTTAGCTCAAAGAGCTGGATCATCGTCTCAGCCAGAACCCGCGGACTGTTGAGCACGAGGTCCCGGATGTGGTGGTAGTCGCTGAGTATCTTGGTCCATCTCCAGCCTTCTTGGTGGTGGTCTTGTGCAAAGTGCACAGCCGTGTGCACATTGCCTCCACCAAGCGGCTGGTGCTGGGCCACTGTGCTGGCCCCCCAGGATGTCCAATCAAGCAGCACTTGACACTCTCCACACCCGGCGTGACTCCAGACCGCTTAGGAGCCTTAAAACGGCCACTTGTCAGTCTGGGCTGATGACGAGGCTGGTAGTTGACCCGCTCTTTGTCGCCTTCAGGGAGAGCTGTCCACAGCTGGATGACCTGGGTCACCTGCAGCTCAGTGAGGTAAGAAGACTGCTCCCTAATAAATGAATTGATTAATAGTAATATATATGAAATAAAATGTCATTAGATTGAAATAGCCAGTAATGTGTCTTACCTGAGAAGTGTCAGGAAGCGCTGAAGGGCCAGCGACAGCATGTTGTCCCCCGTCATGTGACGTGGACGGCAGGTCAGCAGGTGATGGAGGGGCCTGAGGTGGTGAGGCCTGAGGACTCGTCATCAGCGATGAGGGCCTGTTCTCCAGATCACGGGAGAGGTCATCCTCGTGGAGCTCAGGAATGGTGATGTCGTTGAAGGTCTCCTCTTCAAACCCCTCATCCTGTACATCATCACTGACTGCCTCCACCAGCCTGTCCTCCTCCTCTGGGCTCTGGAGCACAGTAGTCATTGTGTTGCCGGTCTGGCTGTACAAGTACTCCATTCCCAGCAACTCACCTACAAAAACAACACATAAAACAGAAAGTAATTAATATTTCACCTTACATCTATCTAACAGTTTGTCTTCTCCTGGACAGCAGCTACACTTTCTCTTCCCGCTGCCTTTAATACATTAAAGGTTTAACTGATAACTGAATAAATAGTGTTATTAAAGGTCACATTAATCACGCTGTTCTTTTTCATGTTGAATGGGGCATTATTTCTTGCCTGTGTATGCTCCAGGTGTGCGATAACGCTCATCCCAGCATCTCCCGAGCACCCTTTGGCTGAGCTGGTCCACTGCCTCTCTCAGAGCACCGCCATAAGAGCGGAAAGCAGGTGCTCCTTTGACGGCGTCCTCCATCCGGTCATCATTCCAGCGCATCAGCCCTTCAAGGAGATACGCCTGGAAATGCGCATCACTGGCACTGGTTCCTGAAGGGAAATAAACAAAGAAGCGTTTGTCACATTCGTACAAGATATTCACTACATATGACATACATATGCTGTGAAGGATCTGTAACATGTCATAGAATTATGTTAAAAAATAATTGTCTTTACAACCACACATTGAGACAAAATAGGTAGTAACCCATATGTAGGCAATACCTGGAATAAATCTGTTCAGGTGGAGGTGGAAGGACTCCAGGGAGGTGGAGCCACGGGCACACCTGTAGCAGCACAGCTCCACACCGCCTTTCTTCAGGGTGCCTGTCCTGATGTAAAGTGGGAAGTCCTCTGGGTCTTGGATGCAGCCCACATGTTTCCTCTGCTCCTGCCATATCTGCTGGATCCGTTCATGGTCCAGCAGAGGAACGCCCAGAGTGTCCTTCCCACTTACACTGTCAAACAGACTGATCAGTGAGCCAATCAGTCTGGTGGTCTCCTCCACCCCTCTGGTCCTCCTCCTGCAGTGCAGCGCCAACTCCCTCCGGGTGATGCGAGTGGTCACCGCCTCCTCCGAGATGTGGCCGATCCTCTTTGCTGCCAGCTCACCCTCCTTGGCACGGCGCAGAGCAGCAACATCTTCCGGATCCCACTCAAAAATGCACGTGGACAGGCGTGCCATGAAGATGCTGTACATGAGATGGGCCTCAGTTGTGACGCCTGCAGCAAACCGCCGCATGAAATGCCAGATATCAAGGCGCACCTGAAGCCCATCCCACTCTGAAAACATGGCCTTCACCCGACAAGGGCCATGCTGACTGCAGCAGTCTCTGTCCACGTACATCATTCTGGGTGGCGCCTCTCCTGCCACACTGTACCGCTTCATCAGGCCAGCTGCCATCGCGTCCAGTGCTTGTCCCTCGCCGGCTGTCAGGACCGAGACAAGAACCTGACCGTGCTCGTTGCCCACATTCGTGCACCAGGCAGCTGTACCTGCAGCAGCACCAGCAAGTTTCTTGGTGACCTATGCAGAAAAGATAAAGATTAGAAAAAAAAAAGAGTTCAAATCTGTATTCATTATGTATACACTCAGAATTCTGCTTATAAACAGAGCTGTGATACCTTTTTCGTGGAGTCCATCTTGAGGACAGAGCCAAAGATGCTGGTGATTTTGGCTTTGACCTCATGAAGTCGCCCAAGAACATCCCTGGCATACACGGCTAACAGCCACTTGGGCTTGGGAAGCGCAGGTAAGAGGGGAGGCTCGGCGAATGCAGGGGGGCGCACTACAGAGGACCTTGTGAATGGTTCACAAGCTGTGAGGTACTGCAGGACACGCTGCATCCGTGTTTCGCTGTGTTGTTCCAGCAGCTTTTTGTACAGCTGAGTCACACTGTTGCCCATCGTCCTCTCCCTCATCATCATCAGCACCCGGATGTCACATGAGTATCTAAGGGAAGGAAAGAGTGTAATGTCAAGAACAACTCAAATGCAAGCACCTTATAATGGTTAACATTCATTATGAATGACCTGTATGTAAGCAAAGCTGGAAACTGGCTGCGGTGGCCCATATCCAGCTGGCCTAAGATGTCCTCGGACCAAGCAGGATACTTTTTAGAGCAGCCTTTGCACTCCAGGTACTCAGTGGCAAGGTCATACCACCCGTCAATGTCCAACACCTTGCGCACCGTTTGGTACAGCCCTGCTGCTGTTAGTCTGCGCTTGCCACAGGCTGGACGGACACAGACGAGAGGAAACAGCCACATCTTCTGGGGCATCCACAGGAAGACTGGCCGACAGAAGAACTGGTCGGGTGAGGCGGGAGGCTGGCTGTGGATGAGGGGGGGCTGAGGAGGATGCCACCAAAGCTTCAGCGGAGCCACCAGCTCCGGCTTACCGGTTCGTGGGTTGGCCTTGAACAAGGTGCGCCGAATCCACTCCTGCTGGAAAGGTGGAAGCTGACTCTTCCAGTGACTGGGAAGCTCAGCCGGTGGCTGATGAAGAACCAGACCCGGTATCGCTGCTGGTGGAGGATCGGCACCGGCCTCCAGATGCACAGTGGCTGCAAGAGCTGATGAAGGAGAAACGAGGCAAGCAGGCAGCAAAACAATATTAGATTAACCGTTGCGTTTGATAGTAAGATGCCATAAATGCAGCTCACAAACAGGCGCAGTGCAGAAATACTACAGACAGAAACTGAAGGAATAGTTTTAAGAAGCAAAGAACCCAGTGTACACTTTCTGATGCAAGAAATATGAAGCTGTGAATACAAGAAATGATGTTAAAAAAAGTAACAATTAAATGGAATAGAGCAAGAAAAATGATGCAAAATGAATTCAGTAGTATTAATGATGCCCACAGATATGAACCATGCACACAGACACAGTAAAGAGACTACGATTACTAATCGATTCTAATGGTTAGAACAAGGAATGGCCACCGTCTGTGGGCTCAGAGGAGCTGAAGCGTGAATGAGAGGAGCACGCAGTGTAACTGCGAAAAATGCCATTAAATTTCAGGTGATTGTATTAGAGCCCATGGGTGCGCAGAGTTAAGTGGAAGTGAGCTGGGGGAAGCAAAATCACAAAACAATAACCAGACACCTTTGTACATCCTTAAGGTTTGGAAGAAGTGCACTCAAAGAATGCATCCCGGTTGATAGAATTCTGTATTGTGAAGAAAAATATATTAAAACACAGAAGTTTTCCACAAAATAATACTTTTTAGTGTTGTCACTAAACCTTCTCACAATATGTGTCATATGCCACACCTGTATTTAGCTGTGCTTCACATTGCTCTGCAGCAGATACCAGTTCCTCATCATCAACCTCAGAAGAGCCTGGAGAACAAATGTTTAAACCATCAGGCCTGCTGCTAACAACACACAGAGACAAATGTACACAGGATGGTGCGTACTTACCAGAGGGGAAAAGCTGCTGTTGGGCCAAGTGTTCCGTCAGGGGTTTTGAAGGTGGTGGTAAGGGGCACTGTGGTGCTGGAGCTGCAAAAAGGTGGAGGCTCTGCGTTTTACAAGTCTGTAAAATGGTAAAGCTACACAAGTAGAACTGATGGAGGGAAAATTCAAACTGCTACTCACAGGGTTTGGCTGGTGATGTCAGCTTTTTTGCCAGCTGTGAGGGAGACAAATGTTTGCTCCGTGCCAGCAGCGCTTTCACAGTCGCAGTTTTCAATGGGCCAGTTTGGATTCCAGAGGAGGTGGAGGCTGCAGGTGGAGGTGCAGGGGAGGTGGAGGCTGCAGGTGGAGGTGCAGAGGAGGTGGAGGCTGCAGGTGGAGGTGCAGGGGAAGTGGAGGCTGCAGGTGGAGGTGCAGGGGAAGTGGAGGCTGCAGGTGGTGCAGAGGAAGTAGAGGCTGCAGGTGGTGGTGCAGGGGAAGTGGAGGCTGCAGGTGGTGCAGGGGAAGTGGAGGCTGCAGGTGGTGCAGAGGAAGTAGAGGCTGCAGGTGGTGGTGCAGGGGAAGTGGAGGCTGCAGGTGGTGCAGGGGAAGTGGAGGCTGCAGGTGGTGCAGAGGAAGTAGAGGCTGCAGGTGGTGGTGCAGGGGAAGTGGAGGCTGCAGGTGGTGCAGGGGAAGTGGAGGCTGCAGGTGGTGCAGAGGAAGTAGAGGCTGCAGGTGGTGGTGCAGGGGAAGTAGAGGCTGCAGGTGGTGGTGCAGGGGAAGTGGAGGCTGCAGGTGGTGCAGGGGAAGTGGAGGCAGGTGTCTGTCTCTTTAAGACATATGCCTTGAACACGGCCATGTTGGTGTTGGGCCGGGCATCTGCTCTCAGCAGGTACTTAATGAGGGCCTGGGCCTCCCTGCTCTGGTCCTCATAAGCCGCTTTCGGACAGACCGTTCTAAGAAAGTAGTTATCAGAACTACCCTCCTCGAATTTCGTTCTGATAACTATTCCTTCCCCAGCGGAACTGTTTCAGTCTGCATTCGCACATGAGTCGGGACCTGATAGGGACTGATGCGCCGCGCGCAGCCGTCTGCTTCAGTGACGTGTTAAGGCGGTAGCATGGTTGCCGCGTCTGTCACGGCGGTGGTGGACCGTGACGTCAAAATGACGTATCAGGCCTGGCGCTTACCTTGAAAAGACGGCGCAGCGCGTTGTCGTGCACCAGTCGATTTTTGTAACTTGGCGGCGCCGAGCACAACGAACCGGATGGACCAATGTGAGACCGGCTCAGTGAGGAGGTGCGTTTGTACAGGCAGCTGTACGAAACTGCAGTGAAACAGCACAGGGAGCACGTAAACTCCCAAAACTGGTGCACAGAGATGGGCAGAACTTTGGGGAAAGAGGGAGAGTTCTGTAAGAATGTGTGGAAGAAGCTACGGGACAGATATGTGAAGGCAAAGAAGAGGGCAGAGACTCTGTTGATGCCGGGGGCTTCAAACCTTCACCTCTATTAACTGAATTAAATAATTAAAATGATCAAAAAACTGCAGCAGTATCATTAATTACAGTATTTCTGCTCTTGACAGCGGCAGTTTTCTTCTCCACTTTCGTGGTTGTAGAGTAGAGGTAACCTTCACGTAGCAGCGCCACCTCTGTGACGGAGAAAATTGCAACAACTGGCGCGCAACGACTTGCGCCACTATATAGGGTCCTATGGCGGACACGAACTCGTGACGTCATCAACACCGCTCGCGCGAGCAGACGCGGCAACCATGCTAGAGCCTTTAGCCGTTAGCCGTTTAGCGCTACATTCAAACACAAAACAAAACGGTAAAAGTAAGGAGAGTAGAAAAAACACCACCAAGAAGCTAATATGCAGAGTGGGGAGGCCACTGTGTTTATGGTCTGCATGATGGTGATATTAATCATGGACAATCACATCAGGCGTCTAATATGGAGGCTGGAAGAGCTCACAGAGAGAGTCAGGAGACGATACTTTTTTATTTCATGAAGGAAGGAAGGAGAGCAGCGCGCTGCAGACAAATGAGACCAGTGTAATTTTAACTTATTAAACAGCCGCCGGTTGTGTCTGTGTCTTTGAGGAAACATTTCAGCTGTGATAGCATGACATGGGGCGTAGCTACCGACCACCACACACCTCCCTCAGATCGTTCTATAGAACCATGAAAAGACCCGACCTCGGAGAAGGAGCTAAATAGTTATAGGAACTGAGGGAGAAAGCCCCGAGTTCCTGTATGTCCGAACACGGGAGAAAACGGCCCCGTGGATTAAAAGGTTATTAGAACTGCCAAAGGTTCCTACAGTCCGAAAGCGGCTATAAACCTCCTTCATGGAGCGGCCCTTAAAATCTCCAAACTCCACCATCAAACAGCCCGAGTCTCCAGTTTCCCGTGCTCTTGCCTGCATGCCCTGCTTCTTCCTAAACTTCTCCAGCTCCTCTGTCATCTCTCTGACTTGGGAAGTGTACTGCAGGAACAGCTGCTTATTTTGGGAAAGAGGGGTTTCTTGTGCTCTTTCATTTGAAATACTATGCAATAAATATATTGCATAGCCAAGACTGTTCTCCAGGAGCCATCTAAATCTCTGGCCTTGGTACATACCAAACTGAAGCTGGCAGTGAGCCAGTACTAAAAAGTCATCAGTTTGGTCTCCACCATGGCCAGTGACAAAGCTGCTGGCCTCTGCCAGCACCTCCTTTTTGGGTTTAGCTCTTCCAGACCTGACACTGCCAAAGCTCTTTGCCTCCTCCGACGGCGCCATGAGCAGTCTGGTTGAACTGGCTGACTGGCGGCGAAAAGCTGGATACGCATACATTCTGTGAATGAAAATTTTGAAAAAATGTGTAAATTCAACTGTAACAGAGGCTGCCCCCCTCACTCATTAAACAAACAAACAAACACAGAGCAGCTGCACACAGAGCTGAGGGAAAGTGTTAGCTTTCCCATACATGCCACGCCCCTATTCCACACCCTCGCACCTGCTGTAACACAGAGGTGTGACAAATAGCAGGGGGTGCAGCCAGAGCTTCTGTCCCAGGCTGAATTTATTAAGGTTATTTATTTTCCTTTCTATCAGAACTAAAATCAGCTAATCAGATCCGTGGATTAACGCCACATTGACGTCACGCCAACCCATCAGAACAATGTAAAATGTCATTAGGCTAACTTTCAATACATACATACAGTATATCTGTCCATATGGGTTTTAATACATGCAGCGGCAGGCCTAGGATAATTGCTGTGATGTTTATTAACTGTACTCTGTAACTGTAATGCTAACACTTATTCGCGTTGTATGGTAGCATGACAGCTACGTTAGACTTCTATTAGTTTGTTGACCTACCGAGCTACATTTTTAAAAACAGAACTGTCTCCTGGCACTACTCCATCTATCCATCCATCCATCCATCTATCCATTCATCCATCATCCATCCATCCATCATCCATCCATCCATCCATCCATTCATCCGTTTTCCAGCTATCATAAAACAGCGCGGCTTCGCTCATCATTCACACACTCGCATATCAGGCGATATTTTTAACTTTTTATATTTTGCATTTTATACTACGTTTAGCGACACCGTTTGCTATTTATTTACCCTAGAAAAGCTTACAAGTTTACGGTCAACAACAGAATAAAACACGACTTACCTTAGAGATAGATGGAAAGTTGAGAACTGCCGGACTACAGAATGCGGCAAAGTATGCCGGAGAGGAAGGACGAACAGTGATTGGTCAAAAGTAAGACATGGGAGGGAGGAACGCTGATTGGTCAAATGTAAGCCCAAAGTAAGCCCAAAGGGGGAAACGTGATTGGTCAAAAGTAAGCTCAACTGAGACGTGATTGGCTAATGTGGGCTTACTTTGGGCTTACTTTGGGCTTACTTTGGCGAAATTGACGGAACACAGTAAGCGCAAGTGAGAGGTAGCGGGATCGACGCCCGCATTCTCCAGTTGTCTTAAATTTGTCCTATTTTGAGGAAATGATTAACAGCTGGATGTGGCAAAGGTGGATGCAAATTGAAAGAAAGACAGCTCTTTCACATTAGCCTGAAGTTAAACTCAAAATTCTTCATGATAGATTCAATCGCCCAAATGAACTTGGTGTAGGGAAATAGAAATTTTGCGTGAAAAGCATTGTTTGAAAAGCCTGCTTGTAAGAAGTGGAATGAGAAATTTTAACAACCCAGAACAGAACTTGACATGCAAAGCCGACGAGAATGGGAATCGAACCCATGCCTGCAAAGCACAATGGATTAGCAGTCCATCGCCTTAACCGCTCGGCCACCTCGTCCTCTCTGTTTCAAGTTTGACCATAAAAAATTCCGTCTTAAACTACAGCTGGTATAATTTTGATCTCAAAATTGGAGCCTCATTAGATACAATGGCCTCGCGTGCAGAGGAAATGAATTCATCCTCCTTTCACAAAAATAGAATCATTATTATCTAAATGTGGTACCATGTAGGGATGTTTGAGGTTGTTTGATTTAAAATTGGGCGAAACAAAAGCAATTGCACTTAGGACAAGTCAAATTTAAGGTTGGGGTTCTTACAATCTCTTCAGAATATACCCAAATATGGAAGAAAAACTATGTCAAATTATAAAGGGCTTCCTTGCCAGGCAAAATGTGGCGGGATTGATGTCCGCACTCCTCAGAAATCTTTCAGGTGCTCTTCTGGTGAGAGGCTTTAATGATCATCTTATAAAGACAAACCAACTAATGTGCAAATTCAAATTTGTTTAAAATCGGAAAGAAAAAAGAATCTGCCAAACCATGAAACACTACGGATTTTCCATGTCTCACTGATCGAACGCAAGACTCTACTTGATACATTCAACCACTCTGAAAAACACTGATAAAAACCAACAAGCTTCAGTTGTGAGATCTATTCCTTTTTATGTATCAAGGAATGGATCGTTTGCTCAGAAATGGTTCGTTAATTTGGAAGCGCTAATAATACATCAATTGAAGGGGAATTAGCTCAAATGGTAGAGCGCTCGCTTTGCATGTGAGAGGTAGGGGGATCAACGCCCGCATTCTCCAGTTGTCTTAAATTTGTCCTATTTCGAGGAAATTGTTAACAGCTGCATGTGGCAAAGGTGGATGCAAACTGAAAGAAAGACAGCTCTTTCACATTAGCCTGAAGTTAAACTCAAAATTCTTCATGATAGATTCAATCGCCCAAATGAACTTGGTGTAGGCAAATAAAAATTCTGCGACAGAAGCATTGTTTGAAAAGCCTGCTTGTAAGAAGTGGAATGAGGAATTTTAACAACCCAGAACAGAACTTGACATGCAAAGCCGACGAGAATGGGATTCGGACCCATGCGTGCAAAGCACAATGGATTAGCAGTCCATCGCCTTAACCGCTCGGCCACCTCGTCCTCTCTGTTGCAAGTTTGACCATAAAAAATTCCGTCTTAAACTACAGCTGGTATAATTTTGATCTCAAAATTGGAGCCTCATTAGATACAATGGCCTCGCGTGCAGAGGAAATGAATTTATCCTCCTTTCACAAAAATAGAATCATTATTATCTAAATGTGGTACCATGTAGGGATGTTTGAGGTTGTTTGATTTAAAATTGGGCGAAACAAAAGCAATTGCACTTAGGATAAGTCAAATTTAAGGTTGGGGTTATTACAATCTCTTCAGAATATACCCAAATATGGAAGAAAAACTATGTCAAATTAGAAAGGGCTTGCTTTCCAGGCAAAATGTGGCGGGATTGATGTCCGCACTCCTCAGAAATCTTTCAGGTGCTCTTCTGGTGAGAGGCTTTAATGATCATCTAATAAAGACAAACCAACTAATGTGCAAATTCAAATTTGTTTAAAATCGGAAAGAAAAAAGAATCTGCCAAACCATGAAACACTACGGATTTTCCATGTCTCACTGATCGAACGCAAGACTCTACTTGATACATTCAACCACTCTGAAAAACACTGATAAAAACCAACAAGCTTCAGTTGTGAGATCTATTCCTTTTTATGTATCAAGGAATGGAGCGTTCGGTCAGAAATGGTTCGTTAATTAGGAAGCTCTAAGAATACATCAACCGAAGGGGAATTAGCTCAAATAGTAGAGCGCTCGCTTAGCATGTGAGAGGTAGCGGGATCGACGCCCGCATTCTCCAGTTGTCTTTCCTTTGTCGTCTGTACTCTGTCCTCTTGTCCTCTGTGGAGGAAATGATTAACAGCTGGATGTGGCAAAGGTGGATGCAAACTGAAAGAAAGACAGTTCTTTCACATTAGCCTGAAGTCACACTCAAAATTCTTCATGATAGATTCAATCGCCCAAATGTACTTGGTGTAGGCAAATAAAAATTCTGCGACAGAAGCATTGTTTGAAAAGCCTGCTTGTAAGTAGTTGAATGAATACTAAAGAATACTGCTCCTTATGTGGAACACACCAAACTCCAGAGAAGCTGGAAGCACCACTGCGACTGAACTTGTGACATCATCACAGTTTACGCAACTTCCTCCAACATCTATGTCTCTTGAGGCCTTTACAAAATATATTTCTGACACTGATTTTTCTGATGAATTGCTTTGTTTTATATCCACTTAAATGAAGCAAACAATGCCCTTGTTGTTTAAACTGCACCAACGTTGATTTATCTCTGTAATGTCTTGTGTTCTGTTCTGGGTGTTCATTCATTACAGGTTGTCCAAATAGTGAAATCTAAGTGAAAAGAAGCCCTGATATAAAGCAGAACTATTCATGATAAATGCTCTTAACCTGTTGTAGTTTCAATATATGTGATCAACACTCTGCAGCTGGCGTATTCAAGGTGATTTCTATAGTTTATATAGAATTATTCTGTAGTTTCTATAACTTACAAATGAGGATATAACGATGCAGCTAACAGCAAAGCTAACAATAAGCTACATAGAAGGAAAAGCATCAGCCAGGCTCTGTCAGAGGTGACAGTGTAGAAACTGAGTGCAGGCATAGAGGGAAGTACAGGTTAAGTGGTAGATTACATTTCTACACCTGAACAGGGACTTGAACCCTGGACCCTCAGATTAAAAGTCTGATGCTCTACCAACTGAGCTATCCAGGCCCTATGAGAGTGTGTCTGAGTGACAGCTGACATCTGAAACACTTCCTGAGTCCAAAGCTGTGACGCTGTTTTCTGAACAAACGCCTGGTTGATGTGAACTTGTGTTGCAGCCACTGAGCATAAAGAAGAAGGCCTTCATGGAGGGAAACAGGGAGTTAAGGAGGAGTGTGAAGAAAAAAGGAAGAGAGCAAGTCGGTGGGAAACTATCTGCAGCAGAACAGTGTGAGGGATGTGTGGTCAGGAATGGAAAAGCTCACAGGCTTTGGGATAATGTGGGATCAGACAGATGGAAGAGTTCAGACAAACTCAGCATGCTGCTGCCTCCTGCTACAGACCTCACATCCTCCATGTACCAACAGCTTCCCTGTCACACCTCAGCACATCTACATGAAACTATCACATCTATAGGAAAATAAACTATCGCCTCATCTGGATACAAACAAAAGAGATGATTGTGGATTTTAGGAGGAGCAGCAGTCAGCTGAACAGCGTCTCCATCCTCGGTGAAGAGGTGGTTGAGGATTACAGATACCTGAGGGTTCACCTGGACAGCAGACTGGACTGGAAATGCAACACTGAGGCTGTCTACAAGATGGGACATTCAGTAAACTATTCCTATAACTGTATGTATGCTAACTGAGTTGGCATGGGTTGGTGCACTAAACACATGTTACAGAGTTTAATATTTCTGCATCTTTTAGTAAAAACAGGAAAGAATGAGTGTATATTTCCAGCCAAATTCTCAATAAAGCTGCTCTCATCCACATATTTTTCTGTTTCTTCTGTCAGACGGCTAAACTGAAAATCAGCCCATTAAGACTACGGGTCAACTCGTGGTCACTTAAAGCATGTCCAGACTGTCGCTCTGCTCTAATAAAATCCTGATTTTGTAACCGCAGCCTCATGTGAGAAAATCCCCCTTCAGGTGACTTAAAGACAACATGTTGGCAGCGATTTCAGCTGCACTTACATGCAGCGTGATGTCCCACAGAGAAAGTTAGAGGCAGCAGAATGTCATGAAGGTTTCCTGCACAGTCTATCCCGTGCATGTACGCTGGGACAACATGGCGGTCCAGTTAAATGGACGAGTACACCTGGAACTGAAGCTGGACTTACCTGTGCATGCAAGCGTTCTGAATGTCCTGATCAAGATAAAAATATGTAACATACAGAACAAAAAGCATCCATCTCCAGCTGAAAACATGAAACCTGCAGACTACACATAAAATGTTCCACTGGGGACACCGACCCAAGTTGGTTATTAGGAGGAAATTTCATAAATATCCTCAAAACCAGTTTTCCTCAGTGTGCAGACTTCAGGTTTTTGTTTTAAAGGAGACATATTTTACCTATTTAAACCATTTAGAATTGGTCTATGGTCTATACAAAACATGTTCATGAATTTCTTTGCACAAAATCACTCTCACATAAAGAGATTTCACCAGCTCTATTCTTGCCATTTTCAGTCTCTCCCAAATTGAGCCGTTTAAAGGGCTCTGTCACTTTTATGCAAATAAGCTGTTGCTGGCCACGCCCCGCCCCGCTCATGAGAAGCCTCTGGCTGCTTGTACTGTTTACCCTTTTGTTTTGAGGGTCCAAAAGGTACATATATGTACTCAAGTGGTAAAAGGTACATATATGTACCTTTTTTTCTACATGCTGGGGTACAATAGACAGTCTGTGTCAGGCTACTTCAGTATAAGGGTACAAAACTATCCTTCAGAGGGTACTGCCCCAGTGACAAGCCATCGTACCCCTAAATGTACAATTCTGTACTTTATTTTCTGAGCGTATTTTTAAACTGTTTTTTTAAATTCTTAGATTGTTTATAATTGTATTGCTTTATTATGTCTTGCTACTGGATGCTTTAATCTCCTTCGGGATCAATGAAGTATCTATCTATCCATCTATCCATCTATCTATCTATCTATCTATCTATCAATCTATTCCCTATGAATTAAGGGTTCATTTGTTTTCAGTGAAAAGCTTCTGCAGTCTCCAGCCTGACTCACCTGTGGTGCGTTTCTGGAGACTGCAGGTGTCTAGCAGCAGCAGCTCCAGTCTCTGCCGGTGATACCTCCCAGCTCACACAGGTCAGCCTGTGTGAGCTGCTTCTCCGCGCCGCGCCGCTGCAGCCAGTGAGCACGAGCCTCTCCCGGCCACCAGCACACAGGTGACCGCGGCGGCAGCAGCGCGAGGTCCCGCTGTTGAGAAAACATGTGGTGCAGCCAACAACAGGTGCAGCCAACAACACAACACTTCATGTGTGATTTTCCTTTCGTAGCCATGTATGCTTGATGCTCGATACAAGATGGCGGATCTTCAACTAATGTGTAGAGGGTGGGGAGTGGGTGGGGACTCGACAGGTAAATGCAAATTCCCTTATTGCGACGTCACAATAAGGGAGCCATCCAAATGGCTCACAGCAGCATTTTTTTCTTGACACCAAAGTCTTTCTACTGACCTACAGAAAATGGATGGAGTGTTTAAAGGAACAGTAGAGACCCAAATATGAACACAAAGACCCGCAAAAAGTGAGTTTTGCATAATATGTCCCCTTTAAGTTTTGTACAAAGAAAATAGACTCAAATGTAACCTCTCTTCTATGCATATTCAGAACTTATTTAAATCTTCCAGAAAAACTCTTGTTTTTATCGTTTTCTTTAAAATAAAGATTTTTAAAAAGCTAATTGACCATGTGCTCTGTTTTACATATAACATCAGTTATAGAGGTAAACACACAAAGTTAACATATTGACGGGTTTCAAATATATGTTTCAGTGGCGGCCGTGCTTTGGCTCACTGGGCCTTCAGTGCGGGTTTACCGTCCATTCAGAGTCGCTATTTAAATCCGTCCTGAGTGCCCACATGGATCTGGATCTCACTAACCGTGCTGTATGCCAATAAACACAGAGAGACAGCTGTTAGAAGACTTTCTTCTGCAGGTTTCCTTCTGATTTATTTATCTTTTAAACACATATTCAGCAGCAGGATGTTTATTCATCAATTAGCCTACTAATATTGAACTATGAGAGGCATTTCACGTATTGAGAGCAGCTACCATTGTTATTGTTATTATTATCACGTATATCAGCAGTTCAGAATATTTGATCATTTATATTTATAATTTAATATTTATATATGTAAATAAAATACATTATACTCACAAGAGTTCCTGATTATTATCTATTTATTGCCATAACACTGAGATGCTCCATATGTGAGTCCATTGTTGCCAGTTAACTGCAGCCTTGCACCTTTCAGCAGCAGCTGTTACCGCTGAGCAATCAGTTCCCTCTGCACTGAGGATCATATGAAAGCAGCTCCTGCAGCTTCAGGTTAGTGTCACAGGGCTCTGAACTTTGTGTTAGTGCAGTTTGGCAGCAGCAGGTCCCAGGCAAGCTTTAATTATATTGCAGCAGAATGAGGTAAGTAACTTCTAGTCTGTCCCAGTGCTTCTAAGTGGTGGCACTGAACCTCTGCTGCCTTAAATGTCTGAGGCAAGCAGAACCTCATTTGGTCGCAGCATTACACTATGAATATGCAGTTAAGCTCAACAGGACTGGGCATGTTAAGGCGAGGTGGTGGTTGGACCCCACTGGTCTCTAAATGTACTCAGAACTTCATATGAGATGTCCCTGTTTCTGCAGGGTTTTGTGGATTTCTTGTGTGCTGATTGGAAGCATCACCTGCATTCCTGCACAAAGCGGTAAGCTGATCCCAATCAAAGCTCAGCAACTAAAAGCAGTTTAAATTGACTAGGTATGTAAATGGAAGGCTGGTCTTAATTCTCCGTTTCCTCACCCATGTATTCAGTTTATGGACAAGATCTATCTAAGCCAACGTATCAGAAAGCAGCTGGAACCAGTGGTTCTGCAGCACAGCAGCATGGTGCTCAGGGAGGTCAGTCTGGAGCTCCTGGCAGCAATTACCAGTTTGAAGATGGGAGCTGGAGCCTTTCATCTGACACCAGCGGCGAGGACGAGCCAGTCTTCACTCCTGTGACCGACGAGGATCAAGTCTACGCTTACAAATCTCGGTCCCGCTACAACCAGAAGCGTGTGCTGTTCAGCCAGTTCCGCTACAGCCCAACAGAATCTGAGCCAGACCACGGCAAAACATCTCAGCACAAGGTTCAAGTTCAGAGCGGCTTCTGAGGACCTTTCTGGTGAGGCTCATTGTACTCTGCATGTGTGCTCTCTGTAGCTGCTGGTAGGTGACTGACTTTCTTTGTCTTGCAGATCTGCATATTCTAGAGGCATCGCTGCTGCTACCGCTTGAATAAATGGCTTTAACTTGAATACCTTGTTGCACCATCAAATGGCTCCTAGCTGTCTCTGGGTCATCCAGTTGTGGGTTGGAGGGGATAGTTGAGGGCCTGACAGGTTGACATGACTTAATCCTATAAATAAGGTGTTGGCATTAACTTAAGGACAGTTTCTGCTCAAAGGTGAGCTTGTGAAGGTCTTGACGGCTTCAACTTGGAATGTATTCCCAACTAAAAACGTCTGAAAGCCAACTGCAGCTCTCTGACAGCAGTGGGTAAAGGTGTGGCCTTGAGCTCTATCAGAATATTCCACTGCTGCATATTGTGCTGAGGGGGAAACCTTTACACTCTGTAGCAATCCTCACCCTACAGCTCTGGGTAAGGGCAGACCCATCAGATGCTGGGGCCATGTGAAACCTGGACAGTAGTTTCTGCAAGTCCATGACCGAGGATGGCTTCATAACTATCCTATGTGGTTGCAAAGGTCTTGTACTCTTTGTGCTTGTGCTACACATATCAAAAGATGTGGCAGCTACCTTTAGTGAGTTGGCTTGGGAACAAAATTTATAGGCTCACTTACTCACTACCTGGAGTAAGTTTGGGCAAGCATCTATTTTGTTCTACATTTGGCTGCAAGAAGGCGAGCCAGGTGTTGGAATATATTCAGTTAAGTCATGAGCTGTACAACCACACAGTGGACTGTGCACAAAAGCATTCACTATCCTGTCTGGAACATGAACAAACATGTCTGATTAATACTGGGCATAATGCAACATCAAATGTTCTATCTATATGTGAGAATCAGATGTCTTACCTGGACATATACTTGCACATAGTCGACATAATTAAAAGAAAATCTTCTGTGGACTTGTTACCACACTTTAAGTCACTCACATTGTTAACCTGCAGGTTGCAGTTTAAATATGAACATGATAAAGTCTGGTCTTTGTTGGATTTTATGAAAGTAATTATGAGGACAGATGATGTGAACTACTGTAACAAATGTTAGTTTTCAGAATTAAAACAACCTGGGAATATAAATATTCTCATTTTAATAAACATGAAGTTCAGGTGTGACAGTCAACATTTTACCGTTAAAAAAAAGACTCAAACTTAGACCCATATTAAAAAAGAGCATAATTCAAATAGACACATTTTCCCTTTTAAATGAGTTAAAAATGTAACTTTAACTTCAGTGTATTTTCAGTACAGTTCCACCTCACTGATGGCTGGTAAAGCCTCCACAGTACAAAGAACAGAAAACAGTCGCCTACAGACTATAAAGTGCTGAAATGTCACATTTCCCATGTTGGAAGTTTGCTGTGTCACAGGGAGTCTGTGGGAGTCTTTGGTTGTTCTCACAAGGCAACAAGTTTTCAGGAGGAATGATGGAAATCCACAGAAATCATCAAGACAAATTTGAGAAACACTTCCAGATATGAACAAAATGAAGGCACAAGGTGCTTTAAACATTTAACCTCCGTTATGTCCTGTTTAATCAAGTTCATCTGAAATAAATCTAAGATCTCCTCCATATCACTTAATAAAAGAGCAGCTCTGCATCATGTTGTCTCACGTTTCTACATCTCAGCTCAGATATTAATCTGAGCTTTAAACATCTCAGAGTGCGCAGAAGGCAGTTAGCGTGACTTTAGGAAGAATACACCCTCTGCTATGTTCCAAACACATCCATGCTTCTAGATCCTCTGGATGAGAGAGCTGCAGAGCTCCTTATTCCTGCCAAGGAGTCAACATTATGTTAGAGTTATTTCCAGAACTCAGCAGGTTAACTTACTAAGACTCCAGTCTTATGTCACGCTGAGCTCACTTTTTTCCCCTTGAAACCCAACTAGCAGCTCCCACTAGTGAAGTGGACAAGTGATGTGTTGGACCCCAATTTCATGACTGTGACGACTTTGTGACGTATTAGAACCGAGGTTATAACCTGGAGTCCTTCAGACCAAATCTCTGTCACTCCCCTCACACTCCCCAGCCAGAGATTAGGGGCCCACAGTGATCTGCAGGACTTTGGTCCAGATGTTTAACACCGTATCTGACCAAGCGTAATTCACCTTCTTTAAAACATCCCATGTTCATTCCTCACATGTTGCAACAAACCTTTTTAAATGTCAGAAGTGTTGGCGGGCAGGGAGCGGAGCAAGATGGCAGCATAAAACGGAGCTCCTGAGTCGATTAGACAAGAATCTCCCCCGAACTACGAAAATATTGAAAACTCGAATTCAAACTGACAAGCAATGAGTGGGGGACGAGGGCAGAGAAGTTTAAAGAAAAAAACTATGTCCAAAGACCAAGAAGAACACGAGGTTGAAGACGAGACGGCAAGCGAGGAAAACGACGATTCCAGCCAGGCCCGGTCGGTACTCGAGGGTCTGGCTGCCATTACGAAGGAGATACGTGACCTCAAAAAAGAGATGAAACAGGACCTTACGACGTTCAAAGAGGAATTTAAAGAGGAGGTGAGGCGAGAGTTTGCCGGCTTTAAGGAGGAAACTAACCGAAAATTGGCACAAAACGTCGCGGAAATACAAGAGCAGCGGAAGGATATAACCGAGGCACAGGTGTGAGTGGCAGAGTTGGAGGAATGGAACACCGAGGCGAAGGAGGCCATCCTCACTCTACTAAAACAGCAAACAAAACTTCAAGAGAAGCTGACCGAAGTGGAGGGACATGGAAGACGCTGCAATTTGAGAATTTACAATGTGGCTGAACGGGACAATGAGTCTGTGAAAGAACTGGTGGAGGGTCTCCTCCGCCGAGAGCTCGCGTTACCGGAGGGAACCGAGCTCCATATCCAACGTGCGCACAGAAGTCTCGGAAAGAAGCCGCCACTGGGAGCATCTCCGAGGTCCATTGTGGTCAACTTTCTTAAGTATGAGACTAAAGAGAACATTTTGACAAAAGCCTGGAAAGAGAAAATAATCGTCGATGGGAGACAGATATTTTTTGACCACGATTACCCCACCGAGGTGATGAAGAAACGTAAATCCTATTCCGAAATCAAAAAGGTTCTAAAAGATACGCTTTCAGACACCTCTGAGTAGGATAAGGATCCACTGGTCAGACGGGCCCAAGATCTATAATAGCGCCGAAGACGCAGCGCAGGACGTGCGGAAAAGAGGGCTGGAGACGGGTGAGCAGCACAGCAGCGAACCTTCACTCGAGGAGCGGATCCGGAGAGCTTCACCGTGGCAACGCGCCGGAGAGAGGCAGGAGATAAACAGAGGGTCCGCCGGCGGCGGACCCTCTGTTTATCTGAATATATATATATATCTTATCTATATATATAAGTTTAAAAAAAAAAAATGTCAGAAGTGTTCATTTTCAGAGCTGAATTGAATGCAGCACGATCTGACTGGGTCCCAGGTGAGGTTTATGAGTGTAATTAGAGCAGGTAGAGCACCAATACAAAATCAGCTGCAGCCTCAGATGAGTTACAGCACAAATCTTCTCTCAACAGCAGTCACTAGATTGCTGTTTTTGACCAGTTTTATCTGAATTGTGTTGCTTCTGTTTTGTCTTGTTCAACATGTTGTTTAAGGTTTTCTTCAGGTGAGTCTTCATGTTTAATGGTTTAGGTTTTTGTTGTCCTATATACTAAAGTTTCTTTTGAAATCCAAACAGGATTTCCTGGCTTTGTGTCCTGCTCTTCAGCATTGGAACATGTTATCCCCCCCAGAAAAGCAAGTATATCAACATTTAGGTGCAGTTTATATAAAGGCAGCCAACATGGGGAGTTGTTTAGTCTGGACATGCTCAACCCATGATGTTGGTAGGAATGAGAGGGAAGAGGGTCTGCAACTATATTAATCATGCAGCACCAAATCTTACAATACATTAGACTTCAGGTTTGACAGCATGATTAACCATGCTGTCATACTTTGCTTCAACTAATTTCTGGGCTCAGGTCAAAACAGTGGCTCCTCTGGCTCTGGTAGTAGCACGTCTGGCTCCGGCAGCGGCTCCTCTGTCTCTGGCTATGGCAGCGGCTCCTCTGTCTCTGGCTACGGCAGCGGCTCCTCTGGGTCTGGCTCCTCTGTGTCTGGCTACGGCAGCGGCTCCTCTGGGTCTGGCTACGGCAGCGGCTCCTCTGGCTCTGGCTACGGCAGCGGCTCCTCTGGGTCTAATGCTGGCTTTACTGCGCAGGACGCAGACTTTGCTCGTTTCCTTGCTGCCCTAATGAACTTGAAGATCGACAGTTCTTTCCCACAGTCTGTCTGGACCTCCGACCAGGTCCCTAAGGACACATCTGAGATGCGCACTGTATACCCTTCATCCCACATCGTCCAGTCCAGCAATGGCTACCAACGAGCCCGCGACTCCAGTTCGTACGCCAAATACTCCCAGGATGCTTTTGACCACGCTGATGCCAAGACTGGGTCTAAAGGGCAGAAGTTGTACTAAGGTAAAGCTGGACTAGTGTCTGAAGTATTGAGACTCCTGTATCAATACTGACCCCTTCTGTTTTCTGCAGGTGACTCATGGACACTTCCATGGAGATTCCAACATGTGGCTGAACTCTGGCAAAATAAACTTGACCAATAAAATGAGGTCTGTGTATTGAATACTTGATCTCAAGATTTGTTTTCACTTCATAGCTTTAAGTCTTCACCACACCCACTGAGGCTGACTCTGCTTTTGAAGGGCAAACTGAATACTTCTGCTTTAAATTCCACCACTACATGTTTCCTTCTCCTCATGGTTGAATTGCATTACACAAACCCAGACCAAAATAACTTGACGCTCAGTACAGTGGCCCTGCTTGACCTTGCACCATGAAGGTGTTTCAGTTGGCTCTGCACTCGCTGGCCTTTTCCAAGCTTTAATTGCATGTGACTCTTTAGCCTATACTACGTAACCTTGCCCCTCTGCTTGGCACCACTTGGTGTCTTCTGTGTGCCTCATCAGAGCCATACATCCGTCTTAACCAACTGTCTCGACTTGCCCCCTGTGTGTGCGGCCTTTGTTCATCTCACCTGGGACACCAGCTGGAGGGCTATGACACTGCTTCATACAGACTCGGTCCTTAACATGGCATCACATCTTCCCATGTTGGTTTTCATCCTACACAAGACTTAAATATCTCCTGCTTTTGTTTTCCTGATTCTACCACATGTGGAAGATGCATTTTCAAATTCCCTCGAGTGCAAAGCTACATGATCAATTTGCAAAATATTTTTTTAACTCCGATTCAGATCACTTGCTATTAAACTAGCAATAGTTGGGACAATGAAACTTTCAAAGTACTCTCCCACAGTAGGCTCTCTGATACGGCCCTCTAGAAAAGGTCTCCAAACAGTTCTAGCAGAGTCTTAGTGAATGGAAGTGTGGAAATTATGAGACATTTTGCAGAGTGGACTGGAGAGCTGTCCAGGGTGCACCCTGACTCTTTCAATTGGCAGCAGGGATAGGCTAAAGCAGAGCTACTCATTATGCGGCTCCTCAAGCTTTAATTGGTGGCTGACACTCGCATAGTAGCTCATAACAATGTGGTAACAATAACAAATTTTGTCAAATAACATACAGTGAATACTGCACAGTATGAAGTATTTTTATTAAGGCTTAATGGTGTTTCCTAAAGGGGGCTCTGTTAAACCTGGCAACGCAGCCCGCTTAAACCACCGTCACACTTGACCGCAGTGCACGCTAGCTCCATTAGCGAGATGCAGGCACAATGGGTCGGTTTTTAATTAAAAAAGGACTAAACCATGCTCATCTTGAATGTCTCACTATGATTGCAACAAACTACAAATACAACATGAAGAAAGTCAAGGACATGCATGCCAGCTTCTAGTATTGAGTATTAAGTATTCCAGGCAAATTATTTCCAATGTAAATTTGGTCTTAATTGAAAATGTATTAGCTGTTGTTTCTTTTTTTGTGGGATGTTTTATATGTAGAAATGCATATTTGCAAAAGGGGACTTAGTATGTTGTCATAAAAGTGGCTCTTCCCTTGATTTTGCTCTGCCTATGTGGCCTTTGTGAAAAAAAATATTATCACTGGGCTAAAGGCTTCCACTACCCTAAACTGGATACATTGAGTAAAGTAAATGGATGGTAACATAGTTCCAGTGAGGAACCTTGGAGTTATTTTTGACCAGAATTTATCATTCAATGTACATATAAAACAGGTTTCTAGGACTGCCTTCTTTCACCTTTGTAATATTGTTAAAATCAGGAATTTCCTGTCTCATGATGCAGTAAAACTGCTCCATGCATTTGTTACTTCAGGATTTGACTACTGTAATTCTTTATTGCATTCAGAGGATGCAACATCAATAGGCATGTTCTGGCACAACCTGCCATTACAGAGTGGAAAGGCAACAAGTTGCCTGTTAAAGCACAATAGTAGGTACAGGATAGGGTTGTCAAAGAATATTCTAAATTCGAATAGGTTTTAAAAACAGACAAAGGTGAAAATTAATATCGAATATGGAAAAACATCTGCGCAGCCGCCATCTGCCTTGAGTTGGCACACTGGATGACGGGGTCTGGGACAGGTCACAGGAGTCACACTGTCTGGTAAAGCATCACTGCTGAAAGTTGACTTATGTGAAGATAGCAGAAAGTTCATAACCCAACTCGACCGCAGGCACAAAGAAAGTGTTTTTAACCCCCAAAAATATATAAAGCACCACCTGGAAACTTCAGATTTTGGTCAGTTGATGGAAAAAGTTTGGAGCCTTGAGACAAATTTGTATACGAGCTACAATTAGCTTATCATTCCACCAGCAACATGAGGTTAATTCTTGAAAATATTCACCAAAATTGACTTGGCATAACATGAAACAAATTGTTAAATGTTTCAACTTTAATAAACCACCTATACAAGTAGTTAAGTCGGTTTGTCCCGTTATTGATGTAAAGCTGCCGTTGCCTGGCAGTTTGGCTGATTGAAAGCCCCCAGATGCGCATGTGTCATTGATGTGTTAAAACAGATGTCTGAATACATTGTTTTAGAGGGAATGTGCAATCATTTTTTACAGCCCTAGTATAGGGATACCCAGAGAAGAAATCATGTTCATTATCCATTGGATTCCCATTATTTTAGCATTCCATCTGCAGGGTTCGGGAAAAAAGAAAAACCTAGACAAGGTCATCATGACAAGACAGCACTGGCTGTGGCTTAATTGCAGAAGAATATTTAAAGAGTATCCAGCCCATTTCAAGCACAACGTTTGTTAGGAAAGCCTTCAGGTTGGCTACCGTGCACTCAGCAACCTATAGAAGGGGTTGTGTCTGGCTGCCATGCACAGGTGTAGAGAAATGGCTGTAAAGGATGCTGTAGCTGATCGCTATAGTCAATTGAGCAAAGGGTTCAACTATTTAACACCTTCATAGCAATTCCTCTCAAGATGCAGGGCTTTGAGAAGCCATGTTTGAAACCAAAAGCAGAATGTCTGAGTCAAATATGACAGGCGATGCCTGCCATTTGCCTTGAACCCAGATGGTGTACACAGGACATTGTTTCCCTTAATCATTCTGAAGCGAGATCATTTGACAAGATTTTATTCAAAGACTAAAAAGAATCTTGTGCCGTTGGATTCAGCTTTCCAATCTGAAACAGAACCAGATTAGTTAGAGCATTGCGATAAAGACATTTGCAGGTACCACTCCCAACATACCCTCTGCACATCATGTTCAGCTCTAGCGGGCACTTGGGAAGAACTTTTTCTGCTGCCCAGAACCATGGCTGTCAGTAATATGCTCCTTCAAGTAGTGGACATCCTGAAAGTAGTCTTTGCCCTTCTCATGCTGCTGGCTGAAGGTGCTGTAGGTTCCAGAGGGGTACAAGCCATACAAAAGCCTGTAGTCAAAGTTAGGAGATCCACCCACACCAAAGCGTGGCACCAGTACGGTTGCGGATCCCGGTCCAGACCCTTGGCGGTCATCCGGGTAGCCGAATTCCTCCGTCTGCTGCTGGAAATTCCCGAGTTCAGCTTCCTTGGTGACACTGGAGGTCTCCCCTGACTGGAGGACAGGGCCAGGTGGTGACAGAGGGGCTGCAGGGAGAACGTCAGTGAGGCTGAGGGCTTGGGCTGATGCATCCTCAAAGACTGAGGGAGCAATAGCCCACTGGGTTTCTGTGTGGAGACATTTCACAATTAGTCCTTTTCACAGCAGAAGTTCTGAAACCACAGAGTCTTAACATATTCTTAAAGGGGAACTCCGGGGCATTTGAAGCGCATTTCCATTGCTAAAGGTTGTCAAATACTGATAGGACACAGACAGGTGCAAATCTACGCTCTCTATGTGGAGATCGCGCTGTTCAAGTATTTAAAACATTACAACAATACATGCCCAGTAATATTGTTGTAATGTTTTAAATACTTGAACGCAGTTTTTCTAGAGAAGATAATTGCTTTGTATATGGGAGTATCGTCCATTGACTCTTTTGGGCTTTCACATGCGGGCGCATACCGACAAGAGGTAAGTGACATGCTGTTTATAAAGTTGTTTTGTAACGTCCCCATGCCAGTAATGTGAGAACCATGCATATGGTTTTGATGGTAAGGCTTGTGACTTTATTGTCGGATGGTTTATAAAGTGGTGTGACGTTTCTGCAGTGTGCAAGTTGTTGTTTTACGTGGAAGGGTTAGCGCTTGCCCCTAGCCACCACGCATTAGCCTCGCATGACAGGCTGCGCGAACAGCGCGATCTCCACACAGGGAGCGCAGATTTGCACCTGTCTGTGTCCTACTATCAGTATTTGACAACCTCTAGCAATGGAAACGCGCTTCAAATGCCCCGGAGTTCCCCTTTAACTAAGCAAGATTTGCTAGTGACTACATGAAAACACACAGACACCTTTAGGCTTCCAAACATATTTTGGGCCATCTACACTCCAAGCAGAAGATTTACCTTGTGGTCCAGATTGGGCAGCTCCAGGTTGCAGAGCGCCAGCGTCAGATCCTACATCAACAGGCACATAAGTGACAGTAGAGTATCCTGTTGCAGGCAGGCCAGAGCTCAAGCTGCTCAATGCTGGACCCGTCTGAACAGCCTGTGGGACACCAGAAGCTTGCACAGCCATTTGCACGGGCACAACAGAGCCAGAGCTGCTGAATCTTGGGTCTGCCTGAAGAGCACCTTGGACAAGGCCAGGAGCTTGGAAAAAACCGGGAGCTTGGACAACCAGTTGCGTTGGCACAAATGAGCCATAGCCGCCGAGTCTTGGGTCTGCCTGAAGTACAGGTTGACTTAGGCCAGAGGCTTGCACAGGTGTTGCTATATAAACGTCACTGGAAGCAGTGTAGGGCACGGTCACCGGGCGGCCAGCGGCTGCTCCCTGGTAAGAGCCAAAATTACCTGCAGCTCTTGTGCCGCTGCTGCTCTGGCCTGCTGATTTTGAACCTGGGTGCATGAGAACAAGTTTAGCAGAAGCTGATTCAAGCAAGCATGTAATGTTTTACCACAACAGATGATAGCACACCTTTAGTGGGAAAACCCCATGTAGCCGCAGTCAACAAGGCAAAGAGGGAAACCCTGAAATTATGTACGACAAAGAGTAAGAATGCAATATTAACTCATGTTTCCAATCAATCAAACAAACAAAAACTGTAAAAGGCAGCTTGTGCTTATACCTCAGGAAGAACCCAGCAGCTGTCATGGTGAAAACAAGCTATGAGAGGAAACAGCAAGGGTGAAGGTTTATAAATAATGCCACAGACCAGCCCAGACCAATCAAAGCTTAACGTGCTAACAACAGACAGCTGCTTGTGAGGGACTATCAGGACAGGTGGACGCTGGAGGCTCATCTGGTTGCTCTGGTATCAGCCTCATTGTCTCCTCTCGCCTCCACCCTCCTGTCTGTGCTAAAGGCACTTAGTCACTGCCAAATATTTTACTGTCGTAAAATAGCTCTACGCAAATTGTCGTAATTCTCAGATTTTCTATTTCAGTTAAACGTAGAAGCTGGAAATAACAGCCTAGATGTTGAGTTTTCACACCGACCCACTGACACATTTAACAAGTTAACTGAGGCCTGTAGAGTCTGAGATGTAGCTCTTATTGGTCCTTTAAAGGAGACATGTTTTGCCCTTTTTGGTACAATTTCCCGAGGTCTTACTGAAATGTATGAGACAGGTCAGGAGCTCCTGGTCTTATTGGCCAAGTTTTTCTCCCAAAAGTGTATTTTATTTCCTAAACATGATGCTTTTCTAACTTTAACCCAGTACTTTTAATGTTTTACACCTTTCGACCAAGTAGTTTTGGAAAAAAAGCTGAAAAACGAATGAAGGAAACAACGGTCTCACAGCAGTTCAAAGACTGGTGTCAAACACAAGTCCCGTGTTTAGGAGATGGCTGACTATCCTCTGCATCCTTTTTAATCTCCTGACTTGGTCAGTGTTACTTGTTGATAATCCAGCGGTGCAGGATGATGTTTCCTGTTAGTTTTGGCAGAACTGGTGCTCAGCTGCTGGCACAGAGGAATAACTGGCCCAGCAAAGAGCCTCCAACAAATAACCAACCGGATGATCCAGAACTTCCTGCAGCTAAACAAAGAGAAAACAGAGGTCATTGTCAGCTGTTAAAAATCTGAGCTCAGCTTCAGGCTGTGATGTTAAAAAGCACAAACCAAGCAGGAATCTGGGTGTTATTATGGACTCAGAGCTGAACTTCAGCAGCCAGATCAGGTCAGTTAGGAAGTCAGCCGACTATCACCTGGAGAATATTTCCAGGATTAAAGGACTTCCTTCCCTGGTTACCTGTCAGATTTTATTACTCATTTTAAAAGCTTTGAATAGTTGGGCGGTTGCCTCTGTCTATGATCTGTGAACTCCTTACACCCCTGATTGCTGCTCACACGGCCCACTGTTTAATATAACTGACCTGTTCATTAGATGGAAATGAATCCCTGCATACTCCTAAAAATCACTTTATTTTGAGGCTTTTTCTTCTAATTAAAACCCCACTTTCATAATTACTCGGGACTCTTTGTAAAATGCAAATAAAGCCAGAAAGATATGATTGTAGAACTATTAAAAAGTTATATCTAATTAAAATAGTGCAAGTTCGGTGCCATCTGTTGGTTTCCTTAGCGAGGAAATAGTTTTTGAATTGCTCTGTATGAATGAATTGGATTCATTCTGAATTGAATGAATTGGATTATAATTACAATGAATTAAACTCCAATTGGCCTGAATTGGACTTTATTACTGAAGTGCCCTGAGATGACATTTGTTGTAATTGTAATAGTTTATTTTGGCAACATTTTAAACAAACTGACATTATTGTGTCTTGGAAAACACTGCTGGTGGAAAACATGATACTGGCTGCTGAAAAACTGGCAGAAGTGGACCTTCCAACGTGACAGTGACAGGAAGTAATCAGCTGAAGTCGTCCAGAGATTAACAGAGAACACAAATCAACATTCTGGAATCCGGACTTCAGTTCCATCCAGAATCTGTGGTTGGAACCACAGACCAGAAGAGACAGAACAGAAGTCTTCACAAAGCTGTCATCACTGTAGTGACATCACAATCGATGTCATCTCTGATCTTGTTTGACATCACAAAGTTTCTACAGGCCAGACATTTTCACTGCTTTTTCACAGCTGGTCAGGAGTTTATCTGAAGAAACACGTCCAGTTTTTGAAGCAGATTTGAAAGTCACAGCAAACGGTTTTCACATCGCCTAAAAAACACTTAATTACTATCTTAAATAATCATTTTAACAAGCACTTAGAAACAACGCTTACTTACTATCTTAAAAAAATGTGATTTGAAGTACTCATAAACAACAAGCAAAATGAGTCAAACCAAGAAACCATCTCCTCCACTTCAGTGGTGTGACATGGCAGACGACGATTTGCCCGAGGGTTTCTACACGTGTCCCATTACTTTTGGCAGTAAGGAAAGTTATGAGGAACCCAGCAACTGTTGGAAAAAGAACAATCCCAGGTCTCTGCTGCAGCTGGGACTCCTCACTCAGAGGATGTCCAGCTCCTGCAGGATCATCTCCAGGCCTCCGTAGTTCCTCCAGTCAAGTGGAAGTTTCCAGTTTCACAAACCGAGGGGATTCCCTCTAACGCCTCTGCTGCCGACCGAGATCATGGATCAGAGAAATGACAGAACTCTTACCGACAGAAGAATGACAAGATCAGCTATTTATAGCATGGGATGGATATTCTCAGGACAAAGCTGCTGAAGAAACATTTCTTTCTGACAGGAGAAAAAGACAGAAGAGTGGCAGCAGAGAGCGGCTGCTCCATGACTGAGGAAAAACTAAAGAAGGTGCAAAACTGTTTGACGTGTGAGCGTCATCTCCGTCAAAAGTGTGAGCAGGAGCTCAAGCAGTGCAACCGAGTCCCTGCAGGATTGTGTGAAACTCTGAAAGCAGCAGCAGCAGAAAGTGAATATCAGTCAGTTCTGAAAGAGGCAGAGAGCTGGAAAGAGCAACTGAAAGAAAAGAGCCACGTTGGTGGAGCGGAACTCTCTCTTAGATTAGCCAGAACTATCGAGAAAAGCCAGGCTTTCTGTGAATCCAGCTTCGTGGAACACCCCTCAGGACTTCCAAAACTTCCAGACTTCCGAACTGGGTTCCAGTTCCTGCTCTTTATTCTTTCATCAGTTTTATGAACCATGTGGCGCTGTGGCTTGGTTGGTCAAAGTGTCTGTCTTGTAAACAGGAGATCCTGGGTTCAAATCCCTGCAGTGCCTGTGGGCCTTCAGAGCAAGCTGTGACTTAGAATATAAAACAGCTGGGGGCGCTAGCGAGCAATGGAAGGGTAAGCTGCACCTCCAGATAGCTCGTCAAAAATCCGTCTAAAACTGAACAAAAACGCAAAATTACTGAACGTTATCCACTTTTTGAAGAACATAAACGCAACAGGATTCACGGGAGCATAATATTCTGCTCATTTTTCACAATGGTTAAACCGAGAGGCAAGAAGAACGAGTCACCAGAATCAGGCCCTGAAGCCTCGAGCACGCCAGACCCTGAGACCCCGGAAGCTGACGACAGTAGTATGGATGAACCCTCTAATAAGACGGTACTCGAGGCCATCGGTGCTTTAAGCACACAGGTGAACCGGATCAAATCAGAGGTCTGTGCTACCATAGAAAACCGCATCACAGAAGTTTCTGCTACCATTAGGGGCGAAATTTCATCACTAAGTGAAAATGTCCAGAAGTCTATTTCGGAGCTGAGAGGCAAATCAGTTGTGCACGAAGCCGCTCTTAAAGAGCTAGAAGAAAGCGCTTCATCCCACTCCGACATGCTTTCCACACTGCAATCTACAGTGGACCTCCTGACAACGAAACTTAAACACCTGGATGAAAAATGTGAGGACCTCGAGGCGCGCTCGAGGAGGAACAATATTAGGATCATAGGAATACCGGAGGGAAAAGAAGGACCACGGCCCAGAGATTTCATCGCACAACTCCTAACCGAAGCGCTGTCTCTGCCGGAGGAACCGCTGATTGACCGGGCACACAGGATAAACCGCCAGAAACCGAAACCCGAAGACCCCCCGCGTCCCTTCATCTTAAGGCTGCATTACTACCATGTTCGTGAGGAAATACTACGCAGGGCCGCAGAAAAGAATAATCTGGAATACCAGGGGCGGAAAATATTCATATTTCCGGACTTTCCTTCTTCTGTGGTCAAGCAGAGAGCAGCATTCACTAAAGTTAGAGGAATGTTACGGGGAAGACCAGACGTCAGATACGGACTGATTTATCCGGCCAGACTGATGGTGACGCACGGAGGAGTGAAGATGTCGTTCACCGACCCGAAGGAAGCTCAAGATTACGCCGAGAAACACTTTGGACAGCCACAGTAGACTTTGACATCTAACGGGACACACCGGCTGCCCGACCGAGTGGAAAACGAGCCGCATACGGACATTCATATTCCTGAATAGAGGGCTACGAGAGGACACTGACTGTCGGTGAGATGTCACCGATGTGGTGAACTTGATGGTACTCTTTCCTCTCTCTCTCTCTCGCCCTCTTCTCCGCACTTCGCTCGTTTGTTCGCGGAGAGAGTAATAGCCTGCATTTCTGAATGTTATATGTTTAATGTGTTGAATCTGAACAGGTGAACCACCCCAGCAGATATGCATACTGGTTTCATTCCCCTAAATTCAGGGTAGGACAGTGTTACAGTTAAATTGCTTTCATGCTACAGTGAAAATGTTTTTGTTGTATTCAAACTCAAGACATTTGACGAGCTATCTATTTTGAGAACGTTAGTTACTAAGGTTAACAAGGGTTAACAGTAACAGCTCAGGGAAGTATTAGATTTTGGTTGGATTATTATTATTATTTTTATCTTTCTTATTACGCTTTGATCACTTCCCGAAGTACTCTCGCGCCATACCCGTTTGGTACTGGCTAGAAATGTTTTCGTTTTTGGTTTACTTTGTTTGTTCAAGGGGATTTAAGGGAGTTTGTGGGAAGGGAGAGGGAGGGATGGGACTTAGCCGTCTAGCTAATGTAAAATCACAACCTAAAGGTGGTCTAATTGAGACAGATATCTACTCGGTTTTTTTTCTGATATGTCAACACAAAATGATCTATATACAAGAGTAAGGGGAGGTCTAACTTTAGCTAGCTGGAATGTGCGTGGACTGAACAACCCGATAAAGAGAGGTAAAATCTTTGCTCATCTTAAATCATTAGCGCCAGATCTGATATTCTTACAAGAAACCCATTTGAAAAAGGACTCCCATACCAGATTAAGGTGTAAATGGATTAATAATATTTTCCACTCATCTTTTAATGCTAAAGCGAGAGGTACAGCGATCATGATAAGGAAAGGCGTCCCCTTCATCCACAAAGACACCATTTCTGATAAGGAAGGTCGCTTTTTGATTGTAACTGGGGAAATATATTCTACACCTCTCACCTTGATGAATATATACGCTCCGAACATAGACAATCCATCATTCTTTCAGAAGGTGATGTCTCTTATACCAGATTTGTCCCAAACTAATTTAATTATCGCAGGAGATTTCAATTGCGTGTTAGATCCGTATTTAGATCGATCTTCCACTCGGAGAATGGAGAAAAGCAACTCAAGTGTCTTTCTTAATACATTTATCAACAATACTAATTTGTCTGACATTTGGAGAACTGCTAATCCGACTGGCAGGGATTACTCCTTTTACTCGGCAAGGCATAACTCATACAGCAGGATTGATTATTTTCTTATAGATGCAAAACTGATGCCATATGCCGTAAATGCGAAATACCACAACATTCTGATCTCAGATCACTGCCCCCTCACGTGTACTCTGAATATTTTAAACATGGCGAAGCCGCAGACAAACTGGAGGCTAAACCCTCTGTTATTAACCGAAAAAGAGTTTTGTGATTATTTAAAAACTCAAATATCCCTCTATTTTGATACTAATGATAATTCAGAAACGACCCCTTCTACTCTCTGGGAGGCATTCAAAGCTTTTCTTAGAGGCTCTATTATTTCATTTGAAGCATTCAGAAGGAAAAGGAACAAGGCTAGGTTACTTAAACTAGACAACCAAATTAACCTTCTGGATAAAGAGAATGCCCAGACTCCTTCCAGTGATTTACATAAAAAAATATCAGCCTTAAAATATGAATATAACAAGATACTCTCGGCAAGGCTTAGTAAGGCATTTTTGTATACTAAACAGAAATATTTTGAGTTTAATGACAAGCCACACAGACTCTTAGCCCGACAACTCAGAAAACAGGAAAATGATCGCACAATACATAAAATCAAATCTGAAAAAGGTGAAGTTCTCATCAAACCCAAGGATATTAATGATCGGTTTCTCCAATTTTCTAAAAACTTGTACACTTCCAAAAATGACACAGACTATGTAGCTATGCAGAATTTCTTAGATAAATGTAATCTCTCTCAGCTAGATGAACACGAGTCGGCTCAGCTGAACTCTGAAATTTCTATTGAAGAAGTTAAAAAAGCCATCACTTCACTTAAAAGCAATAAAGCCTCTGGCCCTGATGGCCTCCCAGGTGAACTGTATAAAAAATTTAATGAAACTCTTTGCCCTTATCTACATAAGATGTTTACTCAAGCCCACACCGATGGTGTCCTACCTCCTACCTTAACAGAAGCAGTCATTACTGTTATACATAAAAAGGGTAAGGACCCAGAAGAAGTAGGCTCTTTTCGTCCTATTTCCCTCTTAAACCAAGATGGGAAATTATTTTCAAAAATTTTGGCAAATAGATTAAGCCCCCTTTTAGAGAAATTAGTGCATCCAGATCAGACTGGTTTCATACCTGGCAGAAATTCTTTTTTCAATCTTAGACGATTATTTAACATCATGTATGCTACAGACAGACCAAAAGAAGAGTTAGCCATTCTCTCACTCGATGCTGAGAAGGCATTTGACCAAGTCGAGTGGCCTTATCTGTTTGAAATTTTAAAAAGATTTAATTTTGGGGAAAAATTTATTTCAATGGTAAAACTTCTCTATAAGGACCCTTGTGCTCAGATACTCACAAACCAAATATTGTCTCCCCGTTTTAATCTACATAGAGGAACGAGACAAGGGTGCCCCCTATCGCCCTTGATTTTTGCCTTAGCAATTGAACCCCTTGCCGAGAGTATCCGCTCAGACCCTTTAATTCATGGTTACAACACACAAAATTCTTTGAATAAAATTTCATTATATGCTGATGATGTTTTGTTATTCATCTCTCAGCCACAAGTCACGATTCCGCAAATACTCGATAAAATCAATTCTTTTGGGACCTTCTCTGGTTATAGGATAAATTGGAATAAAAGCGAGCTAATGCCCGTACATGTACAGACCGATGCCTGGTTACAGAACCTCCCTTTTCGTATTTCTCCTGAAAAATTTACATATTTAGGAATTCAGATCACAAAGTGCCACTCCCATTTATTTAAAGAGAACTTCCCACCACTGTTGTCTAAATTACAGTCAAATATACAGTTTTGGAAGTCCTTACCAATATCATTACTGGGCAGAGTCAATGCTATTAAAATGATTTTCTTGCCCCAGTTACTGTATTTATTTCAGAATATTCCAGTGTTTCTTCCTAAATCCTTCTTTAAGAAAATAGACTTGATCGTGCTCCCTTTCCTTTGGGACTACAAAACTCATAGAATTGGCAAGAAACACCTTTGTAAATCTAAATTGGAGGGGGGCTTGGCACTCCCAAATTTTTTATCGTATTATTGGGCCTCACAAATTAAGATTATGGCATACTGGCTGGATGACACAGCAACCCCACCAAACTGGCTCGAATTAGAACAAGAGTCATGCCAGCCTAACTCTATGGGTGCCATTCTTCTAGCACCTTGCACTATTGAGAAGTCTTTATACAATTGCAATGTGATGATCCATAGTACAGTGCGCATTTGGAAACAAATTAAGTCACACTTTAAGTTGAAACCTATTTGTTATGCACTTCCTATCGCTGGAAACCCTACCTTTCCACCATCCATTATGGATAATACCTTCAATCTCTGGAGGAATATAGGCATCCATACAATAGGAGACTTATACATTAAGGGCATGTTCGCATCCTTTGCACAATTACAGAGTAAATATAATCTACCAGGAAGTAGTTTCTTTAGGTTTTTGCAAATTAGAGACTATGTGAGAACACATCTGCAAGACTTTGAGACTTTTAAAGGCTCTTGTCTTGATCGATGCCTCCGGCCCACATCTTGCTCAGAAAAATCGATATCTTACATATATGACACCTTGCATTCTATTAGTCCAGTGAACTCCACCCTAATAAAGACAAAATGGGAGGAAGAGATGGGCACTGAGATCTCGGACACTCTCTGGGAAAAGAGTTTGGAACACATTCACCGATGCTCCAATAATGCCAGGCACCGCCTAATCCAATTTAAAATTTTACATCGTCTTCATTACTCTAAGAAAAGGTTACACAGAATTTACCCTGAGTTGTCCCCTATATGTGACAGATGCCATGCAACAGATGACACGCTGCTTCACAGCTTTGCTTTATGTGACAAGGTCAAGATCTTTTGGTTTAATGTCTTCAGTTTAATATCTGTAATACTTAACGTACAACTAGATCCTAAACCACTCACCATTATTCTGGGAGTGTTAGATAATGTTAAAAGGTTAAACAACTTCCAACAATGTTTCCTCTCTTATTGTCTCATTGTCGCGAAGAAGTTACTTCTCATGCATTGGAAAAAGAAAGACGTGCCCACCACAAAGATGTGGCTTACTGATCTTACTAACACTCTCCATTTAGAGAGAATAAAATATACTCTTATGGATAAATTACTGTTATTTGACAAAATTTGGTCACCTCTTATTCAATATCACACCTCGTAGTGGCAATTAATTTTCCCCTTTATCACAACAAATTACCGAATAGACGGTAGGGTACGGCTGGGTGGGGGGATGGGTGGGTAGGTGGGGGATATTTGCTTAGGTTTTGTCTTTTTAGTTTATTATTTCTTTATCTGTATTTTGTTTCCTACATATTTGTCTGTTCTTTCATTTTCCTTTGTCATAACATAAAACAAAAAGAGGGCGCTGTGTCCTAGCTGCACACATTCTTGTATGGATATACACTGTTCATTTATATGCTTATTGTAATTGTGTGACACTATGACTGTGTGCTCTAATAAAAAAAAAAATATTTGAAAAAAAAAAAAGAATATAAAACAGCTTATTATCAGCTTTGTACTAAATTCTTTTCACTGGTCCACTTAATGAAAGTGCGTATAAATAGCACACAGCTTTTAAAGTCTCATTTATGCCTTTTTTATACTTTCAGAGTGTAATTTTCCTCTGTTCACATAACACGTCAAATGGTTAGGGTACAGTACGGTGGAGGTTCTCCTCCTGTCACACTACATAACATCAAAATGAACTTACAAACCGTGCAATTGTCAGAGTTAGAGTAAAAGCTGAGGGCAGGACGTCATTTCCTTTAAATATGTAGCGGAAAATAATACGCAAAAGCATAAAAAAGCCTTGTAAAAACACAGTAAATGACTTGGCGTGTAATAAGTACACCGCTTCATGAGATCTGGCTGTAACTGGTGAAAGTGACTTCCACATGAACACCAGGGTCTGAGTTGAAAACCCAACAATATCTGCAAAATATGATGAAGTTTTGAACCAATTGGAGGCACTTCTACTCATGGCTTTAACTATTCTTGAGGTACAGAATCACAAAAACCACTTCCTGAGGTGGATCCAGTTCCTGCTCTTTATTCTTTCATCAGATTTATGAACCATGTGGCGCTGTGGCTTAGTTGGTCAAAGTGCCTGTCTAGTAAACAGGAGATCCTGGGTTCAAATCCCAGCAGTGCCTTAAGGTGTTATTATGTACATCAACATGGTGCCATAACTGTTTACAGCAGTGCTTCAGGAGTGCTGGACTTCCAAAGCAGTCTGTACTTGGAGTCACTTCATCTCATGGCTTTAACTATTCTTGAGTTACAGAAGATTAAACTGGGACTTAATCCAATGTTTTCACATATGGAGATAATTTGAATAACATCAAGCCCTGATTTATGCAGAGATCACATGAATATTGGAAATAAATCACAAAAACCACTTCCTGAGGTGGATCCAGTTCCAATGTCAATGAAAGAAAGTCACAATAGTGTTAATAAATGAAGGTTTTGGAAGTATTTTAAGTGTCCACTCTCACTAATTTCCATTAACCCGTTCCATGCCTCAAGGTATTTATTTTTTCAAAATTTGCACAGTTGGTATACACATTCAGTACACCAAAAAAACCTGACAATGTTTGTGTTGTGCAATGTGGTGGGCCAGTCTAGTCTAAAATGCCAGGGCCGATTTTTTTGTCCCAGTCCACCCCTGTCAGGCAGTGTAAGTAGCACCTCAATCTGTCCACCATGTTCTCCACTGAGGAAGCAGAGCCTAAAGACTTAGGAGAAGACATGGCCACCACATTGGCAGGCGTTACCAGGGTAGTTCAAAAGATAACCAGCTGTAGGGCACTGGTCGTTGTTACTGGGAGGTGGAGTGGGTCGGGAAGGTTTATGTTGCAGTGAGTTACAGAGGAATCGGGAGGAATGGAGACAGCGATGGGTCCAAGTTTGGAGGGAATGACCAGTCCTGGTGTCTGACCTGCACTGATGGGGGATATAATGCCTGGCACAACAACAGCGGGACACCCATTCCCTCCTCCTCCGTCTCTCACAGAGCAGCAGTGTATGTGGACTATCCTGCTGGAATCTTGTCCTTCTACAGAGTCTCCTCTGACACACTGACCCACCTCCACACCTTCAACACCACATTCACTGAACCCCTTTATCCTGGATTTGGGTATGGGGTGAAATTGAATTCCTCTGCATTTATTTGCCAGCTCTAAACCAGCAACCTGTGGTGTGTGGTTCCGCTAAAGCAGATATTATATCTACTGAACCAACTATCAAATAAGATTTGAGCAGAATGACTGCTAGGATTAAGTTGGGACTAAAACTGGAGGTGATACATATGTAAAAAGATGATGGAGGGAAGTGGAGGTCTTCACAGGTTCAGAGCCTGGTGGAACAGGTTTAAACATGTGCATGACCATGTAAGATATCTTCATACTATAGTGTAAGGGAAAATTAATTCCTATATGCATTGTATTGAGTGTTACTGTGTATAACCTGCAAGACACCACCTGTTTTTCTCTCTTCCTTTCAATGAGGGCGTTGTGTGCTCGCCATATGATTAAACAACTTTAAGGAGGATGGTGGGAAAGATGGTACGGTATCGAGGTAGCCTTGGCTGCAGGAAGGGAGGGAAAATAGATAAAAACGCTTGAACATATCAAAGGAGCGATTACGTAATAATCTGTATTATAACTGAATTGTTTTTGCCCAAGTGGTCAGAGCAGCTCTGTACTTTGTACTGTGTTGTTCTCTCTTGCAAGATATTATTAAAAGCATCTTATCTCCTCATAAAATAACTGACTCTGTGCCTTTACTAAACTTTCCACCACAAGACGCTTGTTCCTCGGCTGACCAGGTAGGAACAATCGGGCCCTATTCAACGGCTGCTTTGTCTTTTACTCTGTGCAAAAGACTAGGGCTCTTGAGGCTTTGTTCTGACCGCTCATTTGATGTAGAGATTTTTTTCAAGCAATTCTCCCAGTCGGCCCAATCCCAGAGCCATCTCAAAGTCGAGTTCACTTTCACTCTCTTTTTTCGCAGACTAAAAGCCAGAGTTTTATCTCAGGCTCCCTGAAACTACCACCCCGCACCGCTGGTTTTGTTATATCACAAGAGCAGGGAAGAGTCCCGGCGGCACTGCAGTACCGGGTCGATGCGTGGAGTGAACGGAGCAAGCCCCTTTTTCAACCCCTGTACCTAAAAATCCATTTAATATGTAGTCCTCATATACAGGACGTATCAGATATTAAACTGATAAGAACAGATACTACACTTGGGCCCAATCCCAATTCTATTTTCTACCCCTTCACCTACCCCTCGCCCCTACCCCTCGCCCCTTCAAACGTAGGGGTAGGCGAAGGGCTAAGAATGTCACCCCTTCGAATTGGGACAGCACTTCACACTCACGAACGTAATAAATCCGCGCCGTCAGTTGTTACGTAACCAAAAGCGACAGCTTTAGCCAGAAGTAAACAAACATGACCGGTGCTCTGGTGTTCGCGCTGTCCTGGGCTATTCGGATATTTTTAGAAATATCTGCGTCGAATCGACGGAGTGCCATCAGGCGAAGGCGTCTTCGACATCTGGGAGCATTGCTGGATCTTGTTACGGTATGTACAATAAGAAATTAATGCAAATAACGCTTGTGAGTGAGCAGCTGGTAGCTTCCAGAGCCGGCGTGTGAAAATGATTGTGTGTGTGTGTTTGAAAGTGCTTCTAACTGTACATTTGTGATATCGTGTAATATAGAAACAATTTGCTTGTCTCGTTGGATTTGCTGATTCATTGACTGGAGTAGTATCCTAACCTGGCTAACCTAGCTGAAAGCATAAGCTAACGTTTAGCCTTTGTTACTCGCCTCGTTCCGTTTGGGATAAACATGCAGCTCATGCGTTTTTGAAGCGGTTTTCTTTGTACCAGGTTCAGATTTGAAGACATAAATAAATGCACTGCCTTGTGTGTGCTATCAATGTGTTGGTTTGGGAGGATGAAAGCCTGATCTTTCCATGTTTTTCTTTCCAGCAGACGGGTCATCCTACAAATTATTGCCCATTGGACCACAACATGTACCCCAATTTTTTTGTTATCCCTTGTATAATAAATCTCTTCATACCAATATCCGTTCCAGTCGTTCATATGATGTTGATGTGATAATCATGCTCACAAACCTTTTGTCCTTAATTTATTTTATTAGGCTCACATTACAGACTGGTAAGGCAGCTTGTTTTCAGAAATAACAGCTTAAAGTGTCTGCTGTAAAGTGTGTGGTGCAAATATGGACAATAAACAGTATGAATATAAACGGGCAACAGTGCAATCATGAAGAACGAGATGACCGGAGCAGGAACAGCGGAGGGCACATCGGAGGTGCTGCATGGGCTCAGTGATGTTCTGGTGGAACAAGACACGATATGACATTATAGCATGTACTTTCATCCATTGTAAAAAATTAAAAAAAAGGTGTTTCAGAATGCGGTAGTGGTGGCTGTGTGTACAATAGGTGCATGGCGCATCAACTCACCGTAAAGTTTGGCTATCATGCGCTCAAACCGAGCTAAAAAGCGCTCCGTTTTCTGCTCGTGGCGCTTCTGCTCCTTCAGGCTCTCCTGTATCAGGTAATCCATTATGGGATTGGACTTCCTACTTCTTTTTGGGGATGGGGATGACTTTAGAAACAGATCTTCGTTTTCGGCGCTAAACCTGATCAGGCTCTTTGTTTGTGCTTGAGTCCCTGTGAATCAGTCACGTATATGAATACTTGTGATAATAGGTAGCGAAATGACGCTCACGTCACTCAAAAGGAACTTCTCTATGGTTAACCAACTACATTGCTTGTAAATACTCGCGTTACAATTTAAAAAACAACTCTTTTGCAGCACCTTCACATGCATTGACCGATTACTCCATGTAAAATAGCGACTTTTCCCATGTGCGTTTATAGCAGAAAACAACTACACATTGCCACCACTTTAAACTCACACAATACACCAGTTATCACAACCTAAAACGATTAAAACATTTAAATTATGGCAAAAAAATAGAAGAACTTACATTTGTGTGGTGCTCTCTTTGCTTCTGCCATTTTTAAAAAGACTCGCGATCTCCCGGTAGTCGCGTTGTATTCTGGGAAATATATCATACCCCTTCAAACGGAGTCTGCCTGGCCGAAGCCCTCCGTTTGAAGGGCTACAACGGAGGGGTAGGGCTAAGGGGAAGGCCTTTGGAAGAGTATTGGGACAACACTACCTCTACACGTGAACTCGCAAAACGGAGGGGAAGGGGTAAGGGGTAGGGCCAAGGGGTGAATTGGGATTGGGCCTTGATCTTAGCCAAAAGGCCGAGAAGCGATGACCCTCCACTGTTTCACGTCCGAGAGCCCTTCCTGGCACAATGCGACTTGTGGTGGTGTTCTTTTTTTGCCTAGAAAAGCGTCACTTTGCACCTGTGAGTCAGAGGAAATCTCAGGTTCCCACCATGTGAGTGAAGGACAGACTGCAGCACTGATAAAAAGGAATTCCCAGCATCAGTGTGTCAGTGGAGCTGAAGGTGAACTGTCTGAGAGCTGAACACTGACAGCACTTTGTTCTCTTCTGGCTCGATGATGACGGATAGAAATAAAGCCTTCATGAGATCTGCCACCTTCTTTTCTTGTGTCTTTGTTGCCTCCTCCTGTGCTGTTAGTTTGGAGGCCAGATTAATATCGGCGGCAGTCTTTTCTTTCAGTTGCTCTTTCCAGCTCTCTGCCTCTTTCAGAACTGACTGATATTCACTTTCTGCTGCTGCTGCTTTCAGAGTTTCACACAATCCTGCAGTGACTCGGTTGCACTGCTTGAGCTCCTGCTCACACTTTTGACGGAGATGACGCTCACACGTCAAACAGTTTTGCACCTTCTTTAGTTTTTCCTCAGTCATGGAGCAGCCGCTCTCTGCTGCCACTCTTCTGTCTTTTTCTCCTGTCAGAAAGAAATGTTTCTTCAGCAGCTTTGTCCTCAGAATATCCATCCCATGCTATAAATAGCTGATCTTGTCATTCTTCTGTCGGTAAGAGTTCTGTCATTTCTCTGATCCTTGATCTCGGTCGGCAGCAGAGGCGTTAGAGGGAATCCCCTCGGTTTGTGAAACTGGAAACTTCCACTTGACTGGAGGAACTACGGAGGCCTGGAGATGATCCTGCAGGAGCTGGACATCCTCTGAGTGAGGAGTCCCAGCTGCAGCAGAGACCTGGGGTTGTTCTTTTTCCAACAGTTGCTGGGTTCCTCATAACTTTCCTAACTGCCAAAAGTAATGGGACACGTGTAGAAACCCTCGGGCAAATCGTCGTCTGCCATGTCACACCACTGAAGTGGAGGAGAGGATTTCTTGGTTTGACTCATTTTGCTTGTTGTTTATGAGTACTTAACATCACATTTTTTTAAGATAGCAAGTAAGCATTGTTTCTAAGTGCTTGTTAAAATGATTATTTAAGATAGTAATTAAGTGTTTTTTAGGTTATGTGAAAACCGTTTGCTGTGACTTTCAAATCTGCTTCAAAAGCTGGACGTGTTTCTTCAGATAAACTCCTGACCAACTGTGAAAAAGCAGTAAAAATGTCTGGCCTGTATAAACTTTGTGATGTCAAACAAGATCAGAGATGACATCGATTGTGATGTCACTACAGTGATGACATCACAGCTTTGTGAAGGCTTCTGTTCTGTCTCTTCTGGTCTGTGGTTCCAACCACAGATTCTGGATGGAAGTGAAGTCCGGATTCCAGAATGTTGATTTGTGTTCTCTGTTAATCTCTGGACGACTTCAGCTGATTACTTCCTGTCACTGTCACGTTGGAAGGTCCACTTCTGCCAGTTTTTCAGCAGCCACTATCATGTTTTCCACCAGCAGTGTTTCCCAAGACAGAATAATGTCAGTTTGTTTAAATGTTGCCAAAATAAACTATTACAATTACAACAAATGTTATCTCAGGGCACTTCAGTAATAAAGTCCAATTCAGGCCAATTGGAGTTAAATTCATTGTAATTATATTCAGAATGAATCCAATTCATTCATACAGAGCAAATCAAAAACTATTTCCTCGCTAAGGAAACCAACAGATGGCACCGAACTTGCACTATTTCTAATTAGATAGAACTTTTTAATAGTTCTAAGATCATATCTTTCTGGCTTTATTTGCATTTTACAAAGAGTCCCGAGTAAATATGAAAGTGGGGTTTTCATTTGAAGAAAAAGCCTCAAAATAAAGTGATTTTTAGGAGTATGCAGGGATTCATTTCCATCTAATGAACAGGTCAGTTATATTAAACAGTGGGCCGTGTGAGCAGCAATCAGGGGAGTAAGGAGTTCACAGATCATAGACAGAGGCAACCGTCCAACTATTCAAAGCTTTTAAAATGAGTAATAAAATCTGACAGGTAACCAGGGAAGGAAGTCCTTTAATCCTGGAAATATTCTCCAGGTGATAGTCGGCTGACTTCCTAACTGAGCTGATCTGGCTGCTGAAGTTCAGCTCTGAGTCCATAATAACACCCAGATTCCTGCTTGGTTTGTGTTTTTTAACATCACAGCCTGAAGCTGAGCTCAGATTTTTAAAAGCTGACAATGACCTCTGTTTTATCTTTGTGTAGCTGCAGGAAGTTCTGGATCATCCGGTTGGTTATTTGTTGGAGGCTCTTTGCTGGGCCAGTTATTCCTCTGTGCCAGCAGCTGAGCACCAGTTCTGCCAAAACTAACAGGAAACATCATCCTGCACCGCTGGATTATCAACAAGTAACACTGACCAAGTCAGGAGATTAAAAAGGATGCAGAGGATAGTCAGCCATCTCCTAAACACGGGACTTGTGTTTGACACCAGTCTTTGAACTGCTGTGAGACCGTTGTTTCCTTCATTCGTTTTTCACCTTTTTTTCCAAAACTACTTGGTCGAAAGGTGTAAAACATTAAAAGTACTGGGTTAAAGTTAGAAAAGCATCATGTTTAGGAAATAAAATACACTTTTGGGGAAAAACTTGGCCAATAAGACCAGGAGCTCCTGACCTGTCCCACACATTTCAGTAAGACCTCGGGAAATTGTACCAAAAAGGGCAAAACATGTCTCCTTTAAAGGACCAATAAGAGCTACATCTCAGACTCTACAGGCCTCAGTTAACCTGTTAAATGTGTCAGTGGGTCGGTGTGAGAACTCAACATCTAGGATGTTATTTCCAGCTTCTACGTTTAACTGAAATAGAAAATCTGAGAATTACGACAATTTGGGTAGAGCTATTTTACGACAGTAAAATATTTGGCAGTGACTAAGTGCCTTTAGCACAGACAGGAGGGTGGAGGCGAGAGGAGACAATGAGGCTGATACCAGAGCAACCAGATGAGCCTCCAGCGTCCACCTGTCCTGATAGTCCCTCACAAGCAGCTGTCTGTTGTTAGCACGTTAAGCTTTGATTGGTCTGGGCTGGTCTGTGGCATTATTTATAAACCTTCACCCTTGCTGTTTCCTCTCATAGCTTGTTTTCACCATGACAGCTGCTGGGTTCTTCCTGAGGTATAAGCACAAGCTGCCTTTTACAGTTTTTGATTGATTGATTGGAAACATGAGTTAATATTGCATTCTTACTCTTTGTTGTACATAATTTCAGGGTTTCCCTCTTTGCCTTGTTGACTACTGCTACATGGGGTTTTCCCACTAAAGGTGTGCTATCATCTGTTGTGGTAAAACATTACATGCTTGCTTGAATCAGCGTCTGCTAAACTTGTTCTCATGCACCCAGGTTCAAAATCAGCAGGCCAGAGCAGCAGCGGCACAAGAGCTGCAGGTAATTTTGGCTCTTACCAGGGAGCAGCCGCTGGCCGCCCGGTGACCGTGCCCAACACTGCTTCCAGTGACGTTTATATGCCGACACCTGTGCTATCCTCTGGTCTAAGTCAACCTGTTCTTCAGGCAGACCCAAGAATCAGTGGCTATGGCTCATTTGTGCCAACGCAACTGGTTGTCCAAGCTCCCGGCCTTGTCCAAGCTCCCGGCTTTGTCCAAGGTGCTCTTCAGACAGACCCAATATTCAGCAGCTCTGGCTCCGTTGTGCCCGTGCAAATGGCTGTGCAAGCTTCTGGTGTCCCACAGGCTGTTCAGACGGGTCCAGCATTGAGCAGCTTGAGCTCTGGCCTGCCTGCAACAGGATACTCTACTGTCACTTATGTGCCTGTTGACGTAGGCTCTGACGCTGGCGCTCTGCAACCTGGAGCTGCCCAATCTGGACCACAAGGTAAATCTTCTGCTTGGAGTGTAGATGGCCAAAAATATGTTTGGAAGCCTAAAGGTGTCTGTGCGTTTTCATGTCACTAGCAAATTTAGCCAAACTCTATTCTGAAGCCGAAACCTGCTGTGTTTGAATTGTAAAAAATTCAGAACATGTGTATTAAAACAAAATGATGCTCAGGTGTGTAATAATGGCTCCCTTCTGCTTGGAGGAAAGGCCCTTCACTTTAAGCAGCCTTACTGGGGCACCAAAGAGAACCCGAGCATTGCACCTGTACTTTTCATTTGGCCTGCTCAAAATCTCTGGAGAGGGGGTTGAGCTTTTAACTTTACATCCTAGGAAACTGCGACGTTAATACTCTGTGCTATCAGAACTTTTGCTGTGCAAAGGACTAATTGTGAAATGTCTCCACACAGAAACCCAGTGGGCTATTGCTCCCTCAGTCTTTGAGGATGCGTCAGCCCAAGCCCTCAGCCTCACTGACGTTCTCCCTGCAGCCCCTCTGTCACCACCTGGCCCTGTCCTCCAGTCAGGGGAGACCTCCAGTGTCACCAAGGAAGCTGAACTCGGGAATTACCAGCAGCAGACGGAGGAATTCGGCTACCCGGATGACCGCCAAGGGTCTGGACCGGGAGCCGCAACCGTACTGATGCCACGCTTTGGTGTGGGTGGATCTCCTGACTTTGACTACAGGCTTTTGTATGGCTTGTACCCCTCTGGAACCTACAGCACCTTCAGCCAGCAGCATGAGAAGGGCAAAGACTACTTTCAGGATGTCCACTACTTGAAGGAGCATATTACTGACAGCCATGGTTCTGGGCAGCAGAAAAAGTTCTTCCCAAGTGCCCGCTAGAGCTGAACATGATGTGCAGAGGGTATGTTGAGTGGTACCTGCAAATGTCTTTATCTCAATGCTGGAACTAATCTGGTTCTGTTTCAGATTGGAAAGCTGAATCCCAATGGCACAAGATTCTTTTTAGTCTTTGAATAAAATCTTGTCAAATGATCTCGCTTCAGAATGATTGACTAAGGGAAACAATGTCCTGTGTACACCATCTGGGTTCAAGGCAAATGGCAGGCATCACCTGTCATATTTGACTCGGACATTCTGCTTGTTGTTTCAAACATGGCGTCTCAAAGCTCTCAATCTTGAGAGGAATTGCTATGGAAGTGTTAAATAGTTGCTCAACTGACTATAGCGATCAGCTACAGCATCCTTTACAGCCATTTCTCTACACCTGTACATGGCAGCCAGACACAACCCCTTCTATAGGTTGCTGAGTGCACGGTAGCCAACCTGAAGGCTTGCAAAACCAACGTTGTGCTTGAAATGGGCTGGATACTCTTTAAATATTCTTCTGCAGTTGAGCCACAGCCAGTGCTGTCTTTGGCAGTCTTGTCAAATGATGACCTTGCCTAGGTTTTTTTTTTTTTTTTCTGCTTAAGTTAACAGACTTAACTACTTGTATAGGTGGTTTATTCAAGTTGAAACATTTAACAATTTTTCATGTTATGCAAAGTCTATTTTCTTGACTATTTTAAAGATGTAACCTCATGTTGCTGGTGGTCAACTGATACGGTAACTGTAGCTCGTATACAACTGTTAAGGCTTCTAAATTTTTCCATCAACTGAAAAATCTGAAGTATTTCCAAGCGGAAATCCTTTATTGGGGGTTAAAATCACTTTCTTTGTGTCTGCAGTCAAGTTGGGCCCTAAACTTTCTGCCATCAACTTTCAGCAGTGACGCTTTACCACACAGTGTGAGTCCTGTGACCTGACCCCGTCATGCAGTGTGCCGACTCAAGGTAGACGGCAGCTGTGCAGATGTTTTTCAACATTCAAATATTAATTTTCACCTTTGTCTTTTTTTTTTTTTTTTTTTTTTTTTTTTTTTTAAAAACCTATTCCAATTTAAAATATTCTTTGACCACCCTACCCTGTACCACTACTATTGTGCTTTAATAGGCAACTTGTTGCCTTTCCACTCTGTAATGGCAGGTTGTGCCAGAACATGCCTATTGATGTTGCATCCTCTGAATGCAATAAAGAATTACAGTAGTCAAATCCTGCAGTAACAAATGCATGGAGCAGTTTTACTGCATCACTAAGACAGGATGTTCCTCATTTTAACAATATTACAAAGGTGAAAGAAGGCAGTCCTAGAAACTTGTTTTATGTGCATTGAATGATACATTCTGGTCAAAAATAACTCCAAGATTCCTCACTGGAACTATCTTACCATGGATACTTTACTCAATGTATCCAGTTTAGGGTAGTGGAAGCCTTTAGCCCAGTGATACTCTTTTTTTCCACAAGAGCCACATTGGCAGAGCAACATCAAGGGAAGAGCAACTTTTATGACAACATACTAAGTCCCCTTTTGCAAATATGCATTTCTACATATAAAACATCCCACAAAAAAAACAACATAGCCAATAAATTTTCAATTAAGACCACATTTACCTGAATACTGGAATCCTTAATACTCAATACTGGAAGCTGGCATGCATGTCCTTGACTTTCTTCATGTTGTATTTGTAGTTTGTTGCAATCATAGTGAGACATTCAAGATGAGCATGGTTTAGTCCTTTTTTAATTAAAAACAGACCCATTGTGCCTGCATCTCGCTAATGGAGCTAGCGTGCACTGCGGTCAAGTGTGACGGTGGTTTAAGCGGGCTGCGTTGCCAGGTTTAACAGAGCCCCCTTTAGGAAACACCATTAAGCCTTAATAAAAATACTTCATACTGTGCAGTATTCGCTGTATGTTATTTGACAAAATTTGTTATTGTTACCATATTGTTATAAGCTACTATGCGAGTGCAAGCCACCAATTGAAGCTTGAGGAGCCGCATAATGAGTATCTCTGCTTTAGCCTATCCTTGCTGCCAATTGAAAGAGTCAGGGTACACCCTGGACAGCTCTCCAGTCCACTCTGCAAAAGGTCTAATAATTTCCACACTTCCATTCACTGAGACTCTGCTAGAACTGTTTGGAGGCCTTTTCTAGAGGGCCGTATCAGAGAGCCTACTGTGGGAGAGTACTTTGAAAGTTTTGTGCCAACTATTGCTAGTTTAATAGCAAGTGATCTGAATCGAAGGAGTTAAAAAATATTTTGCAAATTGATCATGTAGCTTTGCACTGGAGGGAATTTGAAAATGCATCTTCCACATGTGGTAGAAGATCAGGAAAACAAAAGCAGAGGAGATATTTAAGTCTTGTGTAGGATGAAAACCAACATGGGAAGATGTGATGCCATGTTAAGGACCGAGTCTGTATGAAGCACAGTGTCATAGCCCTCCAGCTGGTGTCCCAGGTGAGATGAACAAAGGCCGCACACACAGGGGGCAAGTCGAGACAGTTGGTTAAGAGGGATGTATGGCTCTGATGAGGCACACAGAAGACACCAAGTGGTGCCAAGCAGAGGGGCAAGGCTACGTAGCATAGGCTAATGAGTCACATGTAATTAAAGCTTGAAAAAGGCCAGCGAGTGTAGATTTAACTGAAACACCTTCATGGTGCAAGGGCAAGCAAGGCAACTGTACTGAGCTTCAAGTTATTTTAGTCTGGGTTTGTGTAATGCAATTCAACCATGAGGAGAAGGAAACATGTAGGGGTGGAATTGAAAGCAGCAGTATTCAGTTTGCCCTTCAAAACCAGAGTCAGCCTCAGTGGGTGTGGTGAAGACTCAAAGCTATGAAGTGAAAACAAACCTTGAGATCAAGTATTCAATACACAGACAAGTCAAGTTTATTTTGCCAGAGTTCAGCCACATGTTGGAATCTCCATGGAAGTATCCATGAGAGTCACCTGCAGAAAACAGAAGGGGTCAGTATTGAACAGGAGTCAATACTTCAGACACTAGTCCAGCTTTACCTTAGTACAACTTCTGCCCTTTAGACCCAGTCTTGGCATCAGCGTGGTCAAAAGCATCCTGGGAGTATTTGGCGTACGAACTGGAGTCGCGGGCTCGTTGGTAGCCATTGCTGGACTGGACGACGTGGGATGAAGGGTATACAGTGCGCATCTCAGATGTGTCCTTAGGGACCTGGTCGGAGGTCCAGGCAGACTGTGGGAAAGAACGGTCGATCTTCAAGTTCATTAGGGCAGCAAGGAAACGAGCAAAGTCTGCGTCCTGCGCAGTAAAGCCAGCATTAGACCCAGAGGAGCCGCTGCCGTAGCCAGACCAAGAGGAGCCGCTGCCGTAGCCAGACCCAGAGGAGCCGTAGCCAGAGACAGAGGAGCCGTAGCCGTAGCCAGACCCAGAGGAGCCGCCGCCGGAGCCAGACCCAGAGGAGCCGCTGCCGGAGCCAGACCCAGAGGAGCCGCTGCCGGAGCCAGACCCAGAGGAGCCGCTGCCGGAGCCAGACCCAGAGGAGCCGCTGCCGGAGCCAGACCCAGAGGAGCCGCTGCCGGAGCCAGAGGTGCTACTACCAGAGCCAGAGGATCCACTGTTTTGACCTGAGCCCAGAAATTAGTTGAAGCAAAGTATGACAGTACGATTAGTCATGCTGTCAGTAGCCTCTGTATAACTGCCAATATGTTTAGTAACAATAAACAAAGCTAAAGGACTATTTGAATATCAAGTGGGTCATTAAACCTGAAGTCTAATATATTGTAAGATTTGGTGCTGCATGATTAATATAGTTGCAGACCCTCTTCCCTCTCATTCCTACCAACATCATGGGTTGAGCATGTCCAGACTAAACAACTTCCCATGTTGGCTGCCTTTATATAAACTGCACCTAAATGTTGATATACTTGCTTTTCTGGGGGGGATAACATGTTCCAATGCTGAAGAGCAGGACACAAAGCCAGGAAATCCTGTTTGGATTTCAAAGAAAAAGAAAGAAACTTTAGTATATAGGAGAACAAAAACCTAAACCATTAAACATGAAGACTCACCTGAAGAAAACCTTAAACAACATGTTGAACAAGACAAAACAGAAGCAACACAATTCAGATAAAACTGGTCCAAAACAGCAATCTAGTGACTGCTGTTGAGAGAAGATTTGTGCTGTAACTCATCTGAGGCTGCAGCTGATTTTGTATTGGTGCTCTACCTGCTCTAATTACACTCATAAACCTCACCTGGGACCCAGTCAGATCGTGCTGCATTCAATTCAGCTCTGAAAATGAACACTTCTGACATTTAAAAAGGTTTGTTGCAACATGTGAGGAATGAACATGGGATGACTCTAAAATAATGTTGACTCCTTGGCAGGAATAAGGAGCTCTGCAGCTCTCTCATCCAGAGGATCTAGAAGCATGGATGTGTTTGGAACATAGCAGAGGGTGTATTCTTCCTAAAGTCACGCTAACTGCCTTCTGCGCACTCTGAGATGTTTAAAGCTCAGATTAATATCTGAGCTGAGATGTAGAAACGTGAGACAACATGATGCAGAGCTGCTCTTTTATTAAGTGATATGGAGGAGATCTTAGATTTATTTCACATGAACTTGATTAAACAGGACATAACGGAGGTTAAATGTTTAAAGCACCTTGTGCCATCATTTTGTTCATATCTGGAAGTGTTTCTCAAATTTGTCTTGATGATTTCTGTGGATTTCCATCATTCCTCCTGAAAACTTGTTGCCTTGTGAGAACAACCAAAGACTCCCACAGACTCCCTGTGACACAGCAAACTTCCAACATGGGAAATGTGACATTTGAGCACTTTATAGTCTGTAGGCGACTGTTTTCTGTTCTTTGTACTGTGGAGGCTTTAGCAGCCATCAGTGAGGTGGAACTGTACTGAAAATACACTGAAGTTAAAGTTACATTTTTAACTCATTTAAAAGGGAAAATGTGTCTTTTTGAATAATGCTCTTTTTTAATATGGGTCTAAGTTTCTGAGAAAGTATTTTTTTTACTGTAAAATGTTGACTGTCACACCTGAACTTCATATTTATATATGAAAATGAGAATATTTATATCCCCAGGTTGTTTTAATTCTGAAAACTAACATTTGTTACAGTAGTTCACATCTGTCCTCATAATTACTTTCATAAAATCCAACAAAGGCCAGACTTTATCAAGTTTATATTTAAACTGCAACCTGCAGGTTAACAATGTGAGTGACTTAAAGTGTGGGAACAAGTCCACAGAAGTTTTTCTTTTAATTATGTCAGTATATGTCGACTATGTGCAAGTAGTCCCCACAGGCAGTGTCCTTGCTGTAGGGACGACCAGGTAAGACATCTGATTCTCACATATAGATGGAACATTTGATGTTGCATTATGCCCAGTATTAATCAGACATGTTTGTTCATGTTCCAGACAGGATAGTGAATGCTTTTGTGCACAGTCCACTGTGTGGTTGTACAGCTCACGACTTAACTGAATATTTTCCAACACCTGGCTCGTCTTCTTGCGTCCAAATGTAGAACAAAATAGATGTTTGATCTGTAAAATCTGATGTAATGAACAGAATCCATGAGACTTGTTTGATTCATTCATTAATTTAATACATTTATTCTAACCCTCCCTGGGCTCTGGGGAGGACTCATCCCTCCATCAGACCTGTTGCCACTGATTTTCAGTCCACTTCTTGTGTCCTTTGGCACAGCTCAGCCTTTTCTCCCCGTTTCCCCTCCTTAAGAACGGCTTCTTGACAGCCACCCTTCCATGGATTCATTTCTGATGAGGCTTCATTGAACAGCTGAAGGTCCAGATGCATCCCTGGGAATCACCCATTTTCTGCAAAAATGCCATTTCATGCATGTTAAACTGTTATTTTATAGATGCAACCAAAGAAATGGGAACAGATGACAAATTCTTCCCATCCCTGAATTTTAGCTTGAGCAGCTACTGATGATGCAGCCCTTTTGGCCACCTGGTACCTGCTTCAGGTCAACCTCCTGAACAACCCAACACAAAAGGCCTTTTTCTTCAGCTTTAATGTTTCCCTACATGCTAATATTCACAAGCAGGTCCTATGCTACTGTCCTGATAGGCAATGATGACCTTCTGGCCACACCTCTGCAATTGAGGCTGAGAGGCGCCTTTCAGTTTCCATGACCCAACCTCAATGTATACATTTAATTAAAAAAAAAAAAAAAAAAAAAAATCCAAAACTCAGCTTTGTGTTTAAGATGTAATGAACAGGGTCCTCCACTAGATGTTTGCCCCCACCACCTGATCCAACTTACTTCCAGGTACTGAGTAAGTGACAACATTGAGCCAATAAATTTTGTTCCCAAGTCACTAGATGCAAGTAGCTGCCACATCTATTGATTTGTGTAGCACAAGCTTCAATACAAGTATTGAAAGTAACAGACCTTTGCAGCCACATAAGATAGTTATGAAGCCATCCTCGGTCATGGACTTGCAGAAACTACTGTCCAGGTTTCACATGGCCCCAGCATCTGATGGGTCTGCCCTTACCCAAAGACGCCTTCATTTAAACGCAGGATCCACCGCTGAAAGGTTAGTGGCTTCTTCTTCTTCCATCAGTTTGAACTTGAAATCATGCTGCATTCACTTGACCTAAAACTGGGAAGTTAAGAATCTTTCGCTCTTACTTTCTGCTTCATTATTAAAGATAAATTCCAGTTAACTTCAGGAGATTTTATATTAACTATATTAACTTCCTTTGATGTTTGATGAGTGGAAAATGTCATTTCTGTCTTTTGTTTTCTTTAATTAAATTTAGTCACATTGAACGCTAACTGCTAAGATATTTCAGGATGAGTTTTCTGGTGAATAAAATATTCACAGTAAAACTCGGTAGCATTCCAACTTTATAACTTGTATTCTTATTCTTTTTATCAAAGCAAACTGTTCAAACACGGTTTAAATGTCTGTTTAGTAGAATTTCCTCAGGGGACGTCTCTCCTGACCCAAACAGCACAAAGTCCACCTTCAGACAGAAGTACGGTAGCCTGAGAGGGACAAATTTTACCTTGTTGAATCTTAATAAATACAATTAAACAGTTTTAAAAGACAGATCTTTAATCCTGCAGGGTCGAGCTGCCCTCAGATGTAGATTTGATCCGTGCACACAAACTCTGGTTCATGTCGCCATCATGGCTCCCAACAGTCGGAAGTGGGCTAATAAACCACAGCTTCCATATGAAGGCGACTCACAGCTGCAGGCACTTGGTTTTACTTCCGTTTGGCCACATTTACAAGATTTTAAGCCTGATTTCCACATTCCAGACAAACAGCTGAAATCTGAGACGTTCAGCTTCAAACGGGCGAGTTTTAGCAGAAAACACCAGCAGAGAGTCTGTTGCAGCTCTGAAAGACCTCCGAAGGGGAAGTCTGAACTGGTGTTCAGCCGTCTCCGGCCTCCAGCAGGACGTTGGCTCAGGGGAAAACACGCCGCTCCTCCCCATGAACGCAACAGGAAAGCTAACATGAAACCACCAGCCAGCACAGGAAAACACGAGGCTCAGCGTCACTCCGAGCGTCTCTTTGCTCCAATAAAGTTTGTACAAACTGGTTTCCTCCTTCATGACTGAGCCGGCTGCAGTTTGTGCTCCGAGGCCGACGGAGCCTCGATGATTTCTCCGGACACGAACAACTCCTGAAACACAAACGGCTTTCGGTCAGTCTGGATTTCCTTAAACATTTCAACCTTTTTCTCTCACAGCGGAGCTCCAAATGGGATCAATCAGAGTAAGTAAAAAGTCTGAACCAAGAGAAACCAACCTCACATCAGTGTCTAACGTTTTTATGGCCTTAGAATGAACCACTTACTTCCCACACGTCAGGCCGGCCATCTTACCACCATGAAAAGGCACAAAGAAGAAGAGTCCTGTACAAGAATAAACCCTGATGTGGCTTTTCCCAGAAGCCCATTTTCTCCCAGACGGGTCAGTTAGCCTAAACTTAGGTGGATGGACTTTGGGATGGTTGCCATCTCCAACTTGGCTTGATAACCGAAAACATTAAACTTTTAAGAAAATAAGATGAACTTAATGTTGTTCCTCTGCGGTTTTGACTTTCACATCCAGGTTTAAGCAGGAGCTGATCTGGAACCGCTTTTCCTGCTAAAAGCTGTTTTTTTACCAACTGGAGCAGGGTGAGCAACCTGAGGATTCAGCAGCTACCTGATCATAGATGACTTTAACAATGAGCGAGCAGCTGGGACAGGTGGCCACCTCCTCCCCGTTCTCCAGGTCCTCCTTAAAGGATAAGACCGGTTTTTTGACATTGGGCCCTTGATTTCACATTATAACATGATGCTCTACTCACCCCTGCTTGTTGTTGGTCATTTGGAGCTGTTCCGAAGATATTCGAGAGGCGTCTGGCTGCTCTCTTGAGATATTCGGCCATGAAACGGTTTCCTATGGGCAAGCTTATACAGGCACAAACTATGCTGTTTATAATTTATTAATTACTCTACACTAGCACTGATAACGTGGAGGTGCGTTGCTTTCTTAAAAAAATCCGGGTTACTAATTTTGAATTTTAGCCGAATGAATAAATAGGCAGCAGGTCTGTGGGCTGTCTGTGGCAGTAGCACCACGAGGACGTCAGTAACACCCACTTTACGACAAAAATTCAAAATTACAATAACCCGGATTTTTTTAAGTAAGCGACGCACCTCCACGTTATCAGTGCTAATGTACAGTAATTAATAAATTATAAACAGCATAGTTTGTGCCTGTATAAGCTTGCCCATAGGAAACCGTTTCATGGCCGAATATCTCAAGAGAGCAGCCAGACGCCTCTCGAATATCTTCGGAACAGCTCCAAATGACAAACAACAAGCAGGGGTGAGTAGAACATCATGTTATAATGTGAAATCAAGGGCCCAATGTCAAAAAACCGGTCTTATCCTTTAAGGCACTGCTGCGATTTGAACCCAGGATCTCCTGTTTACAAGACAGGCACTTTGACCTACTAAGCCACAGTGCCACATTATTCATAAAACTGATGAAAGAATAAAGAGCAGGAACTGGAACCACCTCAGGAAGTGTTTTTTGTGATCTATTTCTGAAATTCATGTGATCTCTGCATAAATCAAGGCTTGATGTTATTCAAATTATCTTCATATGTAAAAACATTGGATATAGTCCAAGTTCAATCTTATGTAACTCAAGAATAGTTAAAGGCCTACAGAAAGGTGATTTTTTGCACAAAACTGAAATGGCAGATCGATTCCTTATATAGCATGGAATTGTTTTATGATTTTAAAATAATTTTAGGCCCCTGGATAGTCCTGATTAGACCCAATAAACTATCACCACTTTTGATTCGAATTTTGGCAAACCGACGATAGGTGTGTGACGTCACGAGTGCAATAAACAATAAACATGTCTGATACCAGTAGTTCCAGTAGCGAAGCCAGCAGTTTGCCAGACCTGGACAGCTTCTTCACGGCAAATTTCGATGTGTGCCGCGGGATGTCGCTTGGAAATGTAAAACGTTGGGTTCAGTGCAGTTTTTATTGCGAGTAGATGTAGAAGTGTGTGTGTTGTCCTCAGCACCAGCAGCTCACACCACCGGGGACAGAGGAAGCAGAGAGACCCGCGGTCGGACAGGAATCCACCTGGCGGAGAGCGAACACACTCTGCCAGGTGGAGAGTGGAAATCAGCCGGCAGAGCGATCATGTCCACGTCGGGGCTCTTGATGATCGCTCTGCCGGCTGATTTCAGGGCAACCATCCCGCGGTGTGTCCGCTCTCCGCCAGGTGGATTCCCCCTGAGTGTCCGCACCGCAGGGAGCTGAACACGGCGGGATGGCTCCGGCTGATTTCACCAGAGAGGAGGCAGGCGGACAGGGAGACACAGACACAAGACCGCAGGTCTCTCTGCTTCCTCTGTCCCCGCAACATTTGAAACTTTTCAGGTGAGAAAGTAGTCGTTTAGATCCCCAACGTGTTGAAAACCTGACAAAATACCGGCTGTTTACCATTTTGTTCCGACGAATTCGGCGCTACTAAAGCTAGCCGCATTGAGCAACGCACTTCCGGTTATTTTGACAAAATAAAATACCCGTTGCCTTTTATCATAGGGAAAACAGGAAGTGAACCTACCCTCGTTGTAGCTAGCTTGAAACTGCCATTTTGACAGGAAATGACGGTTGCCGGGTTGCCGCCGTCCTGCAGTGCTTCTGTCTTCTGACAAAGTCGCTAAATTGGCAACACGGCAGCCAGGAAAAACCATCGCACTTGTGACGTCGCACGGAAGCCCCGCCCCCAGTCTGCAATTCCAGGAAGGTTTCCTAGCGGCAAATTCAAAATCGCAAATTTCATGCGTTTATGAAATGTTTTGATGTAGAGTCCAATGATCATTATTGTTCCTCTGTGTATGTATTATCATTATGTATTGGGTGTAGTGTCAGCTTTCTGTAGGCCTTTAAAGCCATGAGATGAAGTGCCTCCAAGTACAGACTGCTTTGGAAGTCCAGCACTCCTGAAGCACTGCTGTACACAGTTATGGCACCATGTTGACGTACATAATAACAGCTTAAGGCACTGCTGGGATTTGAACCCAGGATCTCCTGTTTACTAGACAGGCACTTTGACCAACTAAGCCACAGCGCCACATGGTTCATTAAACTGATGAAAGAATAAAGAGCAGGAAATGAGCTCCAGAGACTTTCCCACAGCTAACTGTGACTTCTAAAAACATTTTTATGAAGTCTGACCAAAGAACAGACTCATAATAACCATGATGCTCATTGAAAGGTCCATCATTTGATGAAGAGCAACAATGCAAAGCATTCAGTAGAACCCTGCTAACTACCACACTGCACAAAAAGAGGGATTTGTGTCACTGTGGACGGCAGTGAACATCCGCGAATTTGCCTAATTTTCGGACGCACCTGGGCGCTTGCAGGCAGACAAACTTTAAGTTTGTTGAGCGAGAAAATCGTCGGAAACGAACCCGACTCTCGGCGGGCTCACAGCGGGGTGCTAATGGCCCAGCGATTAGCACCCCGCTGTGAGAGTGCCTGGACCTCTCACTGGCCTCGCTGGTATTGGACGAAAAAGGCACGTGATTACATGAAAAAGCTCCTGTAAAGCTGACCGCCCATTGGCCAATAAGGTTAATATATGCATACTTTATATGGGCATATCATTCAGAAATTATGATTAATAATTGTGATTATGATTACTAATATTCCTGGGATGTTTGTGTACTTCATATATTCACGTCATTCTTATAAGCTGCACTATGACTAGGCTAATGCAGGCATGAATGACGTGAATCTACTGAGGAAATGAAAAAGGAAACTTTTTTTTTTAAAGCGCTTTTATTGCCACACCACACAATGTACATAGCTTACATTGTAATAAGAACCATGTTGATAATAAAGAATTGAAAACTATATACACACACTGCTGTAGCCTATAATATACACAATAAGCCTAAACGCCGCCGTTTGGAATCCGCATTCTTCGCATCACTCCGGTCCCTGCAGGGTCTGCGGGAGTTGTCAGACGTCCTCATCCTGGATCAGAGGCTGGCTTCTGGGAGCTGTTGGAATAACCAATAAATAATCAAAACATAGTCTATCCATGCACAGCATATTGACAACTTGTCTATAAAGTAACGAAAGTCATATTGACAGCGTATATGTTCTTACTCTCTTTCACTCTTCTGTGGTGAGACTGTGAGTATTTCGGGTTGGCTTCAAGACGCGCCTGTAGCACAGCACACAGGTCCGTCACGCAGCTAGAAAAAACAAACAAGAGGAATGAATAAAATGACCAGTGCTTAAAAGTATCAGTGCCAGCCGTGGTAAAAGTCAGCGCCGCTCACCCTCGATAGTGTCCCCCGTCTACCTCTCTGAAGTTCGGACTGTTTGCCACCGCCTCCTTCAAGCGACTCGTTACATCCATATTGTGAGGTGACAGTAGCCTGTAAAAACAACAGGCCTATGGTTAATAAAAAAAACTGCATTAACGTAACATCGGGTCCAACTCAACTAGATATTGGGAGAACACTCACTTATTCTCACCCTTGACCTGGATTATAATGCCACTGTGAGTTATGCAGGCGGCGAACTGCTTCCTATAAATTGAAAACACGAAATTCATTTTTTTAAATAAAGCAACTCACACTGGTTTTCACGTGATGGACACAATTAAGTTGAGTTTAGCCTAAAGCCACAGTCAATAACCTACTCTTACCGCGATTTTCGGATTCTGTATCCGCCTTCTCTTGGGGGCGCGCTCTTCAACTTCTCTGGAATGTAACTCCAGTCCGTTCTCGACGGCCATCTTGCCTCCAACCTAGCGAATCTCTGGTCGATTCCCTCCAGAACCCTCTCCACGACCGTATCCACAGTGCTGGCCACCATACGAGACATCCCGGTCATAGCATTCAACAGGACTTTCATTTTATCTGCCTGTAAGCAAGTGAGTAAGTAAGTTTAATATACAGCACATTTAAAATCAGCGAGAACTGTCCCAAGTGCTGTACAGTGTCAACAAGACTAAAATTAATCAATCAAAAGGTCATGTGCAAGTAGAAAAAAACACACAAACCTGTAGACCCGCAGAGAGTTGCTGGGGAGTTGAAAGCAAGTCGTCTTCCAGCCATTGTATTCCGCATACCAGGGCAGTTTTCCCAGCACGGGACCTCAGCGATTTCTGTCTGCCTTTCTGCCGCCAGATCTGCTCCTTAAACTTTTTGTTTACACTGCACGACACAATGTTTCTCATACGTGATTGAACGAGAGCTTATGCGAGCCGTTAAGCTCCACCAATCATATGCGTATACGTCATTACACGGAATACTCGCGAGACAACCTCCCGTCCTTTTGCTATTTAATGTTGTCTGACCACAGCTGGCAATTTGCACTGTTTTGACACAAAAATGGACTCTGCAAGGACAAAGAAAAGACCTCGGCGATATTGTGACCATTGTGACACCGAATTAAGCCATACACAATAAAACACTGAGCGCACTACTGCACATTATGTATACAGGCCAGATTTCTATATTTTTATTTCTATATTTCTATTTTATTTAAGAAACCTTTTAGAATATTGCTGTTGCATGCTTATTTTATCTTTATCTTATCTTTATTATTATACATTTGGACATCCAGTGCGGGCAACAAAGAAAAGAATTTCATTGTTCAGGGAAACACGTTTCTAACTGCACATATGACAATAAACCTTTGAATCCTTGAATCCTTGAATCCTTGAATTTTGCCCACAAAAAGCGGTATTACAAAAGAGGTGTTTGGGAGAAAAAAAACAGATATGCATCACCTGTCACCAGCAGACAGCGTGCACCTCTTCTTTTTCAAGACAACACAGCAACAAACTTGGCTGGAGTTGGAGGTGATAGTGAACGTGTAGAAACAGGCCTGCCCACCATAGACATATTATAGGTAGACGCCCCTTTCGCTTCTGGGTCGCGTTAAATGTCGCCGCCATCTTGCTAGGGAGTCAGTTGCGTCAAGATCGCCGGTCTGTATCAGGGCAAGCTGTCAGTGTGTCGGTAAAAGAGCAGTTTGTTCGGGCTGAAATTGGCTCAGATGATGTGTTTCTGCTCGAGGAGCACATTCTAGTGCCCTGCACAGGCCTATTATCTGGGCCCAAGCCCGGCCCTGGCCCGAGGGGGTGGAGCCCCAGCCCGGCCCGGTCCGACAGGTTTTCAGAATTCTCAGGCCCGAACCCGGCCCGACTTTTTTTTTTTTTTTTTAACCTCCCATAACAATGTTTTAACGATAGAACGCTATATTCAATGTGTGCGTTCGTAAATTCAATCTGCCGCTCTGAAAATGGGATAACGCTCTGCAGATAGAAAAAAACAGCATTGTATTTTTCTGTGAATAAGCAAACGGTTTCTGACAGATCAAAATGGACATAAAAGAGCAGGTTAAAATAGGGGCTCATGTTTCGATCAGCAGCTTGAGAACTCGTAGACACAGACCATCTGGGGAGACATCACGCAATCGTGCGCTCTCACCACGGCTCGGAGTAGATTCACCCGGGTCATTTGACCCGTGATATCCAGCCAAGTAGCCCACCCGAAGTTTTTCCGATCTTGGCTGAACATCAGCCGAGTTACCGAGTTATCCAGAATAGCTTAGTACAAGCGCTAACGGACCCTGGCAGTATCTCCAAAATGACCACACTAATAATCACATGCCATGACACCAAACTTCTACAGTAGTACAAATATGATCTGTACTCACAAAACGATGCATTTGGAAGTTTGTACATAGTCCAGGAGTTTATTATTATCAACACAAGCCTGATAGCTTCGGTGATGCTAAAGCTGCGTCGACGTCACTTCTGGGAGCTGTGAGCTTCAAAGTAAGATGAGGGTTGATCTACTACTGTGGACAACAAAGTATATGCTATATTCTACATGAATTTTTACGTTGTAGAGTTGTGAATTTATTTTATCAATGGAGAAATTGAGCAGCCTTGCTTTGTTGTTGCTACTGGGACTACTTCAGCCAGCTCATCTGTGTTTAAGACATGTCGGAGGACTGTGTGAGTCCGTATGCCTATATAAGGGAGGTGCTGGCGCGGGGCAGAGCAGCTGCTGCTGCGTTCAATTGTTTTCAGGGCCGTCGGGCCCCACGGGCCTCGGGCTCCAGTGCAGGACTCTATTCAGGACACATAGTTTGGTATATACAACCACCACTTTTCACTGTTGTCATTGGTTGTGTCCACATTTCACAAACTCAGGCTGCACCACATAGCCAAACTCAAAACACTGGAATTACAGAGTGGCAACAGCCAAAAAAAGGCTTAGCAAAACTATACTTTTTAAAGGGTTCTAGCTCCAAGATACAAGCCTAGACACAAGCTTATATATACAAATATATACATACATATTTAAATTATTATATTATATTTTATATTACTATATGTGTATTAGAATTAAACTATTGAAATACTATGGTATTTATTTATAATAGCAGCAGGTGTTTTGATGTTTGTTTACATTTGTCTTCTGTATCAGAAGTTTTTGTTTGGGAAATGACTTTTTATTGTCAATTGCGCTGTTGCTTAGATGTGAAAATCTTATGAGCATGATTGTATATATATATGTATAGTCAATCCCGAAATTATTCATACCCCTTGCAAATTTTGACTTAAATGTACTTTTATTCAACCAACAATTTTATTTTTGACCGTAAATGACACAGGCATCTCCCGGGAGATAATACGGAAACTAAAGGCAATAAAGGCTTTTCTATTAATTATTGAGAAGGGTATGAATAATTTTGGACATGCCACTTTTTGTTTAAATGTGAATAAAAGCTGAGGAATATTTTTTTCCACAATGATGCCTCTTGTACATCTTTGTATTATCTCCTGGGAGATGCCTGCGTCATTTCCGGTCAAAAATAAAATTGCTGGTTGAATAAAAGTACATTTAAGTCAAAATTTGCCAGGGGTATGAATAATTTCGGGCTTGACTGTATATATATATATATATATATATATATATATATATATATATATATATATATATATATATACACGTATGTTATTCCATCACATAATACATAATACTGAGTCATTATATTATATTATATATTATGGTATTTATATTAGACTATTTAAATATTTTGAGATATGCATACTTTACTGCTATAGAAAGCTGCAGCTGTTTTGATGTTTGTTCACCATTGTCTTTTTTTGTAGTGTTGTTTATTGTAAATTGCATTGTTCAAGGTGGTTTCTCAATGCACATATTTGAAACGCAACTATAAAAAACAGACTGACTGCCAGTGTCTCACTATTTGATTTGTAGGCTATTTCTCTTAATGATGGTCAATACGTAGTAGCTAAAGAAGCACCATTTCGATAGTTTAGATTCGTGCACAAGCTTTGGGAGTACAAGAAAAGTGAACGTCTATCAGCGATTATTATAGACATATGCACATGTGTGGAGGTTAGAGCCTAATTAGCGAGATTCAAAGATTCAAACATTGAGACAAATCTTTTGGGGGGTACTCCACGTAGATCATACACCATTGAATGTAAAAACGACTCAGTGAAATCGGTTGCAAAATGTAAGACAATCGTGATTTTTATCTAGAAAAAACGATGCTCCCGGCAACTTGCGCTTGTTTGACAGACCTCTGGTCCAAATGAGCCCTCAAGCAATATGGCGGCGACGTTTTACGTCACGGCAACGGGCTGAAGCAGTCAATGGGGCGTCTACCTATATTATGTCTATGCTGCCCACCTCACTTGAAAATGACTGTGGCAGCTCCCGACCTAATCACTGGCATTTACATATTAAAGGCTCTCCTAAGTAGGGGAGGGGGTCATGGGGGAGCAGTTCCCAGGTCAATTTGCGACAACTTGGGCCAAGTTTTCACTTTTACAGGAAGTGAACCTACCCTTCTACTCATGGCTTTTTTAAAGCCATGAGTAGAAGTGCCTCCAATTGGTTCAAAACTTCATCATATTTTGCAGATATTGTTGGGTTTTCAACTCAGACCCTGCTGTTCATGAGGAAGTCATTTTCACCAGTTACAGCCAGATCTCATGAAGCGGTGTACTTATTACACACCAAGTCATTTACTGTGTTTTTACAAGGCTTCTTTAATGCTTTTGCGTATTATTTTCCGCTACATATATCAAGGAAATGACGTCCTGCCCTCAGCTTTTACTCTAACTCTGACTATTTCATGGTTTGTACGTTCATTTTGATGTTATGTAGTGTGACAGGAGGAGAACCTCCACCGTACTGTACCCTAACCAATTGACGTTATGTGAACAGAGGAAAATTACACTCTGAAAGCATAAAATAGGCATTAATGAGACTTTAAAAGCTGTGTGCTATTTATAGTGGACCAGTGAAAAGGATTTAGTAGAAAGCTGATAATAAACTGTTTTATATGCTAAGTCATAGCTTGCTCTGAAGGCCTACAGGCACTGCTGGGATTTGAACCAAGGATCTCCTGTTTACAAGACAGGCACTTTGACCAACTAAGCCACAGCACCACATGGTTTATAAAACTGATGAAAGGATAAAAAACAAAAAAATTTAGCTTGTTGTTTGTAAGTACTTAAAATCAAAATTACTTTTTAAGATAGTAAGTAAGCGTTGTTTCTAAGTGCTTGTTAAAATGATTATTTAAGATAGTAATTAAGTGTTTTTTAGGCGATGTGAAAACCGTTTGCTGTGACTTTCAAATCTGCTTCAAAAACTGGACGTGTTTCTTCAGATAAACTCCTGACCAACTGTGAAAAAGCAGTGAAAATGTCTGGCCTGTATGAACTTTGTGATGTCAAACAAGATCAGAGATGACATCGATTGTGATGTCACTACAGTGATGACATCACAGCTTTGTGAAGGCTTCTGTTCTGTCTCTTCTGGTCTGTGGTTCCAACCACAGATTCTGGATGGAAGTGAAGTCCGGATTCCAGAATGTTGATTTGTGTTCTCTGTTAATCTCTGGACGACTTCAGCTGATTACTTCCTGTCACTGTCACGTTGGAAGGTCCACTTCTGCCAGTTTTTCAGCAGCCAGTATCATGTTTTCCACCAGCAGTGTTTTCCAAGACAGAATAATGTCAGTTTGTTTAAAATGTTGCCAAAATAAACTATTACAATTACAACAAATGTCATCTCAGGGCACTTCAGTAATAAAGTCCAATTCAAGCCAATTAGAGTTAAATTCATTGTAATTATAATCCAATTAATTCAATTCAGAATGAATCCAATTCATACAGAGGAATTCAAAAACTATTTCCTCGCTAAGGAAACCAACAGATGGCACCGAACTTGCACTATTTCTAATTAGATATAACTTTTTAATAGTTCTATGATCATATCTTTCTGGTTTTATTTGCATTTTACAAAGAGTCCCGAGTAATTATGAAAGTGGGGTTTTAATTAGAAGAAAAAGCCTCAAAATAAAGTGATTTTTAGGAGTATGCAGGGATTCATTTCCATCTAATGAACAGGTCAGTTATATTAAACAGTGGGCCGTGTGAGCAGCAATCAGGGGAGTAAGGAGTTCACAGATCATAGACAGAGGCAACCGTCCAACTATTCAAAGCTTTTAAAATGAGTAATAAAATCTGACAGGTAACCAGGGAAGGAAGTCCTTTAATCCTGGAAATATTCTCCAGGTGATAGTCGGCTGACTTCCTAACTGACCTGATCTGGCTGCTGAAGTTCAGCTCTGAGTCCATAATAACACCCAGATTCCTGCTTGGTTTGTGCTTTTTAACATCACAGCCTGAAGCTGAGCTCAGATTTTTAACAGCTGACAATGACCTCTGTTTTATCTTTGTTTAGCTGCAGGAAGTTCTGGATCATCCGGTTGGTTATTTGTTGGAGGCTCTTTGCTGGGCCAGTTATTCCTCTGTGCCAGCAGCTGAGCACCAGTTCTGCCAAAACTAACAGGAAACATCATCCTGCACCGCTGGATTATCAACAAGTAACACTGACCAAGGGAGATTAAAAAGGATGCAGAGGATAGTCAGCCATCTCCTAAACACGGGACTTGTGTTTGACACCAGTCTTTGAACTGCTGTGAGACCGTTGTTTCCTTCATTCGTTTTTCACCTTTTTTTCCAAAACTACTTGGTCGAAAGGTGTAAAACATTAAAAGTACTGGGTTAAAGTTAGAAAAGCATCATGTTTAGGAAATAAAATACACTTTTGGGGGAAAAACTTGGCCAATAAGACCAGGAGCTCCTGACCTGTCTCACACATTTCAGTAAGACCTCGGGAAATTGTACAAAAAAGGGCAAAACATGTCTCCTTTAAAGGACCAATAAGAGCTACATCTCAGACTCTACAGGCCTCAGTTAACCTGTTAAATGTGTGAGTGGGTCGGTGTGAAAACTCAACATGTAGGATGTTATTTCCAGCTTCTACGTTTAACTGAAAGAGAAAATCTGAGAATTACGACAATTTGGGTAGAGCTATTTTACGACAGTAAAATATTTGGCAGTGACTAAGTGCCTTTAGCACAGACAGGAGGGTGGAGGCGAGAGGAGACAATGAGGCTGATACCAGACCAACCAGATGAGCCTCCAGCGTCCACCTGTCCTGATAGTCCCTCACAAGCAGCTGTCTGTTGTTAGCACGTTAAGCTTTGATTGGTCTGGGCTGGTCTGTGGCATTATTTATAACCCTTCACCCTTGCTGTTTCCTCTCATAGCTTGTTTTCACCATGACAGCTGCTGGATTCTTCCTGAGGTATAAGCACAAGCTGCCTTTTACAGTTTTTGCTTGATTGGAAACATTAGTTAATATTGCATTCTTACTCTTTGTTGTACATAATTTCAGGGTTTCCCTCTTTGCCTTGTTGACTGCTGCTACATGGGGTTTTCCCACTAAAGGTGTGCTATCATCTGTTGTGATAAAACATTACATGCTTGCTTGAATCAGCTTCTGCTAAACTTGTTCTCATGCACCCAGGTTCAAAATCAGCAGGCCAGAGCAGCAGCGGCACAAGAGCTGCAGGTAATTTTGGCTCTTACCAGGGAGCAGCCGCTGGCCGCCCGGTGACCGTGCCCTACACTGCTTCCAGTGACCTTTATATGGCGACACCTGTGCTGGTCTCTGGTCAAAGTCAACCTGTTCTTCAGGCAGACCCAAGACTCAGTGGCTATGGCTCATTTGTGCCAACGCAACTGGTCGCCCAAGCTCCCGGCCTTGTCCAAGCTCCTGGCCTTGTCCAAGGTGCTCTTCAGGCAGACCCAAGATTCAGCAGCTCTGGCTCCGTTGTGCCCGTGCAAATGGCTGTGCAAGCTTCTGGTGTCCCACAGGCTGTTCAGACGGGTCCAGCATTGAGCAGCTTGAGCTCTGGCCTGCCTGCAACAGGATACTCTACTGTCACTTATGTGCCTGTTGACGTAGGATCTGACGCTGGCGCTCTGCAACCTGGAGCTGCCCAATCTGGACCACAAGGTAAATCTTCTGCTTGGAGTGTAGATGGCCCAAAATATGTTTGGAAGCCTAAAGGTGTCTGTGTGTTTTCATGTAGTCACTAGCAAATCTTGCTTAGTTAAGAATATGTTAAGACTCTGTGGTTTCAGAACTTCTGCTGTGAAAAGGACTAATTGTGAAATGTCTCCACACAGAAACCCAGTGGGCTATTGCTCCCTCAGTCTTTGAGGATGCGTCAGCCCAAGCCCTCAGCCTCACTGACGTTCTCCCTGCAGCCCTTCTGTCACCACCTGGCCCTGTCCTCCAGTCAGGGGAGACCTCCAGTGTCATCAAGGAAGCTGAACTCGGGAATTACCAGCAGCAAACGGAGGAATTCGGCTACCCGGATGACCGCCAAGGGTCTGGACCGGGATCTGCAACCGTACTGGTGCCACGCTTTGGTGTGGGTGGATCTCCTAACTTTGACTACAGGCTTTTGTATGGCTTGTACCCCTCTGGAACCTACAGCACCTTCAGCCAGCAGCATGAGAAGGGCAAAGACTACTTTCAGGATGTCCACTACTTGAAGGAGCATATTACTGACAGCCATGGTTCTGGGCAGCAGAAAAAGTTCTTCCCAAGTGCCCGCTAGAGCTGAACATGATGTGCAGAGGGTATGTTGAGTGGTACCTGCAAATGTCTTTATCTCAATGCTCTAACTAATCTGGTTCTGTTTCAGATTGGAAAGCTGAATCCCAACGGCACAAGATTATTTTTAGTCTTTGAATTAAAATCTTGTCAAATGATCTTGCTTCAGAATGATTGACTAAGGGAAACGATGGCCTGTGTACACCATCTGGGTTCAAGGCAAATGGCAGGCATCACCTGTCATAATTGACTCGGACGTTCTGCTTTCAGTTTCAAACATGGCTTCTCAAAGCTCTGCATCTTGAGAGGAATTGAATGAAGGTGTTAAATAGTTGCTCAATTGACTATAGCGATCAGCTACAGCATCCTTTACAGCCATTTCTCTACACCTGTACATGGCAGCCAGACACAACCCCTTCTATAGGTTGCTGAGTGCACGGTAGCCAACCTGAAGGCTTGCCAAACAAACGTTGTGCTTGAAATACTTGGCTGGATACTCCTTAAATATTCTTCTACAGTTGAGCCACAACCAGTGCTGTCTTCAGCAGTCTTGTCAAATGATGACCTTGCCTAGGTTTTTTTTTTTTTTTTTTTTTTTTTTGCTAAAGTTAACAGACTTAACTACTTGTATAGGTGGCTTATTCAAGTTGAAACTTAACAATTTTTGTTTCATGTTATGCAAAGTCTATTTTCAAGATGTAACCTCATGTTGCTGGTGGTCGACTGATACGCTAACTGTAGCTCGTATACAAATGTCAAGGCTTCTAAAATTATTTCCATCAACTGACCAAAATCTGAAGTATTTCCAGGTGGGGCTTTATATATATATATTATTGGGGGTTAAAATCACTTTCTTTGTGCCTGCAGTCAAGTTGGGCCCTGAACTTTCTGCCATCAAGTGAATCAACTTTCAGCAGTGACGCTTTACCAGACAGTGTGACTCCTGTGACCTGTCCCTGACCCCGTCATGCAGTGTGCTGACTCAGGGCAGACGGCGGCTGCGCAGATGTTTTTCAACATTTGAATATTAATTTTCACTTTTTTTTTTTTTTTTTTTTTAAAAACCTATTTAAATTTAGAATATTCTTTGACAACCCTACCCTGTACCACTCTACTATTGTGCTTTAATAGGCAACTTGTTGCCTTTCCACTCTGTAATGGCAGGTTCTGCAGTTGTGCCAGAACATGCCTATTGATGTTGCATCCTCTGACTGCAATAATAAAGAATTACAGGAGGCAAATCCTGAAGTAACAAATGCATGGAGCAGTTTTACTGCATCACTGAGACAGGATGTTCCTGATTTTAACAATATTACAAAGGTGAAAGAAGGCAGTCCTAGAAACCTGTTTTATGTGCATTGAATGATTAAATTCTGGTAAAAAAAATTACTCCAAGGTTCCTCACTGGAACTATCTTACCATCCATTTACTTTACTCAATGTATCCAGTTTAGGGTAGTGGAAGCCTTTAGCCCAGTGATACTATTTTTTTTCCACAAGAGCCACATTGGCAGAGCAAAATCAAGGGAAGAGCAACTTTTATGACAACATACTAAGTCCCCTTTTGCAAATATGCATTTCTACATATAAAACATCCCACAAAAAAAGAAACAACACAGCCAATACATTTTCAATTAAGACCGCATTTACCTGAATACTGGAATCCTTAATACTGGAAGCTGGCATGCATGTCCTTGACTTTCTTCATGTTGCATTTGTAGTTTGTTGCAATCATAGTGAGACATTCAAGATGAGCATGGTTTAGTCCTTTTTTAATTAAAAACCGACCCATTGTGCCTGCATCTCGCTAATGGAGCTAGCGTGCACTGCGGTCAAGTGTGATGGTGGTTTAAACGGGCTGCGTTGCCAGGTTTAACAGAGCCCCCTTTAGGAAACACCATTAAGCCTTAATAAAAATACTTCATACTGTGCAATATTCGCTGTATGTTATTTGACCAAATTTGTTATTGTTACCATATTGTTATAAGCTACTGTGCGAGTGCGAGCCACCAATTAAAGCTTGAGGAGCCGCATAATGAGTATCTCTGCTTTAGCCTATCCCTGCTGCCAATTGAAAGAGTCAGGGTACACCCTGGACAGCTCTCCAGTCCACTCTGCAAAAGGTCTAATAATTTCCACACTGCCATTCACTGAGACTCTGCTAGAACTGTTTGGAGACCTTTTCTAGAGGGCCGTATCGGAGAGCCTACTGTGGGTGAGTACTTTGAAAGTTTGATTGTGCCAACTATTGCTAGTTTAATAGCAAGTGATCTGAATCGAAGGAGTTAAAAAATATTTTGCAAATTGATCATGTAGCTTTGCACTCGAGGGAATTTGAAAAGGCATCTTCCACATGTGGTAGATCAGGAAAACAAAAGCAGAGGAGATATTTAAGTCTTGTGTAGGATGAAAACCAACATGGGAAGATGTGATGCCATGTTAAGGACCGAGTCTGTGTGAAGCACAGTGTCATAGCCCTCCAGCTGGTGTCCCAGGTGAGATGAACAAAGGCCGCACACACAGGGGGCAAGTCGAGACAGTTGGTTAAGAGAGATGTATGGCTCTGATGAGGCACACAGAAGACACCAAGTGGTGCCAAGCAGAGGGGCAAGGCTACGTAGCATAGGCTAATGAGTCACATGCAATTAAAGCTTGGAAAAGGCCAGCGAGTGCAGATTTAACTGAAACACCTTCATGGTGCAAGGTCAAGCAGGGCCACTGTACTGAGCTTCAAGTTATTTTGGTCTGGGTTTGTGTAATGCAATTCAACCATGAGGAGAAGGAAACATGTAGTGGTGGAATTTAAAGCAGAAGTATTCAGTTTGTGCTTCAAAAGCAGAGTCAGCCTCAGTGGGTGTGGTGAAGACTTAAAGCTATGAAGTGAAAACAAACCTCGAGTTAAAGTATTCAATACACAGACCTCATTTTATTGGTCAAGTTTATTTTGCCAGAGTTCAGCCACATGTTGGAATCTCCATGGAAGTGTCCATGAGAGTCACCTGCAGAAAACAGAAGGGGTCAGTATTGATACAGGAGACTCAATACTTCAGACACTAGTCCAGCTTTACCTTAGTACAACTTCTGCCCTTTAGACCCAGTCTTGGCATCAGCGTGGTCAAAAGCATCCTGGGAGTATTTGGCGTACGAACTGGAGTCGCGGGCTCGTTGGTAGCCATTGCTGGACTGGACGATGTGGGATGAAGGGTATACAGTGCGCATCTCAGATGTGTCCTTAGGGACCTGGTCGGAGGTCCAGACAGACTGTGGGAAAGAACTGTCGATCTTCAAGTTCATTAAGGCAGCAAGGAAACGAGCAAAGTCTGCGTCCTGCGCAGTAAAGCCAGCATTAGACCCAGAGGAGCCGCTGCCGTAGCCAGAGCCAGAGGAGCCGCTGCCGTAGCCAGAGCCAGAGGAGCCGCTGCCGTAGCCAGAGCCAGAGGAGCCGCTGCCGTAGCCAGACCCAGAGGAGCCGCCGCCGTAGCCAGACCCAGAGGAGCCGCCGCCGTAGCCAGACCCAGAGGAGACGCCGCCGTAGCCAGACCCAGAGGAGATGCTGTCGTAGCCAGACGTGCTACTACCAGAGCCAGAGGAGCCACTGTTTTGACCTGAGCCCAGAAATTAGTTGAAGCAAAGTATGACAGCATGGTTAGTCGTGCTTTCAGTAGCCTCTGTAATCACTGCCAATATGTTTAGTAACAAAAAAAACAAAGCTAAAGGAGTATTTGAATTTCAAGTGGGTCATTAAACCTGAAGTCTAATATATTGTAAGCTTTGGTGCTGCATGATTAATATAGTTGCAGACCCTCTTCCCTCTCATTCCTACCAACATCATGGGTTGAGCATGTCCAGACTAAACAACTTCCCATGTTGGCTGCCTTTATATAAACTGCACCTAAATGTTGATATACTTGCTTTTCTGGGGGGGATAACATGTTCCAATGCTGAAGAGCAGGACAAAAAGCCAGGAAATCCTGTTTGGATTTCAATAGAAAAGAAAGAAACTTTAGTATATAGGAGAACAAAAACCTAAACCATCAAACATGAAGACTCACCTGAAGAAAACCTTAAACAACATGTTGAACAAGACAAAACAGAAGCAACACAACTCAGATAAAACTGGCCAAAAACAGCATCTAGTGACTGCTGTTGAGAGAAGCTTTGTGCTGTAACTCATCTGAGGCTGCAGCTGACTTTATATTGGCGCTCTACCTGCTCTAATTACACTCATAAACCTCACCTGGGACCCAGTCAGATCGTGCTGCATTCAATTCAGCTCTGAAAATGAACACTTCTGACATTTAAAAAGGTTTGTTGCAACATGTGAGGAATGAACATGGGATGTTTTAAAGAAGGTGAAATACGCTTGGTCAGATACGGTGTTAAACATCTGGACCAAAGTCGTGCAGATCACTGTGGGCCCCTAATCTCTGGCTGGGGAGTGTGAGGGGAGTGACAGAGATTTGGTCTGAAGGACTCCAGGTCATAACCTCGGTTCTAATACGTCACAAAGACGTCACAGTCATGAAATTGGGGTCCAACACATCACTTGTCCACTTCACTAGTGGGAGCTGCTAGTTGGGTTTCAAGGGGAAAAAAGTGAGCTCAGCGTGACATAAGACTGGAGTCTTAGTAAGTTAACCTGCTGAGTTCTGGAAATAACTCTAAAATAATGTTGACTCCTTGGCAGGAATAAGGAGCTCTGCAGCTCTCTCATCCAGAGGATCTAGAAGCATGGATGTGTTTGGAACATAGCAGAGGGTGTACTCTTACTAAAGTCACGCTAACTGCCTTCTGCGCACTCTGAGATGTTTAAAGCTCAGATTAATATCTGAGCTGAGATGTAGAAACGTGAGACAACATGATGCAGAGCTGCTCTTTTATTAAGTGATATGGAGGAGATCTTAGATTTATTTCAGATGAACTTGATTAAACAGGACATAACGGAGGTTAAATGTTTAAAGCTATGGTAGGTAATCCTAGAGAGCTAGCAAGAGAGCTAGCAAGATTCGAAAGTGTCCCCTCCTCTAAGCTCAATCCGGGACGCTGATCTCGGATTGGTCAGCTTTTTCTCAGTCCTGCAGCTGCCACAGAGGTCTGATTATTTTCGTCCCTTTTTCTAAATACATCTTGTATAGATTTCTCTCAGGACAGACGGACCATTTCACCCAGTATTACAAAATGTGTTTCTGAACAGGATTACCAACCATGCCTTTAAAGCACCTTGTGCCATCATTTTGTTCATATCTGGAAGTGTTTCTCAAATTTGTCTTGATGATTTCTGTGGATTTCCATCATTCCTCCTGAAAACTTGTTGCCTTGTGAGAACAACCAAAGACTCCCACAGACTCCCTGTGACACAGCAAACTTCCAACATGGGAAATGTGACATTTGAGCACTTTATAGTCTGTAGGCGACTGTTTTCTGTTCTTTGTACTGTGGAGGCTTTACCAGCCATCAGTGAGGTGGAACTGTACTGAAAATACTCTGAAGTTAAAGCTACATTTTTAACTCATTTAAAAGGGAAAATATGTCTATTTGAATAATGATCTTTTTTAATATGGGTCTAAGTTTCTGAGAAAGTCTTTTTTTACTGTAAAATGTTGACTGTCACACCTGAACTTCATATTTATATATGAAAATGAGAATATTTATATCCCCAGGTTGTTTTAATTCTGAAAACTAACATTTGTTACAGTAGTTCACATCATCTGTCCTCATAATTACTTTAATAAAATCCAACAAAGACCAGACTTTATCATGTTAATATTTAAACTGCAACCTGCAGGTTAACAATGTGAGTGACTTAAAGTGTGGGAACAAGTCCAGAGAAGTTTCTTTTAATTATGTCAATATATGTCGACTATGTGCAAGTATATGTCCAGGTAAGACATCCGATTCTCACATATAGATGGAACATTTGATGTTGCATTATGCCCAGTATTAATCAGTACAGCTCACGACTTAACTGAATATATTCCAACACCTGGCTTGTCTTCTTGCATGCAAATGTAGAACAAAATTGATGTTTGCCCCCACCACCTGATCCAACTTCCAGGTAGTGAGTAGTTGACAACATTGAGCCTATAAATTTTGTTTCCAAGTCACTAAATGCAAGTAGCTGCCACATCTATTGATTTGTGCAGCACAAGCTTCATTACTCGTATTCAAAGTAACAGACCTTTGCAACCACATAAGATAGTTATGAAGCCATCCTCGGTCATGGACTTGCAGAAACTACTGTCCAGGTTTCACATGGCCCCAGCATCTGATGGGTCTGCCCTTACCCAGAGCTGTAGGGTGAGGATTGCTACAGAGTGTAAAGGTTTCCCCCTCAGCACAATATGCAGCAGTGGAATATTCTGATAGACCTGAAGGCCACATCTTTACCCACTGCTGTCAGAGAGCTGCAGTTGGCTTTTCAGCCATTTTTAGTTGGGAATGCATTCCAAGCTGAAGCCATTGAGACCTTCACAAGCTCACCTTTGAGCAGAAACTGTCCTTAAAGGCCTACAGAAAGGTGATTTTTTGCACAAAACTGAAATAGCAGATCGATTCCTTATATACCATGGAATTTTTTTATGATTTTAAAATAATTTTAGGCCCCTGGATAGTCCTGATTAGGCCCAATAAACTATCACCACATTTGACTCGAATTTGGCAAACTGGAACGACAGGTGCGTGACGTCACGAGTGCCAGCTGCTGGAACAACCCCCAGTAGTTCTAGTAGCGAAGCCAGCAGTTTGCCAGACCTGGACAGCTTCTTCACAGTAAATTTCGATGTGTGCCGCGGGACGTCGCTTGGAAATATAAAACGTTGGGTTCAGTGCAGTTTTTATTGCGAGTAGAAGTGTGTGTGTTGCCCTCAGCACCAGCAGCTCACACCACCGGGGACAGAGGAAGCAGAGAGACCTGCGGTCGGACAGGAATCCACCTGGCGGAGAGCGGACACACTCTGCCAGGTGGAGAGTGGAAATCAGCCGGCAGAGCGATCATGTCCACGTCGGGGCTCTTGATGATCGCTCTGTCGGCTGATTTCAGGGCAACCATTCCGCGGTGTGTCCGCTCTCCGCCAGGTGAATTCCGCCTGAGTGTCCGCACCGCAGGGAGCTGAACACGGCGGGATGGCTCCGGCTGATTTCACCAGAGAGGAGGCAGGCGGACAGGGAGACACAGACACAAGACCGCAGGTCTCTCTGCTTCCTCTGTCCCCGCAACATTTGAAACTTTTCAGGTGAGAAAGTAGTCGTTTAGATCCCCAACGTGTTGAAAACCTGACAAAATACCGACTGTTTACCATTTTGTTCCGACGAATTCGGCGCTGCTAAAGCTAGCCGCAGTGAGTAACGCACTTCCGGTTATTTTAACAAAATAAAATACCCGTTGCCTTTTATCATAGGGAAAGCCATTACGTGCTGTTGTTTTGAAAACAGAAAGTGAACCTACCCTCGTTGTAGCTAGCTTGAAACTGATGTTTTGGCAGGAAATGACGGTATGCCGGGTTGCCGCCGTCCTGCAGTGCTTCTTTGATTTATTTGCTTGCTTTTGATTGAGCCCGAAAGTCGCTAGATTATTTTTTTTTGTCGCCAGAGATGGCCAAAAGTCGCTAAATTGGCAACACTGAGGCAGCCAGGAAAAACCATGGCACTTGTGACGTCGCACGGAAGCCCCGCCCCCAGTCTGGAATTCCAGGAAGGTTTCCTAGCGGCAAATTCAAAATAGCAAATTTCATGCATTTATGAAATGTTTTGGTGTAGAGTCCAATGATCATTATTGTTCCTCTGTGTATGTATTATCATTATGTATTGGGTGTAGTGTCAGCTTTCTGTAGGCCTTTAAGTTAATGCCAACACCTTATTTATAGGATTAAGTCATGTCAACCCATCAGACCCTCAATTATCCCCTCCAACCCACAACTGGATGATCCAGAGACAGCTAGGAGCCATTTGATGGAGCAACAAGGTATTCAAGTTAAAGCCATTTATTCAAGCGGTAGCAGCAGCGATGCCTCTAGAATATGCAGATCTGCAAGACAAAGAAAGTCAGTCACCTACCAGCAGCTACAGAGAGCACACATGCAGAGTAAAATGAGCCTCACCAGAAAGATCCTCAGAAGCCGCTCTGAACTTGAACCTTGTGCTGAGATGTTTTGCCGTGGTCTGGCTCAGATTCTGTTGGGCTGTAGCGGAACTGGCTGAACAGCACACGCTTCTGGTTGTAGCGGGACCGAGATTTGTAAGCGTAGACTTGATCCTCGTCGGTCACAGGAGTGAAGACTGGCTCGTCCTCGCCGCTGGTGTCAGATGAAAGGCTCCAGCTCCCATCTTCAAACTGGTAATTGCTGCCAGGAGCTCCAGACTGACCTCCCTGAGCACCAAGCTGCTGTGCTGCAGAACCACTGGTTCCAGCTGGTTTCTGATACGTTGGCTTAGATAGAGCTTGTCCATAAACTGAATACATGGGTGAGGAAACAGAGAATTAAGATCAGCCTTCTATTTACACCCGAGTCAATTTAAACTGCTTTTAGTTGCTGAGATTTGATTGGGATCAGCTTACCGCTTTGTGCAGGAATGCAGGTGATGCTTCCAATCAGCACACAAGAAATCCACAAAACCCTGCAGAAACAGGGACATCTCATATGAAGTTCTGAGTACATTTAGAGACCAGTGGGGTCCAACCACCACCTCCCCTTAACATGCCCAGTCCTGTTGAGCTTAACTGCATATTCATAGTGTAATGCTGCGACCAAATGAGGTTCTGCTTGCCTCAGACATTTAAGGCAGCAGAGGTTCAGTGCCACCACTTAGAAGCACTGGGATAGACTAGAAGTTACTCACCTCATTCTGGTGCAATATAATTAAAGCTTGCCTGGGACCTGCTGCTGCCAAACTGCACTAACACAAAGTTCAGAGCCCTGTGACACTAACCTGAAGCTGCAGGAGCTGCTTTCATATGATCCTCAGTGCAGAGGGAACTGATTGCTCAGCGGTAACAGCTGCTGCTGAAAGGTGCAAGGCTGCAGTTAACTGGCAGCAATGGACTCACATATGGAGCATCTCAGTGTTATGTCCATAAATAGATAATAATCAGGAACTCTTGTGAGTATTATGTATTTTATTAACATGTATAAATATTAAATTATAAAAATAAATGATCAAATATTCTGAACTGCTGATATACGTGATAATAATAACAATAACAATGGAAGCTGCTCTCAACACGTGAAATGCCTCTCATAGTTCATTATTAGTAGGCTAATTGATGAATAAACATCCTGCTGCTGAATATGTGTTTAAAAATAAATAAATCAGAAGGAAACCTGCAGAAGAAAGTCTTCTAACAGCTGTCTCTCTGTGTTTATTGGCATACAGCACGGTTAGTGAGATCCAGATCCATGTGGCACTCAGGACGGATTTAAATGGCGACTCTGAATGGACGGTAAACCCGCACTGAAGGCCCAGTGAGCCAAAGCACGGCCGCCACTGAAACATATATTTGAAACCTGTCAATATGCTAACTTTGTGTGTTTACCTCTATAACTGATGTTATATGTAAAACAGAGCACGTGGTCAATTAGCTTTTTAAAAATCTTTCTTTTAAAGAAAACGATCAAAACAAGAGTTTTTCTGGAAGAGATTTAAATAAGTTCTGAATATGCATTGAAGAGAGGTTACATTTGAGTCTATTTTCTTTGTACAAAACTTAAAACAAAAACCTGAAGTCTGCACACTGAGAAAAACTGGTTTTGAGGATATTTATGAAATTTCCTCCTAATAACCAACTTGGGTCGGTCACCCCAGTGGAACATTTTATTTGTAGTCTGCAGGTTTCATGTTTTCAGCTGGAGATGGATGCTTTTTGTTCTGTATGTTACATATTTTTATCTTGATCAGGACATTCAGAACACTTGCATGCACAGGTAAGTGGAATTGAGCACTCTGGTGTCATTTGACAACTGACTAGCCTACTCAACTCATCTTCTTTCCAGAACTCAACCATGACAGCACACACCTGAAGGTTCCACCGAGATCTGAACTCGGATCACTGGATTCAAAGTCCAGAGTGCTGACCTTTACAGTCAAGCAACACATTCTGTATCTTCTTCAATGGTCAAAGGTTAGAATCCGCCTGTCAAGCGGAGGAACAGGGTTCGATTCCTTGACCGAAGGCTGCCATTTTCGCTCAGCAGCTAGGGATTCGCCAAAGTCCGTTTCAAACCACAGCATTGGAAAATCTTTTGAAAACTTGCAAAAATGTACTTTACATGTCAAGAATAGCAGATGAGGCTCCCCTCCTATCCATAATTATGAATATGTTGATGTTGCTATCATTAACGTGCAGTCATACATCTTCACACAAGGATGAAATAAATAAAGGAGGAGCAAGTAATGTTTCCGCCCAGTTTCGAAATGAAGACCTTTCGCGTGTGAATCAAACTTGATAACCACTACACTACGGAAACTGGCACCATGCCTATTCACTAGTGTTCCGGAAGCCAAAGAATGAGGTAAGTTTTCCCAAATTTTGTTGCCAGCGGAAAGAGTTTGTGGAGTCGCAACAAATTGAGTCAGAAGTGGGATTGTAACACACTCCTGTGGGAGAGCATGGATAAATAGAAGCATCGTAAATGAATATGCAAGAAGAAACCAAAACATTTTCAACTAGCAACACAGAGGTATGATGTCACATACCACAGATCCTCTCAGCTGGAACAGAGCACTCTGGTGTAATTTCACAACTGACTAGCCTACTCAACACATCTTCTTTCCAGAACACAACCATGACAGCACACACCTGAAGGTTCCACTGAGCTTTGAACTCGGATCACTGGATTCAGAGTCCAGAGTGCTGACCTTTACACCATGGAACCCCTTCCACAGTCAATTTACTCTCTCAGTCATGCAAATGCTTGACAATGAAAGGGTTTTAGCAACGTGTTTTTTTGTCAATTTTTCAGTGATACTCTTACAGCTTGTATTCTCAGAATTGGCACGACAGTCAAGCAACACATTCTGTATCTTCTTCAATGGTCAAAGGTTAGAATCCGCCTGTCAAGCGGAGGAACAGGGTTTGATTCCTTGACCGAAGGCTTCCATTTTCGCTCAGCAGCTAGGGATTCGCCAAAGTCCGTTTCACACCATAGCATCAGAAAATCTTTTGAAAACCTGCAAAAATTGACTTTACATGTCAACAATAGCAGATGAGGCTCCCCTCCTATCCATAATTATGAATATGTTGATGTTGCTATCATTAACGTGCAGTCATACATCTTCACAAAAGGATGAAATAAATAAAGTAGGAGCAAGTAATGTTTCCGCCCAGTTTTGAACTGAGGACATTTTGCGTGTTAGGCGAACGTGATAACCACTACACTACGGAAACTGAAGCCATGCCTGTTCACTAGTGTTCCGGAAGCCAAAGAATGAGGTAAGTTTTCCCAAATTTTGTTGCCAGCGGAAAGAGTTTGTGGAGTCGCAACAAATTGAGTCAGAAGTGGGATTGTAACACACTCCTCTGGGAGAGCATGGATAAATAGAAGCATCGTAAAGAATCCTCTCAGCTGGAATTGAGCACTCTGGTGTCATTTCACAACTGACTAGCCAACTAAACTCATCTTCTTTCCAGAACACAACCATGACAGCACACACCTGAAGGTTCCACCGAGATTTGAACTCCGATCACTGGATTCAGAGTCCAGAGTGCTGACCTTTACACCATGGAACCCCTTCCACAGTCAATTTACCCTCTCAGTCATGCAAATGCTTGACAATTCGCTGGTCAAAGGTTAGAATTCGCCTGTCAAGCGGAGGAACAGGATTCGATTCCTTGATGGAAGGTTGCCATGTGATTGCTGCTGCTTGTGCTTTTTTGTTTGTATGTTTGTTCTCTGCTTGTCTGCTTGACCAAAAGCTGCTTTTTTTAACTTAGGAAAATGGTGTCACGGGATGATTTGGAGCTGATTATGCATGCATTTGTGTCTTCGCGTTTGGACTATTGTAATAGTCTGTTTTGATGTCTGAACAAGAAGGAGCTTTCTCGCCTGCAGTTGGTGCATAACTCTGCTGCGAGAATTCTGACCCGCTCAAATAGGAGGACTCACATAACTCCTGTTCTTAAAGCTCTTCATTGGCTACCAGTTTCCTCTAGGATCAATTTTAAAATTTTGGTTTTAACTTTCCAAGCATTGCATGGTCAGGCTCCACCCTACATCAGAGATCTGATCCAGCCTTACACCCCAGCTAGGGTTCTGAGGTCTGTAGATCAGAATCTTCTGATGGTGCCACGCACGCGTTTCCGGACCAGAGGAGACCGATCCTTCCAGGCTGTTGCTCCCAGGCTTTGGAACGATCTTCCGCTCTCTCTGCGCTCGATGGAGTCTGTTGACGCCTTCAAAAGGCAACTTAAGACCTTTTTATTTGTTCAGGTTTTTTCTTAATTTTCTTAATTATCTTAATTGTCTTGGGCTGCTATGATTGTCACTGAGTTGCTTTGGCCTTTTTAAACTTATACTTTTATGTACTTCTTAAACTGTGTTTTTTTTCTATTGTACCTGTAAAGCGCTTTGTGACCCTGGTCTGTGAAAGGCGCTGTACAAATAAAAATTACTTACTTACTTACAGGTGCTCCTGGTGCCTCTAAGGCTGGATTCCCCATAAAGTTATTGGATTGTCTTCAGTTTTGTTTTTACAGGTGAAGCAGCTGGTTGTCTGATTTTTCATTGTTGTCTATGTTTGTCTCTTCATATTTCTGTTCCTTTTCTTCCCTTCTTCACTCTCCCTCTCTCTCTGTCCCCCGGTCCGGTTCGGCACTATCACACTATCACATCATGTTAAGTATTGTAACAAAAATAAATCAATAAAAATAAGGAGCTGATGGGCATCAAGGGGAGCGTTACATTCATAAAGTTTCCCTTGGCATAGCAAATGTGTTTGGCATAAACGGTATTCAAATTACAATTCTGCTGCCATAATGCTGGACAGGACAAGGGGTTTAAAAAAAAACAAAGGAAAGCCAGATTTAAGAGTTCATTCCTCTTGAAGCAGACGGAGACAGGAGCTGGAGACTGAGGCAGGTACAGGTAGGCTGCCGAGCGTTTCCAGGTGGATGTTGAATGGAGCAGTCGGTGAAGTGAGTGCTCCTCAAACACAGCTCCAAAGCAGTCCCCAGGTCAGAGCCAGCCTTCTTTAGCAGTTTGCTCAGTTTCTTTGAGTCGCTGGCTCTGATGCTGCTGCCACAGCAGATGGTGCTGAAGAAAGATGGCACTCTGCACCACAGACTTATAAGAGATATGCAACAGGTAAACTCCCAGGTGTTCCTCAGCCACCTCTTCTCCTGGGATGGAGACACTGTTTGGCTTATTGGTGCTCCTCCTAAAATCAGCAGCTGAGGTGATTATTCCCACACCAGGCCACACAGTGGCTGACCACCTCCCTGCCTCTTGTCCTTCCTTCCCTGGTTACATGTCAGATTTTATTACTCATTTTAAAAGCTTTGAATAGTTGGACGGTTGCCTCTGTCTATGATCTGTGAACTCCTTACTCCCCTGATTGCTGCTCACACGGCCCACTGTTTAATATAACTGAGCTGTTCATTAGATGGAAATGAATCCCTGCATACTCCTAAAAATCACTTTATTTTGAGGCTTTTTCTTCTAATTAAAACCCCACTTTCATAATTACTCGGGACTCTTTGTAAAATGCAAATAAAACCAGAAAGATATGATCTTAGAACTATTAAAAAGTTCTATCTAATTAGAAATAGGGCAAGTTCGGTGCCATCTGTTGGTTTCCTTAGAGAGGAAATAGTTTTTAAATAGCTCTGAATGAATGAATTGGATTAATTCTGATTATAATTACAATGAATTGAACTCCAATTGGCCTGAATTGGACTTTATTATTGAAGTGCCCTGAGATGACATTTGTTGTAATTGTAATAGTTTATTTTGGCAACATTTGAAACAAACTGACATTATTCTGTCTTGGAAAACACTGCTGGTGGAAAACATGATACTGGCTGCTGAAAAACTGGCAGAAGTGGACCTTCCAACGTGACAGTGACAGGAAGTAATCAGCTGAAGTCGTCCAGAGATTAACAGAGAACACAAATCAACATTCTGGAATCCGGACTTCACTTCCATCCAGAATCTGTGGTTGGAACCACAGACCAGAAGAAACAGAACAGAAGCCTTCACAAAGCTGTGATGTCATCACTGTAGTGACATCACAATCCATGTCATCTCTGATCTTGTATGACATCACAAAGTTTATACAGGCCAGACATTTTCACTGCTTTTTCACAGCTGGTCAGGAGTTTATCTGAAGAAACACGTCCAGTTTTTGAAGCAGATTTGAAAGTCACAGCAAACGGTTTTCACATCGCCTAAAAAACAATAATTACTATCTAAAATAATCATTTTAACAAGCACTTAGAAACAACGCTTACTGTTTCCCTTCCTTAAGAACGGCTTCCTGACAGCCACCCTTCCATGGAGCCCATCTCTGATGAGGCTCGGGCCAACAGCCGATGGATCAGCTGAAGGTCCAGATGCATCTCTCAGCTCCTGTGTCAGGTCTTTGCTGGATTTTTTCCTCTTTCTTCAGGACATCACTTTCAGATATTGTTCATCTTCTGTAGATAGTTTTTTAGGTCTGACACTTCTCCTTTTGTCCTCCACTTGTCCAGTTTCCTCAGATGTTTTAAGGACACACTGCAGAGCAAGACGCTGGAGCAGATTCTGGCAGGCGCTGACGCTCAGAACTGTGACAGCGACACAAAGGAAGCTCATTTAGAAACACCTCCTGGGACGTCTGAGGAGAGCCCATCTGCACCTGTTCAAAACGTGGCAAAGAAAGCCCTCAAAGTGTGCCCCGTTTGCTCTAAAGCATTTGATTGTGTCAGAACACTGAACAGACACATACAGTGCCACACGGACGATCGGCCCTATCACTGCATCCACTGCAACAAGCATTTTAAACACATGCACGGCTGAAAAGACACCAGATTTACGCCATTTGCCAGAAGAAGAGCTCCCGTTTCTTTTGGAGAAAAGAGTCAAGAGCAGAAGTGAGCGGCACCGACCACCAACAGGGGTCGTCGCTGAAGATACCCGTGTGGTGCTCAAACTGTGGCAAACACTTCCAGTACCCGTCCGCCCTGAAGGAGCACCAGGAGAACCTCGTGGAAATGAGGGACCTCATGAAATGTGACGACTGCAGGAAGGAATTCAAGAGCATGACGATGCTCAACGTGCACCAGAGGATTCACGAGCCGCTGTACTGAGTTACATTCATCAGCCGCTTCAGTCAGATTGCCAAACACCTTATTGTCCTTTATGAAACACTTAGGTTGATCTGGTGATCAAGGCTTATTCACCATTACATTATGTAGGATGTTCCATGGGCGCTTCATATTATTTGGATTTATTCGTAACATTTTATCATAATGTTGCTTCTTTGCTTGCCTCAACATGTTGGTCAGCCTGTTTTTGTGCATCTCAGCGTTTTTCAGCAACCTCTGTTCTAGTTTTGATAAAGTCTCCATAAAGTTTATTTTTCTTCTTACATGCATTTTTTAATGCCTTTGTTATCCGAGGTTTCTCAGCATAACTATGCTTATGTGAACATAAAACTGTTGGACAGTGTTTATCACAGAGAGATAAATAACAGTTGAAGAATGAATTGTCTGCAGTATTTACTTCATCTGTATGAAACTCATTCCACTCTTGTTTTAAAGCTCATTTCTGAAGCATTAATTGCTTTAACAGTCCTTACCCTTTCATATCTACGCTTTTCTGTTTTCTTCCTCTGTAGCGGATCATTAAATGTTGCAAATACAGCTGAATGATCACTTACATCACTTATTACCAAACCACTATTTAAACCAGTGTCCAAAAAATGTTGTCAGTTAATGTTGCACTATCTGTGGCTCCTCTGCTCGGCTTTGTGATCAGTGGATACAAGCCTCTACCGTATAACGCAGCCAAGAAATCACAAGTTTGTTTAGGAGTTTGTACCTTTAAGAGGTCCATGTTGAAATCACCACAGATCACAAGTGTTTTATTATCTGCTATAATTGTCTGTTCCAACGCTTCAGTCTTGTGCCTCTTGTTTAAAACTTAATAACAATTGCAGGCTTGGATTTGTTATCCTTTCATGCAAAAGTGCAGCAAGCTGATATCTGTTGATTTTCAAGATGAATGTCCTTACTCGCCTTGAAGTGAACCACTTGTTCATTTACATCCTCCACTCAACCTGATAGCCATTAAATACTGTGTCTTCTGAGCTGGTTTGGTGGTTCAACAACAAAACAAATGTAATGAAGTTTTAAAACTGCAGCGAAAGAGATGGAATAAATGGAGATCTTACACATTACGAACTACAGGACAGTTAGGATTATCTGTTGTTTGCATGGAGATAAAACAGGTTTTAAAGGTGTTGCAGCTAACATTCAGAAACACTTGGTGTAACTCCAGAGCACCAGAGCCTCTGACCAAAAGAGAAACTAATATAAACTTATTTACCTGAAGAACTTCAGCAGCTCATAAGGCACTTTATCTGGAGAGTGGGTGGCTCTGGTCTTATCTGGCTCTTTGCTAGAGGCCTTTTAGGCCAGAGGATGTGAGCTCTTAGGATTACCATGACCTTGATGAGTGAGAATCTTCATCAACATGCTGTGTGTGCTGATGCTAACTGTAAAGATGTGAAGCTCAGACAGGAGAGCTGCTTGTTGTATGAGGACACAGTGTGTGTCTTATATGGAGGTGGAAGCCTGGCTCAAATATAGAAATCATTTCTTTGTATGTTACTGATTTAAATGTGTCCTCTCAGTGGCTGTGAAGTACTGTCAGTAATACTGAGCGGGACTCTGCATTGATGGAGATGTGTCTCCCTCTGGTGGCGAATAGAGGAACTGCATGATGTCAGTTTGATGAAGCGTTCAACTAAAGGAGGAAGTGAAAGTCTTCCAGTGGTTCCTGCAGAATCCTGACACACTGGATGGTTTCCTGCCATGAAAAAGCACCGTCTGCAGAAGACGAGCAGAACGGAGCCAGCGGGCCTGATGCTGCAGATGTGCTGAACACCACAGATGCAATGGTTGGGACAAAGATGGTTGGAGAGAAGACACAGAGGAGTGAAGGCCAGCTGTAGAGAGAAAAGCACCTCCAGATCTGCTGTCTGATGCTGATATCAGTGAAAATGGGCTTCTTCTTCTCCTGTCTGATGATGTGCTCAGTAATTTCAGTGATGCATCCCTCAGGTTCAGGCTTGGTTGGTCTGGTGAACACCTTTACTTTCTCTCACAGCCTGCTGTGTTTTTCACTGACTGATTCCATCTGAGTTATGAAGGCATAACAGGAAACTATGAAAAGATGAGAAAAACATCTGGATTGGACTGATGTGTGTGTGTCCCGTTACTTTAGAAAGCCTGAACTTATAAAGGTTCCTATGGTGACCATGTGTTCTGATAGTGTTGTATGAGTTTTATAAACTCTGAGGTGTCAAACAGAAGCTGTGAACATTACAAGTGTCGCTGCTGCCTCCAGAACCACTTCCGCTACACCGGCTTCAGGAGCCAGTAGGAACTTTGTCCGTCTCTGATGTCATAAGTAATAACCAATGGGAGAGCAGCTGAGCGTTTGGAACAAGCCCCGCCCCCTCTCTGGCTGCTTCTGCTGGGGTGAAGCACAGAGATAAATCCTCGTTCCCTCTGTTAAAGACACCTTTATGCCCACTGAATACAGTCTGAGGAGAACTCTGAAATGTTTCAGCTAACAGGAAAGTTGTCCACAAGAACAAACACAAGAGGCTTCATGTTTTTAAGCCTAATTTTCTTTCTGAGGGTTCACTCCTCAACCCCAAAAAACTGATTCAACACACCTAAAAAAACACATATTGACAGATTCGCACTTGCTGAATAAATACCTCCAAAATGAAGCGTCGTTCCAGATCAAATAAGCTGTCCTTGGATCAGGAAAATAACATTAGTCTCCATGTGCAGCCGGGGCAGAGGCGAGGGCCAAGGGACCGTCTACAAAGTGCAGAACCTGCTACAGAAATATTCAATAACTCCGCTCTAATGAGTCTTAATGCCATTAAAATCACTGCAGACATCAAAGGCCTCCTGTTGGTTCTACAAACACAGCTTGTGCTTCATTTGGTGCGTGTGAGTGTGAGTATGTTGTTCTGAACAATTGACCAACATCTGTATTACAGACTGTGGTGTCACCTCAGGAGACTCTGATATCCTGCTGCTTATACTACAACAGGTGCCTCATGTACAAAGACTTGCGTGGATTTCCTACTGAAACATGGCGTACACTCAAACCCAAATGACCTCCAACGTCGGATGTACAAATCTTTGCGCACGCATCAATCCAAGCACATTTAGTTTGTACATCCCAATCAACATGGAATTGAGCGCACGTCGGAGCACCCGACTCCTCCCTGTCCACGCCCCTACTTAAATACTCAAATCATATTTAAATGAGCCCTGCACCTGCGATTCCCCTCTGTGTACGATCAGAAAATAAAGAAAAATGAATGAATAAGATGGGAAAAAAGAAGAACTTCACGGAAAGCGAGATGTCGGTGCTACTTTTTGAAGTGGAGGCCCGAAAAAATGTGTTATTTGACACGCTGTCCTCCGGCATAAGCAGCAAACTAAGAGGAGTGGGTGGGATAATGAGAGTGGGTTAATGCTGGGGGGTCTGAGAAGCCTCACAAGCAGAGGTGAAGAAGAAGTGGTCCCACATTAAGGTGGATTTGAAGCGGAGACTGGCTGCCCACCGCTGCAGTGTGGCCAAAACAGGCGGGTGGGGGGGGGTGACCGACTGTTTCAACAGAGAGTCGGCGCAACTATGGGTGGCACTGCTCTTTGCCCACAGAGACGATCAGGGGCTTGTTAGAAAGGTCTTAAGCTGAAGTTTACCCAGCAAAAAACAGCAAGAAACTAACTTTTACCACCGACTATGATGCTGTGAAGACGGGATAGAAACTGGGGACGCACATACTCAATGCGCGTCACGGGGAATAATATTAGGACCATTACAAGAATGAAGTTACTCACCAAGAAGCCAGCCATCCCGCACAGTGCCACCCTGTAGTCTGTTCCCAACATGCTGTTACTCAGAATGTATGAATCGTGCGTTGAACCAGGCCACCTCGCCACAATGTTGGTTAATTGCATTTACGCATCACATATGAATGAAAATGTTTCCTGTTAACATACAAATTCATCATGTGATGGCGCTTTTATAGCAATGTGTGCACAGTCGATAGCTCCGATTACAAAACCGGCTCTCGCTTCAAATTGAGCTTTAATGTTGGCCTGTTGGGAATTTGATATACGTGGCTGAGATGCGGATAATTCTGTCCCACGCGGCTGGCATGGCTCGGCTCAGGGTAGACTAGCACAGTCCCAATCGGTTGGCCAGCTCCCTCTGGAATGCTCCGGTTGGAACCCCAGTGTGCACATCACCTGTGGGCACAGGCAGCGCATGCCTCCTCGCTGTGTTGCGCTCCAACGCCGGCCGCAGCTCTGCGCACAGTTCCAGGAGGATTTCCCTCAAAACGGCAGTGGTGTAGTCTAAGTTGAACGCAGGTATACGGCGTATACCCACCTCTTTTTTGGGGGGATTTCCGTATACTCACCTAAAATGCTCAGTATACCCACCTAAAATTCGTTTTTCAATATTTAGAATGGCACAGTCACGTTTCATCAACTACCACTTCTCATGGAAGCCTTGTTATAATTTAACAATACAACGACAACACTTCAGAATTGCATTCATTCGGAAACTGCAGCAGTCTCCAACCAATCAGACGCGGTTTTTATGTCTCGCTGTCGGCCAAAACAACAATCTAGCATGGGGTGCGTACGTAGGTGCTTATTGGCTAAGGAAAGGACTTTGTAAAGTCGAGGCTTCTACGAAAAGTCATTGTACATCTGGAATGGGCTGATACGATATGTTCTCCATGTTCTCACCATTCTGATCGGATTATGGAATTATCATCTCATCATCTCAACCCGAGAGTTTGCATTTCCAGGGCACACTTTTCCATGGCTGTTGACAGGTATGGTAGTGATTTATTAACACGTTGTCTAACTTTCGTGAACATATTGTAATGACTTCACGGAGGCTCTGAGACCGGCGGTTGCCGAACGGCTCTTTATTAAGTTATTACAAGCAGTAAAATCACAGAACACGGGTGACTCTCAGACCCTGCTCTGCAACCAGCCCCAGGAGAACACCAGACTTTCACACAGAGAGGCCCACGCCCACTCCTCTCCCCCAATCACCAGCCCACACCTGAGTGACATGACCTGCGGTCCAGTGATTGACAGGGAGAGGAGGAAACAAGCCAGTCCGTGTGCTTTTACCCTCATTCTGGGTCGTTACAATTATTATTATGATGATGATCATTATTATTTGAAAAGCCTCAATGCGTGATGAAAACATGGCAGTGAATTTCGCTAGGTAGCCGACCGCGAGCTGCCAGGTTAAACAAAGCAGCAGCGTTCCGGGTTTTTAGTTGGGGACGACGAAAATCATGGCCAGGCGCAAAGGACAGCAAGACCTTAGGAACTTTTTTAATAAGGTTGCCCGACCTGACGTTTCCGAAAGTAAGTTAAGAGTCAAAAACATCATTCACGCTTTTTATGAGACTAGTATTGCTACCAAGTTACCCTTCTAGGTTGTTTAATTTGACATTTTAACATAACACGGTAGTCATGCTGTAGTCTAGCTTTCGTTCTTCTCTCAATACTAGCAAGCTAACTACTCTGATCCACGTTTGCCTACTTAGTTTAAAATTCTGGACGTTTGTTTATCTGGGATTCTTCTTTGGGAATAACTCCTAATCGCCATACCTGTCTATAAATGGTCTACATGATGATATACTGTACAGTGGCTGTCTGGATTAAGTAATTTATCTATCATAAACTAAACTTTATTTACTAGCCAGAACCATGCTATCTCCATGGTATGCATGGATGGGGAGATTAATCTGTACTTAGGCAATGGTAATTACATTATCTACTACACTGTTACTGCGATATAATGTCAGATGCAAAAACCTTTAGAGCATATTTCTATAGGCCTACATTTAAAAATCAGTTCATCTCATTTTGTTTGGGCTTGACTTGCTGTACTTGATAGTAACATTTTTGATTGTCATAGATGAAAATGCTTAAAAATGAAACTTTACATTGGCCTATTTTTTGTCATAGCTTTTAGAGGGCTTTTCATCTGAACTGTGTTATGTCATAGTATTGTAGTACTATGGTACTTATAACTTTTCAATGACTATTACAGCGCGCCACTGGAGGTACGGCGTGCATTAAGGGGCTACTATTGGTCCCGAGGGGTCCCGAGTCCCGACCCCTAGTTTGGTACCACGGGCCAATGACTGGCCAACTATACAGTATACCCACCTCAAAAAGGTAGACTACACCACTGCAAAACGGCTAATGAGTAATCAATCGCCATCATATGCCAGCTAATCCTCTCTGTTGTAGTGAACACACGCTCTCTTCGAATTGCACCATTTGCAAAGTCTTCTAATACTGCTAAAGCAGCCATTGTTTTTAATGGGATGCATTGCACCACTTTGCGCTGCTTTTATATCCACTCGTGTAATTGCAGATACATGGGTGTGTTAATTGTTTATCAGTATTAATTGTTCATGTGTCTCAAATGTGCACATCACTGTCTGAGGACTAATTGTTTTCACATTTATTTATTATAACAGTTTCCCAACATCACCTTAGGTGTCGCCAAAGAATCAGCAGCTGCAGAAACGTGCGTACACCAGCCCTGAAGCTGCCGTGAGGCACCGCACATTTCCACGGTCTTTTCGTTCTTCATACATCTGATCGTTGACGTGAAAAGCTGCGCACGCACCCTTTGTACATGAGGCCCCTGATGACTGGAACAGAGTATTTCCTGCTCTGCCTAAAAGATGGATCCGTTTCTACAGTTTTTAAAGCTTTAAACAGTTTCATCTCAGATCTTCTGGGACGTTCTGAACCTTCAGGAACAGCTTTGCTTTCTGTCTCCTTCCTCTTTAAACCAAACCTGAACACTTTCCTGTTTACCACTGCATTTCATTCATTTAATTAAATTTATTCATTTATGCAACATAAATAGCTTTGCTTTGGCCATATTCAGCAGCTCCTTGTGCATTAAAAAGTGATGGTAAGGGTTACCCTGTACGATGAAAACTGATGTAAAGTGCTCAGGACCAAGTGTCAGTATGTGACCTGTTAGGAATAAGAATATGCTCAAAAACAAATAAAAGTTTACAAGATCGCAAACAAACTGACCAACAGAAGATGGAAAACAACTAGAGCTGTTAAATTACCACCAAAATGGATACAACTCCACAGAATATGTCCAAAATGAGGCTGAATGAGGGGCCAGATGCAAACAGGACGATGAAACAAATCCAAAGAAAACAAAATTAAACACAAAATAGTCAAAAATGGAAGAAAAATAAGCATCAAAAGTCACAATGAGACGTCAAGTGATGGAAAGAATCTGAGATCGACACAGACACAAAAACAAAGAAAAGTCATTTGCAACAGTCAACAGTGAGTTTGTACTGCTTGTATTATCTGGAAAAACTCACCTAGTTCTGAGTTAATACCAACTGGTCCCCCTCCTTATAGATGTCTTCCTCCCAATGCATGTGTACAGCAGCTTACTCAAGGACAGCAGAGAAGGTCTGACCCTGCAACAACAACCACTTATTCTCAAGGTTTTTCCACGACTAAAGGTCTGATCGGGCCTCATCCAAAACCTGGGACAGTGGTGGCTTGTTGAATTAAGTGGTAGTGAACTCGCACCTTTTTGGAAATGTCCATAATGGTCATTTTCAGGGGCCAAAACCTGCATTTACATGCAGCCAAAAGACGTGTGGTGTAAAGATTTCGAGGTGTAAATTTCCGATACTTTCCTTTAATAAGTGCTGTAAATCACATCGTTTTGTTCTGTTTGGACAGCCGGTTCGGCCAAGAATGCATGTTAGTGCATGTCAGTCCTTATCAATCAGTCTGGGACAAGCAAACAAGCAGGCTTTCTTCCTCTAAATTTACAATTCATAAAAATTCACAAAAGAAATGTTCATGAAGTGGAACAATAAAGTCTACTTCTGTGTTTTGTGAAAGACCTTCAAGTATCTTATCAGGCCATCTGATAGGTCAACTCCACCCATGTACCAAAGAGGGCAGTTGGAAAAACAAAAAAGGAAAAATCGTATCAAAATATGTCCTGCACACAAATTATTACATTTCAAAAGGCAGACATGGCTTTGAAGTGAAAGAGTGTGACACTCTGGGACAGACCACATCCACTGCGTAAATGTGAAGCCTCATTTTTGTGGGCAAATCACTCTCAGATCACCTCAAAGGAGTCACTCCTGATTCTTGTGCTCAAAAGTGCTTCTCTTTGGGGTTGTCTTGGTAGTGAAAATGTACAAGATCTGAACCTTTGAAACAAACTGGATTACTTCTAGGGATGACATGTGATTTTCCAAGTCAAGTAGAAGATCAATATTGTGGCCACGATTAGAATGACACTTATTTTCTATCAGAAGCGAGACTTTGTCATGATAAGTGCCCTAATAGAAACACTGAGCTGTTCCTCATTATAGTAAGTGCTTCTTGTTGGGGTAGTTTCATGACCTGCAGATCTTCCTCGTGTGAGCTGAACGGCAAACTCACCGTTATCCACGTTTTTTTGAGAAAATGGTGGAAAGTCGTGTTAAGTTTGGGTGTGATTCTGAACAGACTCCTTCGGCGATTGAAGACATTTCCTGGACTGTCTTCTAAATAGTAGGAAACTCTTGAAGATTTATGTGGATTCCTCAGGAGGACATGCACTTCAACTTTATGCACATTCTTTGGAGAAAATGGTGGAAAGTGCATGAGGTTGGGGTGGGATTCTTGCCTCACTGTATGATGAATCAAGACTCTTAAATCTTTCCACAGTGTGGGGAGCCAATTTACAATCCACCCACTTTTTCTGTCTCTTACACTTGATTCCAAACTGTACATTTGGTTTTGTCTTGTTTTGAAGTACGTGTGATGGAACTCCAACTGGAGGCTTCCTTTGTCAAACAAGTTTCATGGAGCAAACCTGCAGAAAGCTGATTGATCCCTCATCAACACCTAACTGCCCTCATGTCTGCATTCATTCCAAAACGATTCTTCTTTGAATGGTTGTTTAATGGCCCATTGCCTGGACCATAGAAACCTTGTGGAAAAGGAAGGTGGAGTTAGTTGGAACCACAAACACTGAGCATATAAACTGGGCAACTCTGTTCAACACACTCATCCAGTTGGAAACGCAACGTGGAGGACACAAGAAAGCATCAACTGGAGCGAGGAGAAATTCATGTAAGAAAAAAATCTGATTCATTGTCTGTGCTGACTTGTGTTTGAGTTCAGGAAGTGCTTCTGGTTGGGGCGATTGTACACGACAAATGCTATTGACTGTAACTGAAGCTAGCAGATGAGTGTATCACATGGAGACCACCTCAAACAGACTCACTGATGGTTCTTGATTTCATAAGTGCTTCTCTTTTGGGGTTGTTTCGCTTGTGAGATTTTCTTCAATAAGACATGACTGTTCTTTCCTGAATTTGTCCCCAACATTACCTTAACACAGGCACTGACTACATTTCTTCAAAAAGTAAGTGCTACTTGTTGGGGTAATCTTGCAGACGGCTCTCATTCAAAGATCCTACTACAAAATATGAACTATAGCTAAAAGGAATTTCTATCTAATTTTAGCATTTACATGGCTTTGGAGTGAAAGAGTGCGACACTCTGGGACAGACCACATCCACTGCGTAAATGTGAAGCCTCATTTTTGTGGGCAAATCACTCTCAGATCACCTCAAAGGAGTCACTCCTGATTCTTGTGCTCAAAAGTGCTTCTCTTTGGGGTTGTCTTGGTAGTGAAAATGTACAAGATCTGAACCTTTGAAACAAATAGGGATGACATGTGATTTTCCAAGTCAAGTAGAAGATCAATATTGTGGCCACGATTAGAATGACACTTATTTTCCATCAGAAGCGAGACTTTGACATGATAAGTGCCCTAATAGAAACACTGAGCTGTTCCTCATTATAGTAAGTGCTTCTTGTTGGGGTAGTTTCATGACCTGCAGATCTTCCTCGTGTGAGCTGAACGGCAAGCTCACCGTTATCCACTTTTTTTTGAGAACATGGTGGAAAGTCGTGTAAAGTTTGGGTGAGATTCTGAACAGACTCCTTCGGCGATTGAAGACATTTCCTGGACTGTCTTCCAAAGAATAAGAAATGATCTCAAATAGTCGTGTGGATACCTCAGTAGGACATGCACTTCAACTTTATGCACATTCTTTGGCGAAAATGGTGGAAAGTGCTTTGAAGTTGGGGTGTGATTCTTAACTGACTGCTTCAGCGATTGAAGAAATTTCTTGGACTGTCTTCTTAATAGTAGGAAACTCTTGAAGATTCATGTGGATTCCTCAGTAGGACATGCACTTCAACTTTATGCACATTCTTTGGAGAAAATGGTGGAAAGTGCATGAGGTTGGGGTGGGATTCTTGCCTCACTGTATGATGAATCCAGACTCTTAAATCTTTCCACAGTGTGGGGAGCCAATTTACAATCCACCCACTTTTTCTGTCTCTTACACTTGATTCCAGACTGTACATTTGGTTTTGTCTTGTTTTGAAGTACGTGTGATGGAACTCCAACTGGAAGCTTCCTTTGTCAAACAAGTTTCATGGAGCAAACCTGCAGAAAGCTGATTGATCACTCATCAACACCTAACTTCTCTCATGTCTGCATTCATTCCAAAACGATTCTTCTTTGAATGAAAGCATCAACTGGCGCGAGGAGAAATTCATGTAAGAAAAAAATCTGATTCATTGTCTGTGCTGACTTGTGTTTGAGTTCAGGAAGTGCTTCTGGTTGGGGCGATTGTACACGACAAATGCTATTGACTGTAACTGAAGCTAGCAGATGAGTGTATCACATGGAGACCACCTCAAACAGACACACTGATGGTTCTTGATTTCATAAGTGCTTCTCTTTTGGGGTTGTTTCGCTTGTGAGATTTTCTTCAATAAGACATGACTGTTCTTTCCTGAATTTGTCCACAACATTACCTTAACACAGGCACTGACTACATTTCTTCAAAAAGTAAGTGCTACTTGTTGGGGTAATCTTGCAGACGGCTCTCATTCAAAGATCCTACTACAAAATATGAACTATAGAGAAAATGTATTTACACGGAATATCTATTTAATTTCTACCTAATTTGATGGCTTTGAAGTGAAAGAGTGCGGCAATCTGGGACAGACCACATCCACTGTGTAAATGTGAAGCCTCATTTTTGAGGGCAAATCACTCTCAGATCACCTCAAAGGAGTCACTCCTGATTCTTGTGCTCAAAAGTGCTTCTCTTTGGGGTTGTCTTGGTAGTGAAAATGTACAAGATCTGAACCTTTGAAACAAACTGGATTACTTCTAGGGATGACATGTGATTTTCCAAGTCAAATAGAAGATCAATATTGTGGTCACGATTAGAATGACACTTATTTTCTATCAGAAGCGAGACTTTGTCATGATAAGTGCCCTAATAGAAACACTGAGCTGTTCCTCATTATAGTAAGTGCTTCTTGTTGGGGTAGTTTCATGACCTGCAGATCTTCCTCGTGTGAGCTGAACGGCAAGCTCCCCGTTATCCACTTTTTTTTGAGAACATGGTGGAAAGTCGTGTTAAGTTTGGGTGAGATTCTGAACAGACTCCTTCGGCGATTGAAGACATTTCCTGGACTGTCTTCCAAAGAATAAGAAATTATCTCAAATAGTCGTGTGGATACCTCAGTAGGACATGCACTTCAACTTTATGCACATTCTTTGGCGAAAATGGTGGAAAGTGCTTTGAAGTTGGGGTGTGATTCTTAACTGACTGCTTCAGCGATTGAAGAAATTTCCTGGACTGTCTTCTAAATAGTAGGAAACTCTTGAAGATTCGTGTGGATTCCTCAGGAGGACATGCACTTCAACTTTATGCACATTCTTTGGCGAAAATGGTGGAAAGTGCATGAGGTTGGGGTGGGATTCTTGCCTCACTGTATGATGAATCCAGACTCTTAAATCTTTCCACAGTGTGGGGAGCCAATTTACAATTCACCCACTTTTTCTGTCTCTTACACTTGATTCCAGACTGTACATTTGGTTTTGTCTTGTTTTGAAGTACGTGTGATGGAACTCCAACTGGAAGATTCCTTTGTCAAACAAGTTTCATGGAGCAAACCTGCAGAAAGCTGATTGATCACTCATCAACACCTAACTGCCCTCATGTCTGCATTCATTCCAAAACGATTCTTCTTTGAATGGTTGTTTAATGGCCCATTGCCTGGACCATAGAAACCTTGTGGAAAAGGAAGGTGGAGTTTGTTGGAACCACAAACACTGAGCATATAAACTGGGCAACTCTGTTCAACACACTCACCCAGTTGGAAGCGCAACGTGGAGGACACAAGAAAGCATCAACTGGAGCGAGGAGAAATTCATGTAAGAAAAAAATCTGATTCATTGTCTGTGCTGACTTGTGTTTGAGTTCAGGAAGTGCTTCTGGTTGGGGCGATTGTACACGACAAATGCTATTGACTGTAACTGAAGCTAGCAGATGAGTGTATCACATGGAGACCACCTCAAACAGACACACTGATGGTTCTTGATTTCATAAGTGCTTCTCTTTTGGGGTTGTTTCGCTTGTGAGATTTTCTTCAATAAGACATGACTGTTCTTTCCTGAATTTGTCCCCAACATTACCTTAACACAGGCACTGACTACATTTCTTCAAAAAGTAAGTGCTACTTGTTGGGGTAATCTTGCAGACGGCTCTCATTCAAAGATCCTCCTACAAAATATGAACTATAGCTAAAAATGTATTTGCAAGGAATTTCTATCTAATTTGAGCATTTACATGGCTTTGGAGTGAAAGAGTGCGACACTCTGGGACAGACCACATCCACTGCGTAAATGTGAAGCCTCATTTTTGTGGGCAAATCACTCTCAGATCACCTCAAAGGAGTCACTCCTGATTCTTGTGCTCAAAAGTGCTTCTCTTTGGGGTTGTCTTGGTAGTGAAAATGTACAAGATCTGAACCTTTGAAACAAATAGGGTTGACATGTGATTTTCCAAGTCAAGTAGAAGATCAATATTGTGGCCACGATTAGAATGACACTTATTTTCTATCAGAAGCGAGACTTTGACATGATAAGTGCCCTAATAGAAACACTGAGCTGTTCCTCATTATAGTAAGCGCTTCTTGTTGGGGTAGTTTCATGACCTGCAGATCTTCCTCGTGTGAGCTGAACGGCAAGCTCACCGTTATCCACTTTTTTTTGAGAACATGGTGGAAAGTCGTGTTAATTTTGGGTGAGATTCTGAACAGACTCCTTCGGCGATTGAAGACATTTCCTGGACTGTCTTCCAAAGAATAAGAAATGATCTCAAATAGTGGTGTGGATACCTCAGTAGGACATGCACTTCAACTTTATGCACATTCTTTGGCGAAAATGGTGGAAAGTGCTTTGAAGTTGGGGTGTGATTCTTAACTGACTGCTTCAGCGATTGAAGAAATTTCCAGGACTGTCAACCAAATAGTAGGAAACTCTTGAAGATTCATGTGGATTCCTCAGTAGGACATGCACTTCAACTTTATGCACATTCTTTGGAGAAAATGGTGGAAAGTGCATGAGGTTGGGGTGGGATTCTTGCCTCACTGTATGATGAATCCAGACTCTTAAATCTTTCCACAGTGTGGGGAGCCAATTTACAATCCACCCACTTTTTCTGTCTCTTACACTTGATTCCAGACTGTACATTTGGTTTTGTCTTGTTTTGAAGTACGTGTGATGGAACTCCAACTGGAAGCTTCCTTTGTCAAACAAGTTTCATGGAGCAAACCTGCAGAAAGCTGATTGATCCCTCATCAACACCTAACTGCCCTCATGTCTGCATTCATTCCAAAACGATTCTTCTTTGAATGGTTGTTTAATGGCCCATTGCCTGGACCATAGAAACCTTGTGGAAAAGGAAGGTGGAGTTTGTTGGAACCACAAACACTGAGCATATAAACTGGGCAACTCTGTTCAACACACTCACCCAGTTGGAAGCGCAACGTGGAGGACACAAGAAAGCATCAACTGGAGCGAGGAGAAATTCATGTAAGAAAAAAATCTGATTCATTGTCTGTGCTGACTTGTGTTTGAGTTCAGGAAGTGCTTCTGGTTGGGGCGATTGTACACGACAAATGCTATTGACTGTAACTGAAGCTAGCAGATGAGTGTATCACATGGAGACCACCTCAAACAGACACACTGATGGTTCTTGATTTCATAAGTGCTTCTCTTTTGGGGTTGTTTCGCTTGTGAGATTTTCTTCAATAAGACATGACTGTTCTTTCCTGAATTTGTCCCCAACATTACCTTAACACAGGCACTGACTACATTTCTTCAAAAAGTAAGTGCTACTTGTTGGGGTAATCTTGCAGACGGCTCTCATTCAAAGATCCTCCTACAAAATATGAACTATAGCTAAAAATGTATTTGCAAGGAATTTCTATCTAATTTGAGCATTTACATGGCTTTGGAGTGAAAGAGTGCGACACTCTGGGACAGACCACATCCACTGCGTAAATGTGAAGCCTCATTTTTGTGGGCAAATCACTCTCAGATCACCTCAAAGGAGTCACTCCTGATTCTTGTGCTCAAAAGTGCTTCTCTTTGGGGTTGTCTTGGTAGTGAAAATGTACAAGATCTGAACCTTTGAAACAAATAGGGTTGACATGTGATTTTCCAAGTCAAGTAGAAGATCAATATTGTGGCCACGATTAGAATGACACTTATTTTCTATCAGAAGCGAGACTTTGACATGATAAGTGCCCTAATAGAAACACTGAGCTGTTCCTCATTATAGTAAGCGCTTCTTGTTGGGGTAGTTTCATGACCTGCAGATCTTCCTCGTGTGAGCTGAACGGCAAGCTCACCGTTATCCACTTTTTTTTGAGAACATGGTGGAAAGTCGTGTTAATTTTGGGTGAGATTCTGAACAGACTCCTTCGGCGATTGAAGACATTTCCTGGACTGTCTTCCAAAGAATAAGAAATGATCTCAAATAGTGGTGTGGATACCTCAGTAGGACATGCACTTCAACTTTATGCACATTCTTTGGCGAAAATGGTGGAAAGTGCTTTGAAGTTGGGGTGTGATTCTTAACTGACTGCTTCAGCGATTGAAGAAATTTCCAGGACTGTCAACCAAATAGTAGGAAACTCTTGAAGATTCATGTGGATTCCTCAGTAGGACATGCACTTCAACTTTATGCACATTCTTTGGAGAAAATGGTGGAAAGTGCATGAGGTTGGGGTGGGATTCTTGCCTCACTGTATGATGAATCCAGACTCTTAAATCTTTCCACAGTGTGGGGAGCCAATTTACAATCCACCCACTTTTTCTGTCTCTTACACTTGATTCCAGACTGTACATTTGGTTTTGTCTTGTTTTGAAGTACGTGTGATGGAACTCCAACTGGAAGATTCCTTTGTCAAACAAGTTTCATGGAGCAAACCTGCAGAAAGCTGATTGATCCCTCATCAACACCTAACTGCCCTCATGTCTGCATTCATTCCAAAACGATTCTTCTTTGAATGGTTGTTTAATGGCCCATTGCCTGGACCATAGAAACCTTGTGGAAAAGGAAGGTGGAGTTTGTTGGAACCACAAACACTGAGCATATAAACTGAGCAACTCTGTTAAACACACTCACCCAGTTGGAAACGCAACGTGGAGGACACAAGAAAGCATCAACTGGAGTGAGGAGAAATTCATGTAAGAAAAAAATCTGATTCATTGTCTGTGCTGGCTTGTGTTTGAGTTCAGGAAGTGCTTCTGGTTGGGGCGATTGTACACGACAAATGCTATTGACTGTAACTGAAGCTAGCAGATGAGTGTATCACATGGAGACCACCTCAAACAGACACACTGATGGTTCTTGATTTCATAAGTGCTTCTCTTTTGGGGTTGTTTCGCTTGTGAGATTTTCTTCAATAAGACATGACTGTTCTTTCCTGAATTTGTCCCCAACATTACCTTAACAAAGGCACTGACTACATTTCTTCAAAAAGTAAGTGCTACTTGTTGGGGTAATCTTGCAGACGGCTCTCATTCAAAGATCCTACTACAAAATATGAACTATAGCTAAAAGGAATTTCTATCTAATTTTAGCATTTACATGGCTTTGGAGTGAAAGAGTGCGACACTCTGGGACAGACCACATCCACTGTGTAAATGTGAAGCCTCATTTTTGAGGGCAAATCACTCTCAGATCACCTCAAAGGAGTCACTCCTGATTCTTGTGCTCAAAAGTGCTTCTCTTTGGGGTTGTCTTGGTAGTGAAAATGTACAAGATCTGAACCTTTGAAACAAACTGGATTACTTCTAGGGATGACATGTGATTTTCCAAGTCAAATAGAAGATCAATATTGTGGTCACGATTAGAATGACACTTATTTTCTATCAGAAGCGAGACTTTGTCATGATAAGTGCCCTAATAGAAACACTGAGCTGTTCCTCATTATAGTAAGCGCTTCTTGTTGGGGTAGTTTCATGACCTGCAGATCTTCCTCGTGTGAGCTGAACGGCAAGCTCACCGTTATCCACTTTTTTTTGAGAACATGGTGGAAAGTCCTGTTAAGTTTGGGTGAGATTCTGAACAGACTCCTTCGGCGATTGAAGACATTTCCTGGACTGTCTTACAAAGAATAAGAAATTATCTCAAATAGTCGTGTGGATACCTCAGTAGGACATGCACTTCAACTTTATGCACATTCTTTGGCGAAAATGGTGGAAAGTGCTTTGAAGTTGGGGTGTGATTCTTAACTGACTGCTTCAGCGATTGAAGAAATTTCTTGGACTGTCTTCTTAATAGTAGGAAACTCTTGAAGATTCATGTGGATTCCTCAGTAGGACATGCACTTCAACTTTATGCACATTCTTTGGAGAAAATGGTGGAAAGTGCATGAGGTTGGGGTGGGATTCTTGCCTCACTGTATGATGAATCCAGACTCTTAAATCTTTCCACAGTGTGGGGAGCCAATTTACAATCCACCCACTTTTTCTGTCTCTTACACTTGATTCCAGACTGTACATTTGGTTTTGTCTTGTTTTGAAGTACGTGTGATGGAACTCCAACTGGAAGCTTCCTTTGTCAAACAAGTTTCATGGAGCAAACCTGCAGAAAGCTGATTGATTCCTCATCAACACCTAACTGCCCTCACGTCTGCATTCATTCCAAAACGATTCTTCTTTGAATGAAAGCATCAACTGGCGCGAGGAGAAATTCATGTAAGAAAAAAATCTGATTCATTGTCTGTGCTGACTTGTGTTTGAGTTCAGGAAGTGCTTCTGGTTGGGGCGATTGTACACGACAAATGCTATTGACTGTAACTGAAGCTAGCAGATGAGTGTATCACATGGAGACCACCTCAAACAGACACACTGATGGTTCTTGATTTCATAAGTGCTTCTCTTTTGGGGTTGTTTCGCTTGTGAGATTTTCTTCAATAAGACATGACTGTTCTTTCCTGAATTTGTCCCCAACATTACCTTAACACAGGCACTGACTACATTTCTTCAAAAAGTAAGTGCTACTTGTTGGGGTAATCTTGCAGACGGCTCTCATTCAAAGATCCTACTACAAAATATGAACTATAGCTAAAATGAATTTCTATCTAATTTGAGCATTTACATGGCTTTGGAGTGAAAGAGTGCGACACTCTGGGACAGACCACATCCACTGCGTAAATGTGAAGCCTCATTTTTGTGGGCAAATCACTCTCAGATCACCTCAAAAGAGTCACTCGTGATTCTTGTGCTCAAAAGTGCTTCTCTTTGGGGTTGTCTTGGTAGTGAAAATGTACAAGATCTGAACCTTTGAAACAAACTGGATTACTTCTAGGGATGACATGTGATTTTCCAAGTCAAGTAGAAGATCAATATTGTGGCCACGATTAGAATGACACTTATTTTCTATCAGAAGCGAGACTTTGTCATGATAAGTGCCCTAATAGAAACACTGAGCTGTTCCTCATTATAGTAAGTGCTTCTTGTTGGGGTAGTTTCATGACCTGCAGATCTTCCTCGTGTGAGCTGAACGGCAAGCTCACCGTTATCCACTTTTTTTTGAGAACATGGTGGAAAGTCGTGTAAAGTTTGGGTGAGATTCTGAACAGACTCCTTCGGCGATTGAAGACATTTCCTGGACTGTCTTCCAAAGAATAAGAAATGATCTCAAATAGTCGTGTGGATACCTCAGTAGGACATGCACTTCAACTTTATGCACATTCTTTGGCGAAAATGGTGGAAAGTGCTTTGAAGTTGGGGTGTGATTCTTAACTGACTGCTTCAGCGATTGAAGAAATTTCCTGGACTGTCTTCTTAATAGTAGGAAACTCTTGAAGATTCATGTGGATTCCTCAGTAGGACATGCACTTCAACTTTATGCACATTCTTTGGAGAAAATGGTGGAAAGTGCATGAGGTTGGGGTGGGATTCTTGCCTCATTGTATGATGAATCCAGACTCTTAAATCTTTCCACAGTGTGGGGAGCCAATTTACAATCCACCCACTTTTTCTGTCTCTTACACTTGATTCCAGACTGTACGTTTGGTTTTGTCTTGTTTTGAAGTACGTGTGATGGAACTCCAACTGGAAGCTTCCTTTGTCAAACAAGTTTCATGGAGCAAACCTGCAGAAAGCTGATTGATCCCTCATCAACACCTAACTGCCCTCATGTCTGCATTCATTCCAAAACGATTCTTCTTTCAATGGTTGTTTAATGGCCCATTGCCTGGACCATAGAAAACTTGTGGAAAAGGAGGGTGGAGTTAGTTGGAACCACAAACACTGAGCATATAAACTGGGCAACTCTGTTCAACACACTCACCCAGTTGGAAACGCAACGTGGAGGACACAAGAAAGCATCAACTGGAGCGAGGAGAAATTCATGTAAGAAAAAAATCTGATTCATTGTCTGTGCTGACTTGTGTTTGAGTTCAGGAAGTGCTTCTGGTTGGGGCGATTGTACACGACAAATGCTATTGACTGTAACTGAAGCTAGCAGATGAGTGTATCACATGGAGACCACCTCAAACAGACACACTGATGGTTCTTGATTTCATAAGTGCTTCTCTTTTGGGGTTGTTTCGCTTGTGAGATTTTCTTCAATAAGACATGACTGTTCTTTCCTGAATTTGTCCACAACATTACCTTAACACAGGCACTGACTACATTTCTTCAAAAAGTAAGTGCTACTTGTTGGGGTAATCTTGCAGACGGCTCTCATTCAAAGATCCTACTACAAAATATGAACTATAGCTAAAAATGTATTTGCAAGGAATTTCTATCTAATTTGAGCATTTACATGGCTTTGAAGTGAAAGAGTGCGACACTCTGGGACAGACCAAATCCACTGCGTAAATGTGAAGCCTCATTTTTGTGGGCAAATCACTCTCAGATCACCTCAAAGGAGTCACTCCTGATTCTTGTGCTCAAAAGTGCTTCTTTTTGGGGTTGTCTTGGTAGTGAAAATGTACAAGATCTGAACCTTTGAAACAAACTGGATTACTTCTAGGGATGACATGTGATTTTCCAAGTCAAGTAGAAGATCAATATTGTGGCCACGATCAGAATGACACTTATTTTCTATCAGAAGCGAGACTTTGTCATGATAAGTGCCCTAATAGAAACACTGAGCTGTTCCTCATTATAGTAAGTGCTTCTTGTTGGGGTAGTTTCATGACCTGCAGATCTTCCTCGTGTGAGCTGAACGGCAAGCTCACCGTTATCCACTTTTTTTTGAGAACATGGTGGAAAGTCGTGTTAAGTTTGGGTGAGATTCTGAACAGACTCCTTCGGCGATTGAAGACATTTCCTGGACTGTCTTCCAAAGAATAAGAAATGATCTCAAATAGTCGTGTGGATACCTCAGTAGGACATGCACTTCAACTTTATGCACATTCTTTGGCGAAAATGGTGGAAAGTGCTTTGAAGTTGGGGTGTGATTCTTAACTGACTGCTTCAGCGATTGAAGAAATTTCCTGGACTGTCTTCTAAATAGTAGGAAACTCTTGAAGATTCGTGTGGATTCCTCAGGAGGACATGCACTTCAACTTTATGCACATTCTTTGGAGAAAATGGTGGAAAGTGCATGAGGTTGGGGTGGGATTCTTGCCTCACTGTATGATGAATCCAGACTCTTAAATCTTTCCATAGTGTGGGGAGCCAATTTACAATTCACCCACTTTTTCTGTCTCTTACACTTGATTCCAGACTGTACATTTGGTTTTGTCTTGTTTTGAAGTACGTGTGATGGAACTCCAACTGGAAGATTCCTTTGTCAAACAAGTTTCATGGAGCAAACCTGCAGAAAGCTGATTGATCCCTCATCAACACCTAACTGCCCTCACGTCTGCATTCATTCCAAAACGATTCTTCTTTGAATGGTTGTTTAATGGCCCATTGCCTGGACCATAGAAACCTTGTGGAAAAGGAAGGTGGAGTTTGTTGGAACCACAAACACTGAGCATATAAACTGGGCAACTCTGTTCAACACACTCACCCAGTTGGAAGCGCAACATGGAGGACACAAGAAAGCATCAACTGGAGCGAGGAGAAATTCATGTAAGAAAAAAAATCTGATTCATTGTCTGTGCTGACTTGTGTTTGAGTTCAGGAAGTGCTTCTGGTTGGGGCGATTGTACACGACAAATGCTATTGACTGTAACTGAAGCTAGCAGATGAGTGTATCACATGGAGACCACCTCAAACAGACACACTGATGGTTCTTGATTTCATAAGTGCTTCTCTTTTGGGGTTGTTTCTCTTGTGAGATTTTCTTAAATAAGACATGACTGTTCTTTCCTGAATTTGTCCCCAACATTACCTTAACACAGGCACTGACTACATTTCTTCAAAAAGTAAGTGCTACTTGTTGGGGTAATCTTGCAGACGGCTCTCATTCAAAGATCCTACTACAAAATATGAACTATAGATAAAAATGTATTTGCAAGGAATTTCTATTTAATTTCTACCTAATTTGAGCATTTACATGGCTTTGAAGTGAAAGGGTGCGACACTCTGGGACAGACCACATTCACTGCGTAAATGTGAAGCCTCATTTTTGGGGGCAAATCCCTCTCAGATCACCTCAAAGGAGTCACTCCTGATTCTTGTGCTCAAAAGTGCTTCTCTTTGGGGTTGTCTTGGTAGTGAAAATGTACAAGATCTGAACCTTTGAAACAAACTGTGGATTACTTCTAGGGATGACATGTGATTTTCCACGTCAAAGAGAAGATCAATATTGTGGTCACGATTAGAATGACACTTATTTTCTATCAGAAGCGAGACTTTGTCATGATAAGTGCCCTAATAGAAACACTGAGCTGTTCCTCATTATAGTAAGTGCTTCTGAACGGCAAGCTCATCGTTATCCACTTTATTTTCAGAACATGGTGGAAAGTCCTGTTAAGTTTGGGTGTGATTGGGGCGGTCGGTGGCGTAGTGGGTTAAGCAGCCGCCCCATGTACAGAGGCTACAGTTTTCGCTGCAGCTGGCCCCGGTTTGACTCCTGCACCGAGAGGCCCTGTGCTGCGTGTCTTCCCCCTCTCTCTGCCCCCTGCTTCCTGTCTCTCTCAAACTGTCCTAACATTAAACGCATAAAAAGCCCAAAAAAATACTTTAAAAAAAAAAGTTTGGGTGTGATTCTGAACAGACTCCTTCAGCAATTGAAGACATTTCCTGGCCTGCTGTGTCTTCCAAAGAATAAGAAATTATCTCAAATAGTCGTAGTAACTTCAACTTCACATTCTTTGGAGAAAATGGTGGAAAGTGCATGAGGTCCGGGTTGGATTCTTGCCTCACTGTATGATGAATCCAGACTCTTACGCTACGTTCAGACTGCAGGCCTTTTTTTTTGTGAGGTCGTTCACATTGTTATTAAATGCGACCTGTATGTGGCCTGCTGTGTGAACGGCGTACCGCCCCATACATACGCATGCGCAGAATGACACAGCGTGCCCAGTGCGGAAGTAAACATGGATGGTAAGAGTAGGAATGCATATATTGTGATTTTAAAGTTGTTGTCCATCCGGAGCCAGCACATTAATCATGGCATAATTTTAAAGAGGATATTAAATAGAAAAAGAGCTAGGCTTTTGGCCCTGGCCTTTTGTGGGGTGCGTCGTCGTAGCCAGGAGTGGTGGGACTGTGATGTGAGCGGCTTTTCAGACGCGTAGGTCGGATAAATGCGCCCTGGCCGTTCAGACTGCAGTCGCATGGCAAAAGATCAGATACGTATCAGAATTAGGACCACATATCCAAGTGGCCTGGATCGGATACAGGTCGCATAGGGCCAAAAAAAAAATCGGATTTGGGTCACTTCAGTGTGCTGTCTGAACGTAGCCTTACATCTTTCCACAGTGTGGGGAGCCAATTTACAATCCACCATCTTTACACAGTGTCAGGTGTGCATACTCTGCAATAATAACAGAAGCATCGAAGTTTGTGTACGCTGCTGCAAATACACCTGTGGCAAATGTAGGAGAGACTCACCATGGGACAACTGTATACTGCATTTCTGTGCTTTGTATAGCCTCCATATGTAGTGGAGTCTGGAGTCTGAAATAAACATTTATTTTCTTCCTGAAGTTATACTGTCTGTTTGTAGTTTTTCCAAGTTTTTGGGGCATCTGGACCTTCAGCTGTTCAATGAAGCCTCATCAGAAATGGAAGGGTGGCTGTCAAGAAGCCGTTCTTAAGGAGGGGAAACGAGGAGAAAAGGCTGAGCTATGCCAAGAAGTGGATTGAAAATCAGTGGCAACAGGTCTGATTGAGGGATGAATCCTCCCCAGAGCCCAGGGAGGGTTAGAATAAATGTATTAAATGAATAAATCAAACGACTCTCATGGATTCTGTTCATTACATCAGATTTTACAGATCAAACATCTATTTTGTTCTACATTTGGATGCAAGAAGGCGAGCCAGGTGTTGGAATATATTCAGTTAAGTCGTGAGCTGTACAACCACACAGTGGACTGTGCACAAAAGCATTCACTATCCTGTCTGGAACATGAACAAACATGTCTGATTAATACTGGGCATAATGCAACATCAAATGTTCCATCTATATGTGAGAATCAGATGTCTTACCTGGTCGTCCCTACAGCAAGGACACTGCCTGTGGGGACTACTTGCACATAGTCGACATATACTGACATAATTAAAAGAAAAACTTCTGTGGACTTGTTCCCACACTTTAATGCCCCTTTTCCACCGCCAAGCTAGCCCTACTCTACTCGGTTCGATATAGCCCGACACTACACCACACGACACGGCACCAGTAACATTTCCTTTTCCACCCAAACCGTGACCTGGAAGTGGGCGGAGTCGGCCCGTTCACCACTAACGTGACGTCGGTTTCAGGTGACTACAAAGTGTCAAAAGTAAACACAACGGTGGAGTGTAATGTGTAATGCAGTTAACAATCCATATTGTTTAGTTAAACCAAGGTCTTTATTAAAAAAGACAGTACAAAAGTAAACAGCAGGAGTTGTCTCAGATACAGGCGTCTGTGTTGGTGCCGGTGGAATGCAGATAGCAGCTGTTGCCTCAGCTGCAGATTGCGATGCCAGTGTCGGTTCTGAAGCCTGCGGGATTGGAGGATCTTCGCTGACCTCAGCAACCGAACACTCATCGGTTGCACAAACCGAGTCTTGAGGGAAAAAAAATAAAAAGTGTGAACATACGAAACGCATACACATAACCGCATAGGTGAGACACTGTGCTTGCCTTCCAAAACAGCGTTGTTTGCTAGCTCCAAATCCACGCCGTTCGCCGGGCGGTAAATGCCGTCCATTTGGTCGAACCACTTCCATCTCTTTCGGTTTGACCCACTCCGGCTGTTGTGGTCCTTTACCTGCCGGTAATCACTCTTCAGCTTGTCTCGGCACTGCTGAGAATTCCGGTGATAGCCATGGTTAGCCATCAGCTTGGTTATATCCTGGAACACCTTCTCATTTCGCGGTGCTCCGTCCAGTTCCTTCTGTATGCGGTCCTCGGCCACCACACACAGAAAGGTCTGCACCTCGCTCACTGTCCATGGGTTGGCTTTCCTTCTCTGGTTTTCCATATTCGCAATTCTGTTTATTCTCTGTTGCTCTCGCAGGTGTGTTTTCATACGGTGATTATTTGAAGCTCCCCGAGCTTCGTTGCGTGTATGACCTAATTTCACCTGACCTATCAGTGGACAGCACTGATCACGTGACGTTTTAGCACCGACTAGTACCGACTAGACCCACCTCTGAAGCAGGTACTTGCCGGGCCTAAAAATTGTAATGGGTCCCACCTTCAACCCGCGGTTGAAAAGCTCCCAATCAGGGTAGAGACTGTGTAGAGCTGTATAGGTACAAAAATGTTCGGTGGAAAAGGGGCATAAGTCACTCACATTGTTAACCTGCAGGTTGCAGTTTAAATATGAACATGATAAAGTCTGATCTTTGTTGCATTTTATGAAAGTAATTATGAGGACAGATGATGTGAAATACTGTAACAAATGTTAGTTTTCAGAATTAAAACAACCTGGGGATATACATATTCTCATTTTCATATATAAATATGAAGTTCAGGTGTGACAGTCAACATTTTACAGTAAAAAAAGACTTTCTCAGAAACTTAGACCCATATTAAAAAAGAGTATTATTCAAATAGACGCATTTTCCCTTTTAAATTAGTTAAAAATGTAGCTATAACTTCAGTGTATTTTCAGTACAGTTCCACCTCACTGATGGCTGGTAAAGCCTCCACAGTAAAAAGAACAGAAAACAGTCGCCTACAGACTATAAAGTGCTCAAATGTCACATTTCCCATGTTGGAAGTTTGCTGTGTCACAGGGAGTCTGTGGGAGTCTTTGGTTGTTCTCACAAGGCAACAAGTTTTCAGGAGGAATGATGGAAATCCACAGAAATCATCAAGACAAATTTGTGAAACACTTCCAGATATGAACAAAATGATGGCACAAGGTGCTTTAAACATTTAACCTCCGTTATGTCCTGTTTAATCAAGTTCATCTGAAATAAATCTAAGATCTCCTCCATATCACTTAATAAAAGAGCAGCTCTGCATCATGTTGTCTCACGTTTCTACATCTCAGCTCAGATATTAATCTGAGCTTTAAACATCTCAGAGTGCGCAGAAGGCAGTTAGCGTGACTTTAGGAAGAATACACCCTCTGCTGTACAGGAACAATATACCCACCCACAAGTTGTCATTTGGGGTTTTTTCATCATTTCAGTATGTGTCATTCAAAATGGAGATAAAACAATCTTCCATACCATTTATAAACCACCACAGAATTGTTTTATTGATGATTTTACTGAACTACTTTCAATTGTTACGCCAATCGGAGGTCACTAAAATTGATGTTGCATCGGTGTGTAATTTTGCCAAAACAATGTCGGACTCCGTAGTTTTCTCTGGACCCCTGCCAAATCTGACCAGTGATGACATGTTTAGCCGCATGTCGTCCTACAATCGCTGGTTGTCTAGATGGTGTCCAGCAAACAACGTGGGCTACATAGATAATTGGCAATCTTTCTGGAGGAAACCTGGTCTGATGAGGAGAGACGGCATCCATCCCACTTTGGAAGGAGCAGCTCTCATTTCTAGAAATATGGACGAATTTATTTGCCACCCTAAAACATGACAACCCAGGGCTCAGACCAGGATGCAGAGTTGTAGTCTGACACTTCTCTGCAGCTTCCCACCTGCTGCTACCCACCCAATCAATTAACACAAAAGGAGCAAATCCTCTTGTGCAAAAAGAAATTATTAAAACAAAAACTTTAACTGAACAAAAACATCAAACTATTAAATGTGGTTTGCTGAATATCAGATCTCTCCTTTCCAAGTCTCTGTTAGTGAATGAGTTGATTTGTGATCAACATATTGATATATTTAGTCTTACAGAAACCTGGCTGCAGCAGGAGGATCATGTTAGCATTAATGAAGCAACTCCCTCTGACTGTTTAAATGTTCACGTTCCTCGAACCACAGGCAGAGGAGGAGGAGTGGCAGCTATTTTCAGATCAGGGTTACTAATCAGTCCCAGACCCAAGATTAGTTTCTCTCATTTCTCTCTTCTCATTTTCTGATAACCTTTGAGTTTACATTACTTGACTATAACGTTTCTGAGAAGAAATTTACATATAGAAGGTGTCAGGTTGTGTTCAAGGGAGGACCCAGGTGCAGACACGACGGGGAGGCAAAATAAAGTTAACGGGTTTATTGACAAATGAATATAACAAAAAGCGCAGCAAAGCTGGAATATCAAAAAACTAAACTGGACACAAAACTAGAAAACAACAAAACACTACCAGAAAAGGACAGACTAGGAACAACCAGGGACCGGGGGAACAAGACCAGACCAGGGGACATAACAAGACTCAAGACAAAAGTATCGAAGACCAAGGTAGGGAAGGTAATGAAGAGAATCCGGCCAGGAGTGGTTGAACTAGACAGACATATATACTGGGGAGGTGATTACTGGAGTAGGAACTGGTGGTTGATTGGAAACAGGTTGCAGGTGAGTGAATGAGAGCAGGGGAGAGACTGAGGAGAGAGAGAGAGATGGCAGAACACAGGGGGCAAGAGAGAGCACACTAAGGGAATACACAAAAATAAAACATAACTGAATACTGAATAAAGACACAAAACCAAGTACAAGACACAACTTAAATTCCAGATCCTGACAGAACCCCCCCCTCAAGGGCGGATACCAGACGCCCACCAGTCCAAAACAAAATCAACCCAGAAAGGGTGGGCGGAGGGGGTCTCGGAAGGAGGGACAGAACCAAAAACAAAAACCCAACCAGGGTGGACGGAGGGGGCCTCGGAAGGAGGGCAGAAAAAAAAAGTCTGTGGGCCTGGCACAGAGAAGCTTTAGAGTCTGTGGTTGACGGGGCCAAGAAACAGAGAAGCCAGGAGACGAAGGGACCAAGGGACCAAGGAGACGTAGAAGCCAGGAGCCGAAGGGACCAAGGAACCAAGGAGACGTAGAGGCCAGGAGCCGAAGGGACCAAGGAGACGTAGAAGCCAGGAGCCGAAGGGACCAAGGGACCAAGGAACCAAGGAGACGTAGAGGCCAGGAGCCGAAGGGACCAAGGAGCCGAAGGGACCACGGAGGGCGCCGGCAGAGCAGGGACCACGGAGGGCGCCGGCGGAGCAGGGACCTCGGAGGGCGCCGGCGGAGCAGGGACCACGGAGGGGACCACGGAGGGCGCCGGCGGAGCAGGGACCTCGGAGAGCGCCGGCGGAGCTGGGACCTCGGAGGGCGCCGGCGGAGACAGTCAGGCGGGCGGCCAGAAGACCAGCAGTGTAGAAGCCGCAGGCGGAGACGGTCAGGCGGGCGGCCAGAAGACCAGCGGTGTAGAAGCCGCAGGCGGAGACGGTCAGGCGGGCGGCCAGAAGACCAGCAGTGTAGAAGCCGCAGGCGGAGACGGTCAGGCGGGCGGCCAGAAGACCAGCAGTGTAGGAGCCGCAGGCGGAGAAGCTCAGGCGGGCAGCCAGAAGACCAGCGGTGTAGAAGCCGCAGGCGGAGACGGTCAGGCGGTCGGCCAGAAGACCAGCGGTGTAGGAGCCGCAGGCGGAGATGCTCAGGCGGACGGCCAGAAGACCAGCGGTGTAGAAGCCGCAGGCGGAGACGGTCAGGCGGTCGGCCAGAAGACCAGAGAAGGGGTGAGCCTAGCTGGGCCACCTCAGGAACAGGGTGTGATGTGGCAGGCGTCTGTATAGCAGAACAGAAACTGGGAGAAATGAGTGTGACAATGTGTGTGAGTGATACCTGAGCAGGTGCCGGGAGAGCTGGGGCAACCAGGTGGTCACCGGGAAACTCAGGAAGGCCATGAGACTTGGATAGGCTAAGAGGCTCGGACAGGCTAAGAGGCTCGGGCAGGCTAAGAGGCTCGGGCAGGCTAAGAGGCTCGGGCAGGCTAAGAGGCTCGGGCAGGCTAAGAGGCTCGGGCAGGCTAAGAGACTCGGACAGGCTAAGAGACTCGGACAGGCTATCAGACTCAGACAGGCTATTAGACTCTGGGTCTCTGGGGACTCGCTCTGGGACTCGCTCTGGGTCTCTGGGGACTCGCTCTGGGTCTCTGGGGACTCGCTCTGGGTCTCTGGGGACTCGCTCCGGGTCTCTGGGAGCTAACTTTTGCTCTCTGGGAGCTTCTCTGGAAGCTAACTCTTGAGGCGAGGGAACGCTAACTGGCTCGGTCGCGGGGAAGCTCGCTGTCTCGGCCACAGGGGTGCTAGCTGGCTCGGCCGCGGGGATGCTAGCTGACTCGGCCGCGGGGAAGCTAGCTGGCTCGGCAACAGGGATGCTAACTGGCTCGGCCGCAGGGGTGCTAACTTGCTCGGCCGCAGGGGTGCTAGCGGGCTCGGCCGCAGGGGTGCTAGCGGGCTCGGCCGCAGGGGTGCTAACTGGCTCGGCCGCAGGGGTGCTAGCTGGCTCGGCCGCAGGGATGCTAGCTGGTTCGGCAACAGGGATGCTAGTTGGTTCGGCAACAGGAATGCTAGCTGGTTCGGCAACAGGAATGCTAGCTGGCTCGGCAACAGGGATGCTAGCTGGCTCGGCAACAGGGATGCTAGCTGGTTCGGCAACAGGAATACTAGCTGGTTCGGCAACAGGGATGCTAGCTAGTTCGGCAACAGGAATACTAGCTGGTTCGGCAACAGGGATGCCAGCTAGTTCGGCAACAGGAATGCTAGCTGGTTCGGCAACAGGGATGCTAGCTGGTTCGGCAACAGGGATGCTAGCTGGTTCGGCAACAGGGATGCTAGCTGGTTCGGCAACAGGGATGCTAGCTGGCTCGGCAACAGGAATGCTAGCTGGCTCGGCAACAGGAATGCTAGCTGGCTCGGCAACAGGGATGCTAGCTGGTTCGGCAACAGGGATGCTAGCTGGCCCGGCAACAGGGATGCTAGCTGGCTCGGCCACCGGAGCGCTAGCTGGCTCGGAGGTCTGGTGGCAACGGGCTCGTCTCCTCTGGACGAAAGAGTCATATTGTTCGTAGACAGCTTGCAGAAGAAAAGTGTCATTTCTGAACTGCTTAAACAGTACCTCAAAGTCTGCTCTATGACCCACCGGGAAGGCTGAGGCGGTGGCGTCGGCACAACCCACTGGGAAGGCTGAGGCGGTGGCGTCGGCACGACCCACCGGGAAGGCTGAGGCGGTGGCGTCGGCACGACCCACCGGGAAGGCTGAGGCGGTGGCAGAACGACCCACCGGGAAGGCTGAGGCGTCGGCAGAACGACCCACCGGGAAGGCTGAGGCGGTGGCGTCGGCACGACCCACCGGGAAGGCTGAGGCGGTGGCAGAACGACCCACCGGGAAGGCTGAGGCGGTGGCGTCGGCAGAATGACCCACCGTGAAGGCTGAGGCAGTGGCGTCGGCAGAACGACCCACCGGGAAGGCTGAGGCGTCGGCAGAACGACCCACCGTGAAGGCTGAGGCGTCGGCGTCGGCAGAACGACCCACCGGGAAGGCTGAGTAGGCGTCGGTCCAGCTCGCCAGAGGTGTCACCTTGTGGTCACGTTGGCGGCGACAGCGGCGTCTGCGTCGGCTGGGTGAGGAGGATGGAGGGAACTCCCTTTGACGCATAGCGTCCAGGTCAGAAGGAAGCCCCAATTCCTCCAGCAGCAGTGGAGAGGGCAGGATTTCAATGTCCCCCATATAATTCCCTAGGAGCCAACTCATTCTGCTGCTGGGCTCCTCTGTGAAGGTCTGCTGGGTCCTTTTGGGGCCGGATTCTTCTGTCAGGTTGTGTTCAAGGGAGGACCCAGGTGCAGACACGACGGGGAGGCAAAATAAAGTTAACGGGTTTATTGACAAATGAATATAACAAAAAGCGCAGCAAAGCTGGAATATCAAAAAACTAAACTGGACACAAAACTAGAAAACAACAAAACACTACCAGAAAAGGACAGACTAGGAACAACCAGGGACCGGGGGAACAAGACCAGACCAGGGGACATAACAAGACTCAAGACAAAAGTATCGAAGACCAAGGTAGGGAAGGTAATGAAGAGAATCCGGCCAGGAGTGGTTGAACTAGACAGACATATATACTGGGGAGGTGATTACTGGAGTAGGAACTGGTGGTTGATTGGAAACGGGTTGCAGGTGAGTGAATGAGAGCAGGGGAGAGACTGAGGAGAGAGAGAGATGGCAGAACACAGGGGGCAAGAGAGAGCACACTAAGGGAATACACAAAAATAAAACATAACTGAATACTGAATAAAGACACAAAACCAAGTACAAGACACAACTTAAATTCCAGATCCTGACAGAAGGTGCCTATCAGAGGATGCTGTAACCAGATTTAAAGAATTAATTCCATCCTTTTCTTCACTGCCATGTGCAGATATGACAGAGGACGACTACCTAAACTTTACTCCAGCAACACTTGACTCTCTTGTTGACAGCACTATAGTTTCAATGCGTACAGCACTGGACAATGTTGCCCCTCTGAAAAGGAAGGTAATCAGTCAGAAGCTCCTTGGTATAATTCACAGCTGCGTGCTTTAAAGCAGACTGCAAGAAAGCTGGAGAGACAGTGGCGTTCCTCTAATTTAGAAGAGTCTCAGTTAGTCTGGAAAGATAGTTTAACAATGTATAAGAAAGCCCTTCGTAAAGCTAGAACTGCTTATTATTGATCATTGATAGAAGAGAATAAGAATAATCCCAGGTTTCTTTTCAGCACTGTAGCCAGTCTGACTAAGAGTCCGAGCTCTGCTGAGCCAGTTATTCCTTTAACTCTCAGCAGTGATGATTTCATGAGCTTCTTTATTAATAAAATTGTTTCTATCAGAGAGAAGATTGATGGAGTCCTTCCCACTATTATCACTGATGTATCATCAAGTACAGCAGCTTTAGAAGTATCTTTAGAACCTGATTTGTATTTAGACGGCTTCTGTCCAGTTGATCTCTCTGAACTAACGACAGTAGTAGTCTCTTCTAAACCATCAACTTGTGTTTTAGACCCAATCCCAACCAGACTGTTCAAGGAGGTTTTCCCATTAATTGACACTTCCATATTGGATTTGATCAATCTGTCTTTGTTGACAGGATATGTACCTCAGACTTTTAAGGTTGCTGTAATTAAACCTTTACTTAAAAACCTACTCTTGATTCAGAAGTGTTGGCTCATTATAGACCTATATCCAATCTCCCTTTTATGTCTAAAGTTCTTGAAAAAATAGTTGCAGCTCAGCTTTGTGATCACTTACACAGAAATGATCTGTTTGAAGAGTTTCAGTCAGGATTCAGAGTGCATCATAGCACAGAAACTGCACTGCTGAAAGTTACCAATGATCTCCTCTTAGCCTCTGATAGCGGACTTGTGTCTGTGCTTGTCCTGTTGGATCTCAGTGCTGCATTTGATACGGTCGATCACAGTATCTTATTACACAGACTTGAACATGTTATTGGGATTAAAGGAACTGCATTAGGCTGGTTTAAGTCATATTTATCTGATAGATTTCAGTTTGTTCTTATAAATGAAGAATCTTCCTCACACACCAGAGTAAGTCATGGAGTTCCCCAGGGTTCTGTGCTTGGACCGATTCTTTTCACTTTATACATGCTTCCATTAGGTAACATTATTAGACAGCATGGCATACATTTCCATTGCTATGCTGATGATACTCAGCTGTACTTATCTATAAAACCAGATGAACCCAATAGGTTGGTCAGACTACAAGCATGTCTTAAAGACATAAAGACCTGGATGACTCAGAACTGTCTGCTTCTAAATTCAGACAAAACTGAAGTCGTTATCTTTGGACCTGAGCGTTTCAGGGAGAAATTGTCTAGCTATATAGTTACTCTAGATGGCATTTCCTTGGCTTCTAGTTCTACAGTGAGAAACCTTGGAGTTATTTTTGACCAGAATTTATCATTTGACTCGCATATAAAACAGGTTTCTAGGACTGCCTTCTTTCATCTTCGTAATATTGTTAAAATCAGGAACATCTTGTCTCAGAGTGATGCAGAAAAACTGCTCCATGCATTTGTTACTTCAAGATTGGACTACTTTAATTCTTTATTATTGGGCTGTCCCACATATTCTCTGAAAAGCCTTCAGTTGATCCAAAATGCTGCAGCCAGAGTTTTGATGAGAACTAACAGGAGAGATCATATTTCTCCAGTTTTAGCTTCTCTTCATTGGCTCCCTGTTAAATTCAGAATAGAATTTAAGATTCTTCTCCTTACATATAAAGCTCTTAATGACCGAGCTCCATCATATCTTAAAGATCTCATTGTAAGATATTTTCCTAACAGAGCACTTCGTTCCCAAACTGCAGGTTTACTTGAGGTTCCCAGAGTTTCTAAAAGTAGAATGGGAGGCAGAGCCTTCAGTTATCAGACCCCTCTATTGTGGAATAAGCTGCCAGTAAATGTCCGGGAAGCAGACACCCTTTCCACTTTTAAGACCAGGCTTAAAACTTTCCTTTTTTATAAAGCTTATAGTTAGGTCTGTTGAATCTGATAGTGTGTCTGCTAGTGTGTCTTGTTCTGCCTCCACCTCTGGCACCCTCTATACTTTCATTACCCCCTACCCGAACCAGGGTTTGAATCCCATTCCCGCTTATCTTACCTCTTTTATTTCTCCCCCTACCCGAACCAGGGTTTGCATCCCCACCCCGCTGTGACTGGTGTGCAGTTGGTGAGAGGCTGAGGTAGCTTGTGGCTGTAAAAAGATGGTTGTTGTGGTGTGAGGAGCAGATCTATATAGGGAGTATAGGGAATTACTCACTGAGTCTGGTCCTTTATTTATTTATATATTTATTTTTTCGTTAGCACAAGTTTCTTGTGTTTACCTTGAATAGGGATGGCTCAGGTAATCCTGAAACATCCCATAGTTAAGCTGACTGCTGGGGGGCCTCATCTGTCACACCTTTCCTCACTTTACTCTCTTTATGTATATGTGATATTATTGTGGTCATTAACTCGTGTTTCCCTGTTCCAACAGATATCCTTTGAATGGTGTTATAGTGCCGCCGCAGCCGCCGCGCCCCCCCCCCCCCCCCCCCCCTTTCTGTCTTCTCAAACCCCAGCTGGTCGAGGCGGATGGCCACCCTTCCTGAGTCTGGTTCTGCCAGAGGTTTCTTCCTGTTAAAAGGGAGTCGTTTCTCTCCACAGTCGCCTCAGGCACGCCGCTCAGTCCGGGAGATTGGACCGAAAAACAAAAAGTTTTCAATGCAATCTGTTGGTTTTCTTAGCTAGGAAATTGTTTTTGAATTGGCTCTATATGAACGAATTGGATTATTTTATGAATTATGATTCTTATTAATTAATTGAATTCCAATTGGCTTAAATTGGACTCACTATCTAAGTGCCTTGAGATGACATTTGTTGTATTTGGCGCTATATAAATAAAAATGAATTGAATTGAATTGAAAATTGTGTGCACTGCTTTTGACTGTTTGGTCATAACAGGGGACTTGAATGTGCATGTGGATGTAGCCCATAACAAGGAAGCTAAAGAGTTCACTGCTGTCCTTGAAATGTTTGGTCTAACTCAGCATGTGACTGATCCCACCCACAACGGAGGGCACACTCTAGATGTGCTCGTTTCAACGGGTGTTGTTATTTCAAACGTGGATATCGTCGATGTTGCTTTATCTGATCATTTCTGTGTTTTCTTCGACCTATCTTTTATACCCAAACCAGCAGTTGGGTCTGCAGTTGTCCGGGGAAGACTCATAAATGACAGAACAGGGAGTGGGACACAGTTTATGGAAATGATTAGGTTTGAGAACACCCCGTGTTCTAATGTTGATGATCTGTTGAACTCTTACACATCAAGTCTCTTAAATGTTTTGGATACCATTGCTCCTGTCAAGGTTAGAATGGTTAAAAGTAGGCAAAGGGCGCCATGGAGGAAAGAAGAGTCGGTCAGGGCACAGAAAAGGGAGTGCCGGAGAGCCGAACGGAAATGGCGCAAGTCAAAGCTCCAGGTTCATTATGAGACTAACAAAGAAAAGCTATGTGTGTTCAACCAGACTTTGCGTTGAACAAGGGAGAGTTATTTTTCTGAAATCATCAAAAACTGCAGTAACAACTCTCGTGTCCTGTTTGCTACAGTAAACAGATTAACAAACCCTCCAGTTTCACTGCCTTTAGAACTAATTTCTACATCTAAGTGTAATGAGTTTGCAATATTCTTTAATGACAAAGTTCAAGGCATTAAAAATGCAATAATTTCCACAAAACAAATAACTACTCTGCAGCCAGCTAGACACCTAGAGCTGACACATTTCACACCTGTTACTGACAAAACAGTCGAAGAGACCATCTGCAGTCTGAGTTCATCAACGTGCTGCCTTGATGAGTTGCCCACTAGATTCCTAAAGTCTGTGCTGAGCAGTTTGTTACCACAACTCGCTCATCTAGTCAACATCTCACTCCAGACTGGAACATTTCCAAAGGCCTTAAAAACTGCTGTCATTAAGCCTCTTCTAAAGAAGAGCAATCTTGATGCCACAGTACTGAACAACTACCGGCCCATATCAAACCTGCCATTCTTAGGCAAAGTCCTAGAAAAAGTTGTATACCAACAGCTTAGTGACTTTCTCCTGTCTAACAATGCTTTTGATACTTTCCAATCAGGCTTTAGGCCCCACCACAGCACTGAGACAGCTCTGATCAAGGTGACAAATGACATCCGCCTGAACACAGATGCAAGTAGAGTCACAGTCTTAGTTCTGCTGGACCTGAGTGCTGCCTTTGAGACAGTTGACCATGCGATCTTATTACAGAGGTTAGAAGACTGGGTGGGAATCTCTGGTCGTGCTTTAAACTGGTTCAAGTCCTATCTGGAGGACAGGAAAAAGTTTGTTGAAATTGGTAACTGTGTCTCAGACCAAATGGCTTTGACCTGTGGGGTTCCCTAGGGGTCAATCCTGGGACCCGTGCTGTTCAATCTGTACATGCTTCCATTAGGCCAGCTAATACACAGCTATAATGTGTCCTATCACAACTATGCAGATGACACTCAGATCTACGTGTCACTGACGGCAGGAGAACACGGGCCTGTAGATACATTGTGTCGCTGCATCGAACAGATCAGTGTGTGGATGCAAAACAATTTCCTCCAGCTAAACTCAGACAAAACTGAAATCATTGTCTGTGGCCCACAGAAACAAAGAGAAAGTGTTATCAGTCACCTTGAGACTCTCTCTCTCTTAAACCTAATAATCGAGTTAGAAATCTCGGGGTAATATTGGACTCAGACCTGAACTTTAACAGCCACATTAAATCAGTAACATCAGCAGCTTTTTACCATCTAAAAAACATTGCCAGAATCAAAGGAATAGTGTCTAAACCAGACTTAGAGAGACTGATCCATGCATTTGTCTCCAGCAGGTTAGACTACTGTAACGGCCTGCTCACTGGGCTCTCTAAACGGGCCGTAAGACAGCTGCAGTACATCCAGAACGCTGCTGCTCGAGTCCTGACTAGAACCAGGAAATACGACCATATTAGTCCAGTGCTCAGGTCTCTGCACTGGCTTCCTGTCGCTCAGAGAATAGACTTTAAAACAGCTCTGCTTGTGTACAAGTCTCTTCATGGTCAAGCGCCAAAGTACATCTCTAAACAAGGTGAGGCTGCGTTTCAGTTTTATGCTCCTAAAATCTGGAACAGTCTTCCAGAAGATGTGAGACAGGCCTCAACTCTGACAATATTTAAATCCAGACTGAAAACAGTTCTATTTAGCTGTGCATATGACACCTGAAAGTATTTTATCTGCACTCTTCACTTTTAAATTAATTAATTAATGATTATTTTTTATATTTTTATTTTTCCCCCTCTTCTTTGATTGCTTTTAACTGTGTTTTAATTTTTATCTTTTAAATGCCTTGTCTTTATGTAAAGACAAGCTTGTGGTATGAAATGCACTATATAAATAAAGATGCCTTGCCTTGCCTTGCCTTGCCTTGCTTTGCCTTGCCTTGCCTTGCCTTCTGTGCGACAAAAAGCCACAGGGTGAGCAGCAACGTGCGCAGCCGTGTTACGACGACCCTACCCACGTCGAGGAGGCACGAAGTGTAGTGGAAACACAACCAAACCGAGCCGTGGCGAGCCGTGCAGAGGTAGTGGAATAGCGCCATTAGTGTCTATCAAGCTCCTCTGTTCCCTGTGTGTAGTTTTGTGTTCATCGTCGCACAGAAAGCAAGGTAACTTAATCCCACGACATCATAAACTGCGTCTTTTTTAAACGGTATACTTCTATTTTAGAAGTCAGAATACAATGTTTCTCCATCTATACAAAGTTTGTTTGGGATCACTTCTCTCGCGTATGGCCATACATACCCGACCTCTGAAGCTAAAGTCAGTTTTTGACCTTTTGCTTTTGATACATAATTGTTCTGACAATCAACATTTCCTTAAAAGCAAATTTTCGCCAAGATGGCGGCACGCACAGTTGCAGCGGCTTACGGCTCTCCATTTCAGTGCCCTTTCTTCTTATTTTTATTTAGTTTTTTCTTACCTTACTGCAAATTTACAGTACACCCGCCAGTTGATTTTGGATATTGGATTCCGGCATCAGATACCTGTTTCGAGCGACTTTCACCACAAATACAGCATTCCAGCTTACATAGCGAGACCGCCGGGCTCTCCGTGGATTGTTGTCGGGTCCTAGCGGCGGCGCAGACGTAGGAGGGAGAGGAAGCAGAAGCGGGGCCGCAGGGCCGGTGTTATGCTAAGGCTACGCACGAAACCTCACAAGTCACCACTCCCGAGCCTCTATCTCTCCAATGCCAGATCCCTGGTACACAAAACGGACGACTTAGATCTACAGCTCGCTGGAAACAAGTATGTTCGGGACTGCTGTGTGCTAATTATTACCGAAACCTGGCTCCACCCGGACATACCCGATGCTAGCGTGCAGCAAGCAGGTCGCACTCTGCTCCGCGGAGAAAGAACAGAGGACTCCGGGAAGAGCAAAGGTGGGGGACTCTGTATTTATGTGCATGATGATTGGTGTAATAACGGGACTATCATAGACAGACACTGTTCCCCAGACGTCGAGTACATGTCTGTGAAGTGCCGGTCTTTTTTCCTCCCGAGAGAGCTAACTGTTGTGATCATCACGGCTGTGAATATTCCACCCGACGCCAATGTAAACACAGCGCTCCCTCTCCTGCTGAACACCGTGAACGAACAGCAGCGGGCCCACCCTGATGGGGTTCACATTATTGCTGGGGATTTCAACAAGGCCAACTTAAAGACTGTACTGCCCAACTTCCATCAGCATGTGAAATGTGCTACACGAGGGGAGAACACTCTGGATCACGTCTACACAGATATCAAGCAGAGAGCCACACCCCACCTGGGACAGTCAGACCATCTTTCCCTCCTGCTCTCCCCAACCTACATCTCCCTTAGAGTCAGGCCCATCATAAAGACTGTGACAGCCTGGCCTGACAATGCACTCACCGAACTCCAAGACTGCTTTTTACAGACAGACTGGGACCTATTTGAGCATCATTACCTGGAGACACACACAGGAACGGTCCTGGACTATATTCAGTTCTGTATCACGAATGTGACTGTGGAAAAAAACATCCGGGTTTTCCCAAACAAGAAACCCTGGATGACCAACCAGGTCCGCACACTCCTCAGGGCCCGTGACGCTGCCTTCAGGTCAGGGGATAAAGCGCTGTACAGGGCTGCTAGAGCTGACTTGAGACGAGGAGTAAAAAGAGCAAAAACGGACCACAGGATGCAGATAGAGTCCCTTCTGTCCAGCAACAACATACGGGAGGTATGGCAGGGAATACACGACATCACCAACTACAGAGGTCGTGATGCGTCTACAGCAGACCTGAGTGCACCACTGGCAGAGGAGCTAAACAGCTTCTTTGCCCGGTTTGGATCATCCCAGCAGCACTCATCTGTTCCTGCCCTGCCCCCACCTCCACCCGGCTCCTGCATCACTCCACTCAATGTCCAGGAGCACAATGTCAGAAGTGTGCTCCTGACTGTGAACCCCAGGAAAGCTGCTGGCCCAGATGGAGTTCCTGGAAAGGTGCTCAGAGCGTGTGCCAACCAACTCGCCCCCACCTTCACCAGGATTTTCAACCTCTCTCTGGCCCAGGCAGTCATCCCATCCTGTCTGAAAACCTCCACAATAATTCCAGTGCCGAAGAAGTCTCCCATCACTAGCCTGAACGATTACCGTCCGGTGGCCCTCACTCCGGTAATCACGAAGTGCTTTGAGAGACTGGTCCTTCAGCACATCACGGACTATCTCCCCCCAGACCTCGACCCCCATCAGTTCGCATACCGGGCGAACAGATCCACAGAGGATGCCATCGCCGTCGCTCTCCACTCTGCACTAAACCACCTGGAGCATCAGCAGAGCTATGTCCGGATGCTCTTTGTGGATTACAGTTCTGCCTTCAACACTATAATCCCGGACAGACTCACCGCAAAACTGGAAACCCTTGGCTTCCCCCCTTTCACATTTGCCTGGATTAAGAACTTTCTGTCCGACCGACCCCAGACTGTGCAACTGGGGCCCCACCTCTCATCCACCCGCACGCTGAGCATTGGCTCCCCACAGGGCTGTGTGCTGAGCCCCCTCCTCTACTGCCTCTACACCCACGACTGCAGACCGGCCCACAAGGACAACCTTATCGTTAAGTTTGCTGACAATACTACGGTGGTCGGTCTCATCTCCAGGGGTGATGAGGCTGCTTACAGGGAGGAGGTCCTGAAGCACCTCAAGCAGGTGCATCAGGACAAGGAAAAGCAGATTTAAAAACAGCTTTTTCCCTAAAGCCATAACCAGTCTCAATTCTGACACTCACTGATCATCCCTTTGGACAATTCCCTATTCTTGTGCAATATTCAAAAATTATGGCCAAAAACTGTTGTGTGCAATATATCCATATACTTGAATCTACTTACACCTTATTTATCTATCACCACTAACACCATATTTTATTTACGTAACAAAAAACTGTGCATCTTACACCCTTCCCTTTTGTACATACTTATATATTTTTTAATATTTTTATTTTCTATTTGCACTGTTTTGGTGGCTTTAAATTTCGCTGTACCATGTACAATGACAATAAAGGCATTCTGATTCTGATTCTGATTTTGCCAAAACCAATTCAATGTAGTGTCGGAAAATAAACCGCGAGTGACACGACCAACAGGAAATGACATCACCAAGCCATGTGCTAACACAATGAAGGGACCAAAACTAAGTCCACTTAGTGCACAGAAATTAAACATCTGCACACAAGATGTCCCAGTTATCAGATTTCTATGATAGATTTTACTGACCTGAACTGCATGTAATTCTAAGAAGATTTCTCAGCTGTGAATAAACAGAACAGCTGTGAGTTGCAGATACAGAAAGTTAAACTCGATCATTCAGCCACCTACTGCTGCAGGTGTTGGAAGTCTGGTCTCCACAGGGAGAAATGATCCCTGCAGCCTGTACAAAAACCTTCAGATGAAAACATCCAAAGTGAAAAGAGAGAAAGATCTTCCTTCCAGGTCCCCACATTTCCATCAGGTTAGTTGTCCCTAAAGTTGCTCGTCTCTGACTGAATCAAGGCAAGGCAATTTTATTTCTAGAGCACAATTCGTACACCAGGCAATTCAAAGTGCTGTACAGCTACTTATGTTGTGGAGAAATTAGAGTCGAATCCCGCGTTGGTCAGCCGTCCATTGGGGAGTTTATTGAACAAACCGTCACAGCAAATGTGCATACAGAATGTACAAAATGTCCACCGTCTTCATACTGTGAACCAACTTTATACTGGTTTAATCATAACATGCATGCGTCATCCGGACTCAATCTCTTTCTGCGACGCCGAGCGTCTGTCCTAAATGTAAACAGCCCTTACTACCTTTTACCCATATTCATATGAACCAGTCAACAAGGCCCAGGATGTAACTAGGCCAGAAGTCATGAGCATGTCATGACATCCTTCTCCCACATAGTCCCCCCTGAAATCACTTATCAGTGATTTAATAAAGAAATAATCTAAAATGAAAGAAAATCATCCCACATAGTTAATCAAGAATTAATTAACATAATCAACACTAAATTATTCTAATAATTCTACAATATCAATCAACGGGACCATTTTGAATAAATGAAAAGGAATATATATATGCGTGTACTCGAATCACATTAAATGATTAACTTAAATTACACGATATTGAATTCAACAACACTACAAGTTTTACATTGCCATCACCCTTGTCCACTGTTCGCAGTGCATAGGTGCGAAAAACCCACCGGCTGCTACTTTCGTAACTTTCGTAACTCATGTTCTTATCTTGGGAAAATTCACCTACGGCCCCCCCCCACTGGCGACCGACCACTTTACCAAGGTCGCACTCCGAACAGTTGACTGACACAATTGGCAATGGACATATTAGTGATCAGTTCTGATTGATAATACACATAGACTGAATACACCACCTTCAAATCAGTTAATCACCGTTTTGTATCAAGTACAATACATAAAATTATGGATTATCACACAACAATAGTAATAAAATGCAATGTAATGCCGCTCTTCCAGTCCCGTCCCATCTCCCGTACTCTGGTGTCGCCTGCTTCTGGCCGAACATCCGTCGGGCTGGGTCTGGAAATGCTAAGCTAACTCTGGGAGGAGAGGTCGCCAGTACGTCACTCCCAATCAAAGAGATCTTCAGCATCTCTTCTCCCTGTCAGACTATACTTGGTTCCACCCTAGAGGAAAGAAACTTGTGAACCGTCCGTTGATAACCTTCATTCGTTGACCCGCTCTTCCCATGCGTTGGTCCTCAGACCTGGTCTCGCATGGTCATCTGCCTCCAGATACCTTCCCCTGTTTGTTTGACCATCACTTGCAGCAAACACCTTCTCAGAATGGGTATAATGCAACACCCCAATAGGGAAACCATCCTCACTATCAACAATATTGCTATTCCCGCCTTAACTGCTATCGCTCCCCCTTCTCCCAAAATCCCAAACAGACCAGACCACCACCGTTCACCTCCAACAGCATCACACGTCAGCTCCTCTCTCCGTTCTCTGAACTCCTTCACGGCCGTTGTAAACGTTCTATCAGCTGCAGTGTTCCCGGGTATAAATGTACAACATTTTCCCCAACCATCTGGCAAACACCAATTTTCCCTTCTAATATCCATTCTAAAACTTGTCTGTTCTACCAAGCCATCATACTCGTCTCATGTAGTTGTTCTCCAAAGCCTGCAAACCCTTCACTCGTGTAGCTAAGAATTCTCTGTTGGTTGTGTTATATGTAATTAATCCACTCCCCATTTTGTTAAATATGATCCACTGCAAACCAGCCTCAAATCCAGCTGCAACCTCCCTGCGTGCTTTGAGCTCAAAGGGAACCCCTCTCGGCTGCCATATTGCATCCAAGTAAACGTGCTTATCCCTGATGTAGTCATCACTCGATCTTTTAACTCTCCCTTCTTCCACATCCAAACCTCGCATCTCGTTTACCTTGTCATACACTACCACAACTGATGTGTTCCTCCTCACCAGTGCCCAAAGACCTATCTCCCTGTTGGGTAACACATTTAACAAAACATCATCTCCACACATCCAGTAACTCTCAGCCACTGGGTGTGTCTGATCCCCAAAAAGATATAGAGTTAAAATGATCATTTCTATATTTTCACATTATTGATCCAAATAAATAAATCCTAATAAATCTTGTTTTCATTTAACAGTAGTATTACCTACGCGAGTTCCAAAAGCATTCAAACTCACCATCGTAATCTACTCTATCATCAGTGGGAGGCCCATCCTGTGATGTGCTCAGATTAAATTCAGCCCAAGAAGACTCCAATTTGTGGCCCTCCCTTATTTTGAAAATAACTATGTAATTTATTTGGCCCAAACATCAATCTGCACTTAATACCACACATAGGAAACAATAACCGTTTATCCTCTGCCGATGTGAACCTACCTTTCCTGCATTCCCGTTGCTGGACCACCGCACAGTCCCTGAAGGTGTGTGGCTCTGCAACAACAACAGGCAATGCTCCTGGAGCGTCTGCGCATATGAGACACTCCGTCGCTGTCAGTTCTCTCGTACTGTACCATGCCCATTTATACCACATATCCTGTGCTGCCTTAAACCATCTTCCACAGTTACACTGTTTTCCCGACTCCACCTGTGCATGTACACTCCGCTTGTTCTTGGATTAACATGATTATTCTATCCTGTAGTGCTAATGGTAGCCAATCCCCCTAGTCTTCCCCAAAAAATCTTTCTATTCTTACAACCATTGTGAACAACTCCTTCTGACCCGATCTGACATGATCTTACCAGATTGCCCCTTTGTCGTGGCGTCCAGAGGCGGTGATTTGGTCGTCTCCTCCACCGGACCCCTGATCCCCACTTCCTCAAATCATTTCTTCCATGAACTTAAATTCAAGCTTAGCAGATACCTCTTCACGACTAGCTCTAGTGTGTATTGCTGGCAAAGTTTGTGGCGTGGCATGGTCTGAGTGGGTGTGTATTGTTGCATCATACTCATCTGACCCAGGCTGGCTACTTCCCCTGCAGGGTGGCTTCATCACGGGACCCTTCCAGTCTCTCCTGTTTGCGGGATCCCGTCCAACATCTCCAGGCCTCGTTCTCCTGAGCCCATGCTGTCGGCCAACACCCACACCTGGATGCTCACAGTGTCAGAAATCTTAACCTCTTCCTTTTGTTCATCCTTTCCCTCGGACTTAACTCCGTCTGTGTCTTTAGTCCGAACCTAGTGCAGTGATTCAAATGGTACCATGTGTCGCTACCTTCCACTTGAACTGCTGTTGATGTTGCTCGCACCATTGTGTACGGTCCTTTCCGTCTTGGCTCGTGCCACTTCCTCCGGAACACTTCGATGTGCACCTGGTCGCCTGGCACCACTGGTCTCTCAACCAGCTGTTTGAGACTCAAGTCTCTGAACTCCTCCTGTAGATAGATTGTTCTGTGGATTGCAGTTAGTTGCTTCATGTAAGCTGTCCACTCTGTTTGCCCCTGCTCAAGTGGGAACTGAGGTGCCGGCATGGGTCGACCCGTTAGCATTTTATGCGGTGTTAGTGCATGACTCTATGAGTCTGCATACGAAAGCTCATTAGTGCAAGCGGCAAAGCATCTAGTTAGTTTAGTTGAAGCACAGATTCAATTCAATTTCACTTTCCAGGTTCCATTGATCCTCTCATGCATCCCTTGACTCTGTGGATGATAAACGGCCCCACAGCGCTGCTTGATTCGCAGCTGCTGCAGAATGCCTCTTGCACTTTTATAACCAAACACTTAACCATTATTTGAGCTAATCTCTGATGGAATGACAAACAGATGAATCAATTCTCTTACCAAAAAAAAAAATTTACGACTATTTATCCAATATGTATGACCAATATCCTTGTGATGGTGCGACCTCTGGCTCCAGTAACACCATTGGTGCCAAAACAGCAAGCTGGCACCTTGATGCTACTTTCGCTGCTTCATCAGCCGCGATATTACCTTTACCAACCATTTTGTTACCTTTACGATTATTTGACACTGTATCACTGCCAATTTTCAATTTTCACGACTGCAATCCGCTCCTTCATTTGGACCTCCTGTCGCGCTGGACTTCCGTCTGACCTCCTGAACCCTCTCTGCTTCCAAACTGCTTCAAACAAATAGCAAATATCATGAGCATATGCAGAATCTGTGTACACATTCGTAACCTTACCTTTCACCAGTCAACATGCTTCCGTTAGTGCCTTCAGTTCAGCCAACTGTGCCGAACATGGCCGTTCACACTTCTCAGCTTTCACCGTCACAAAGTTTCCCACCTTCCTGTTTCACAACTGCAAAACCTGCATGATCACCCAAATGATCTCACAACATGAACCATGCACACCATAAGTGACATCAGCCTGAACAAGTGGAGTTGCTTCTAAGTCAGGTCTCAGTTTAATGTATCTCACAGCTTCTGACTTCAGGACGCTGAGGCGTGCAGGCAAGATTGTGGCCGACCCCTCCCACCCTGGACACAAACTTTTTGAGGCACTCCCCTCTGGCAGGAGGCTGCGGTCCATCAGGACCAAAACCTCCCGCCACAAGAACAGCTTCTTCCCCTCTGCAGTTGGCCTCACCAACAAGGCCCACTGTACCCCCCCACTGACATGACCCCTTATCCCCACTGTCACTTTATATATTGACGTTATATTAACGTTCTCTCTTGTCTTTCTGTCAGTACAGAGTGCGTTACATTAACGCACTCTTCTTAAAAATACTTTGCACATATTTAAAAAAAAATTCTTTTACATTTATTATTACCTTATTCTATTATTATTATATTTTTTTGTCTTGTTCTTATGGCACCAAATAGACCAGGCCAAATTCCTTGTGATGTACAATTACTTGGCAATAAACCTTTTCTGATTCTGATTCTGATTCTGATGTGGTTCTCCTTCAAACTCACGTGAAATGACATCCGCAGGATCCGATGTAGTACACTTCTGTATTCACATCTGGACGTGTCAAAAGATGCACAACCTGCAAACATCCTGTCCGAGTCACAACATACCTACTCTGATTTATTAGTTCTGAAATCTTATGGTTTTTATTGGAGACATATAAGAAAAATGGCTTCTCATATTCTAGTGTTGCCCGTTTTGGATGACTTTTGCTAATTTCGTTTCAAATTTTCAAAGGCTAACTTAGCCTCGGTTGTCCTCTCCAGTTGTGCTTTCAACCTTTGATCTTTGGATTTTTCATGATTCCTTCCAGAGGAAGCGCATTTTATTGCATAATCCTCCCAAAAGAAGATCATACTTGTTGTATTTTAATCTTACTTATTTATTCATTAGATATTTATTTATTTATTTTGGACATGGCGCTTTTCTTACTCCCTCCAAGTGGGATGGAGAGATATCAGTAATTCCCTATGGGCTAAATAGATACTCTAATTCAGGCTATCAATGCTAAAATTTAAATTAGAAACTTGTTCCGTTCAAATTTTAGAACTTCGTAATAGTGGCACATTTAAATTTTAAATTCAGAAACTTTGTTTGTTCTGTCCTAGTAACAGTGACCTATTTAAATTCAAGTTTTAGAAACTTAGTAGTCGTGACACATTTAACTTAAAAAACTTTGTTTTGTTTTGTAATGATGACACACCTGAGGGCGGTTTTTAAACCCTTTTGAGTACGTCCGATGTAAGTGTACTTCTTACCTCTATATGTCAATGTAAACCAATACTGGGATTCCTCTGCCAGAGGAACGCCTTGGACCTGCCGGGCCACTTGCTCCGCCCCGCAGGGACTGGCCACGGTCCTGCCGAACACTCGGGTTTCTCGGTGCTCTCGGACAGCTGTAAACAAAGTGTCCCCTCTCGCCACAGGCCCAACATGCCTCCGAGGACCTTCGTCCTCCAGGTGCACCTCTTCTTGACCTTTGACAGGGTCGACGATGGACTTGCCCCTGTAATGGCTGTTCAGCGGCCCCCGCTGTCATGGCCCCATTTCGTACTTCTTGCTTCGCTTGCAGTTCTTCTAACTGCAACCGTGCAAGTTCCCTTTGCATATCCTTCTCCTGCTCCTCCCGTTTCAGTTCTTTTCTGTATTTGTTTACTGCATGCACCACGTGGTCTCGGAATTGTCCATGTGACATTGAATTCAACCCCACCACATCCTCCAGCCTCCCCTGAACTGGGGCAGGCAGAGCCTCTTTGATGGAAACTCTGAACAATGTCACCCAAGCTGGGCTCTTCTCGATTTCTCCCTCAGACTCTTGTCTCCATTTCTTCAATTGTTGTGCAATGTACACAACTGGACTCTCTGTTCCTGACAGTGGTTCCCCCTTTAATGCTTCGAGGTCCACTCCCGCAGGAAACTCAGCTCGTAACGCTCTCCAGAGTGCAGCTCGATATGCATTAAAGTCAGTTCCATCAGCTCGGTGGCTTAACATCCAGCCATTCTCACTGTGTCTCAAAATGCCCTCCATGGTAGAAGTTCCAAAACACAGTGCCCACACTGCCTTGATGTGTCCAACAGACAACAGTTTATCCACAGTCTCTTGTTCAAAAGCTCTTATCCATCTACTTGCACCTGTGTGAATGTCCGGCAATCGAGCAACCAGCCCCCCTAGGTCGAGCGTCTGCCACGGCACATACTGTCCCTGCGTCATTTCTATCAAACTCGGTGCTGACGCTGTTGGACTCTTATGTTCTTCAGAAGATGCCTTTTGAACTGGAGATGCCAGTTCGGGTGATTTTTGGTATTGTGGGAGCTGTCCCCTTGCCTGATCTGAATTACAGACGGCGCCTGGCTCAGGAGATTCATGACTGCTTGATGTAGCTATTTGTGGTTCTGGACGTTCATGAGATATTTTATAATCTTTTATTTCAGAATCTCCTTGTATGTTTACTGCTCCTGGCAGTGTTGGATATAGCTCTGCATTTTCAAAGAAATGTAAAACTTTTAATTCAAGCTCTCTCTTTTCCTGTCTCTTTTTGCTTTTGTCCTTTGGTTTGTAAGCTTTAATCCTTTGTTCCATAATCTTACAGGTAGCTCCATTAAAAGTGCCACCTTTTGGCCAGGGTGAGACGTTAATTTTTGTTCGTTTTTCCCATTTTAGAGATATTTTTTAATATCTTTGGAATGTTCAGGATGCTTGGCGCTGATGATTATTGTTGGTGTTACATCCATTGTTTCACCTAGTTAGTTCCCTTCTATTGACTTTTGACTTTTCCTTTTTATTTACTTATCTATTTTCTAAATTTTCCTTATTTATTATTTGTATTCCCCCCTTTTTTTTTTTTTTTTTTTTTTGAAAGTCAATTTAAATTAACTAATTATTTAACTCTAATCAATGCTAATTTAATGCTCGGCTAAATTTAGCTTAGATGCAGCTAATTATTGGATTGGATGTTGTCAATGCTAATGTTAAGGTTAGCCTACGTTAGCTTTGAAAGCTTATGCTCTAGGTTGTTTTTTTTAAATTAAACCAATGTTAATTCAATGTTAGGCTAATTTAGCTTTTTGACTTCTAACCAATGCCAATTGATGTTAGCTTCCTAGCTGTTGCTAATAAATGCTAACCTATTGCTAATTAAGATTTAAACCAATATTTGCCTTATTGCTATTGCTAATCAATGCTAATTGTCTTTCTGATCAATGCTAATTATGGCTAACGAAATGCTAACAAATGCTACTAATGCTAACCAATGCTAACTATTGCTAATCAATGCTAATTGTATTGCTAATCAATACTAGCTTCCTTGTTGACCAATGCTAATTGAATGCTAATTATGCTATTCAACGCTAGTGATTGCTAATCAATGCTAGTTATTGCTAATCAATACTATTGATTGCTAATCAACGCTAATCAATGCTAAACAATGCTAGTTATTGCTAATCAATACTAATTATTGCTAATCAATACTGTCGATTGCTAATCAATGCTAATCAATGCTAAACAATGCTAAACAATGCTAGTTATTGCTAATCAATACTAATTATTGCTAATCAATACTTGCTGTATTGCTAATGCTACCCAATGTTAATTTATTGCTAATCGAAAGCTCAGTTAATGCTTACTCTGTTTGAAGTGACTCAGGCTAAAGGCGTTGCCCCAACTTTTGCTCACATCCGGATGTTGCCGATCCAATCCACACACAATGTCCTCCACCAATCCAGATGATCCAATGTACGTCACAGCTACGTCAATTCTGACCAATGAAATAAATTAATTTATTTATTTATTTATTTATTTATTTTTTTGACCAATGAAATCTGAACACACCTCTAAATCTATCTTCAATGAAACACGTCTGAGCCACGTAACTTCTAACCAATAAAATATGAACACACCTCTAAGCCTGCCTCCCAAGCATAACAATTGAACCAGACATAACAATTGAACCACACCCCAACTCAAAATGGCGTTTGTCACACTTTTTGTTACAAGTTAAGAAAGAGGAGGAAATACAAACTTTCAGCTGGACAGAGAAGAAATACAATTTAACACAGAAATAACAGTTGCACTATTCTTCACCTCGAAATGGCATTTGTTAGGGAAGAGAAAGAAATACACTTTAACGCGCTGTGAACAGGGAAACTACAAATCAAAAGATACAGAAACAATGCATACGCGAAAAACTTTCTTTATCAGGAATGTCACATTCAACTTGACTAGAGACAGAACCTCTCCTCTAGAATTGCGAAACCCTCATTACTCGACTGATAACAATTCTGCAATTAGCACATTACCTAAAGAAAACTAATAATTATTACAGTTCAACCATAAAGTGCTCCTGGAAGACACAAGGAAAGAAAATGTGATCACACACGAACATTTGCAGCAGCAGGAAACTCTCAAGGACAGAGCACCAGCCGCGTGCCCGCGCAGCACCCTCTGTCCCCCTGAAAGCCAAAACACATTCACTCGCCTGTTGAGAATAGAACTTTAGAAATTTAACACCAATCACAGCAGTATTCAATAATTCAATAATAACAAGATGCACGCAACGAAAATACAGAATCTTAAAGAAATAAACACTCAGCGTTTAAAAGTCATAGCACATTACTGCAACAACTCCTTATCTCCCCAAGTTATTAATGTGGCAACTATAACAATTAAGCAAATTATAACAATGAGGCAAATTATAACAATGAAGCAAATCTGAGTTTAACTTAAAATGCTACGAATACTCAAAAGTCAAGGGATGATATGAGTCAGAACCTTTTTTCTTTTCTTCTATTTCTTGATTCACACAAACCAGCAGGACTCCACACACATTGACACACAAACAGAGACCGGTCCCACGCACCCACACCAAGTCACTCGATCACCAAGTCGTCGATCAAAGTTTTGTCAGTCACCGTTCAAATCTTCACATTTTTAAATTATCAATTTCTTCCATTTAGACTTTTAATTTTTCAGGAGATGTTGGTGTCGGCAATATATGGAATACAAAATGTGTTTTCCCTACAAGCCTTGTGATATGGTTTCTTGACCAAAGCAACAGATGCTGACGTGTACTTTACCAGCTTCGCTGTGACCTCTTAATAAAAATCTCCTGTGGCCTATTTCATAAACGAATTTGAATTTTCTTCTCAAAATGTCTTTATACTGAGGTCTCGGATAACTCCAAAGAGTCCTAAGCAGATATATAAAATGATATAAACATATATACTTAAAATGTGCTCCTCATAGAACTGGATTTTTTCATTTCAGAGTTTTTTTTGAAAGCCTGATTGATTCAATCGTTGAACTTTAATGTTCGCCAGTCAATCAATTATCAGTATTCGTTTTACTCCTTGACTAGTGAAAATAATTTTCACGTATGTTTAATGCGTCTAGTGTACCCCGTACTCCCGTCAGTGTTCCTCCCCCCAATGCATTGAAGGATGGCTGATAGAATGCAAGAGGTACTATTGATGGTCGCTCAACGACCTACCCGCTTCTTTACAGCTATTAATTAATCCAGTTTGAATTCATCCGATTCACAATTGGCCGGAGCGCAGCGACTATAGTCCTTCTTAATTACCAACAAAAAAAATACAATACAACCACACAAGCCAGACCAACTGCTCACAGCTGTCTGCTTTACAACTCACATCAGCTGCTGTTTACCCAATTTTATCCCAATTCACACATATGGCACCTCTTGGCCCAAAATTTCCCAAACAATTTCAGCAGCCCCCCTGCGCAGAAGTAAACAATGGAAGAGCTTACCGTGTGCAGGATCCGTCTCTCTCCTGTGTTCTTTTAAATTTGGGGAAGCCGGAAGAAGCCGTCAGCTGTGCTCCACTAACCGAGATTAACTGCGTAATGGTAGGAACAAAATCCCACCTGCCGGCTTGTTACAGCTGATGTCGGTTGTCGGGGCACAGAGGACACGATCACGTCGGGGTCACCATTATGTTGTGGAGAAATTAGAGTCGAATCCCGCGTTGGTCAGCCGTCCATTGGGGAGTTTATTGAACAAACCGTCACAGCAAATGTGCATACAGAATGTACAAAATGTCCACCGTCTTCATACTGTGAACCAACTTTATACTGGTTTAATCATAACATGCATGCGTCATCCGGACTCAATCTCTTTCTGCGACGCCGAGCGTCTGCCCTAAATGTAAACAGCCCATACTACCTTTTACCCATATTCGTATGAACCAGTCAACAAGGCCCAGGATGTAACTAGGCCAGAAGTCATGAACATGTCATGACATCCTTCTCCCACACATAAAATCACAAGAAGGCAATACAATCATAAAAGAAGGCAATCACACTGACAGCTTCTCATTTCCACTGATGGATGTTTATCAAATCCATCCGAATCAAACAAAGTGAGATGTAACCAGGTCAAGCTGGAAGCAAAGAGAATAAAACAGGTGACAGATTTTACACGCTGGCTTTTCTTTAAATTCAGGTGGAACTGCAGGTAGTGATGGCAGCTGGATTTATGGATCATTTCATTACTGATCATTTCTAACAACTTTAACTTTATTATTCCAAAGGAAGAAACACACAGAATATAAACACATCAACATGATATACATCATCATCAGTCAGAGTCTCTCTGCACACAAGCTGCTGCTGCTTCATCCTCTCAGCTCACATCGTCCTGTTCATCACCATCACCTCCATCTGTAGAGAGAAGAAAGAGAGGAGATAAAGGCAAGGCAAGGCATCTCTATTTATATAGCGCATTTCATACCACAGGCAACTCAATGTGCCAAAGGAGTGTTTCAGAGGATCTCTTCCTCAGCTGCCATCAGCTTTAATAAATATAATAAAATAAAGTCTGATAAAATACTGCTGAGAGCTGCATGGACCTCCAACCCTCTACTGACCTCAGAGTCTGCAGTTTGTTGTGTGGACTCTCCACAAGATCAGACAGCTCCTTCACATCTGATTCATTCAGGTAGTTCCAGCTCAGGTTCAGTTCTGTCAGATGGGAGGGGTTGGACTTCAGAGCAGAGACCAGAGAAGCACAGCTGATCTTTGATAAACTGCAGTCCATCAATCTGAATAAAGAATAAAACATTATTTAATGAATCATCATTTCATCAACTGAACCACTGAAGAACAAAACAGACTTTATCATGAAGACCAGCACAACTTTCACATCATATTAATCTGAACAAACAACTAAAACATGGTGTCTGACCTCAGAGTCTTCAGTCCACAGTGAGGACTCTGCAGAAAGCTGCACAGCTCCTTCGCTCCAGAGTCTCTAATGTAGTAGTTCCCGCTCAGGTCCAGTTGTGTCAGATGGGAGGGGTTGGACTTCAGAGCAGAGACCAGAGAAGCACAGCTGATCTCTGACAAACTGCAGCCCCTCAATCTGAATAAAGAATAAAACATGTGAGCTGAAGCCAACAGGATGCAGGTTAAAACAGTCCAACAGAACAAGTGAAAAAGAGCTCTCATTAATATTAATGACAACATGCTGCTGCTTCAATAAAGACGGAGTGACTTCAGCTCTTAAACTCTGCCAGCTCCACCAGTGGCTCCATCCATACAAACTCATGTTGTGCAGCCAAATGATTCAAGTTTCAAAGAAAACAAACATGTCAGGAGGAACTTTGGAGCAAATGGGAACAAACTGATAGAAATGGAGATCAGGTTCACTGTTTTATTGAAGGTTAAAGGCACAAAAACATGGTGCAGTGATGTTTAATGGAATCATGGAATCAAACTTCTTTAAAGAGTCGACAGCAGCAGAACTTGTTACTGTGACTTGTTGTGTTTGAATATTTCAGTCAGTCCAAACATTACAGAGCCTTAGAGAAGTGTTGGAACCATCCAGAGGTGGACTGATTGATCAGTTTGGCTGATTAATGGATGCTGATGGACGCTTTGACTAACTATCAGAATCAGTCAGGTATTCTGGCAGTCAGGATTTAACACCCCTGTCAGCTGACGTCCTGGCTCTCAAAGCAGGTCAGCAGCAAAAGTTTGAAAGTGAAAAAACGGATCAGAAGGTGGAAAAAAGTTCAGAATCTGACAGAAAGTTTGCATCTGAAAACAGAAAACATCTCAAATATGAAGAAATGAGACTAAAGTGGAAATAAAACACTATGAAAGAAGAATGAACTTTACATTCAAACTGAAATAAACGTCTGCTGCACCTTTTTTCACTTTGAATCTTGTTTTTTGTTCCTCAGAGAAACTGATGAAGCTTCATGTTTCTTATCTGCTGTTTCTCAGCCTGCATTCACTCACATGCTGCTCACAGCCACTCTGAGCTCTTACTGAATAAAACAGGTGGGAACAGCTCCCATCCAGCCAGCAGGGGAACAGAACAGCATGTATCTGCAGTGATGAAGCAGTCCCTGCCTCCCTCCTTCATGGCAGCTCAGTGAGCATCCTTTGTGTCTGTGTTGGGCTCACCTGCACAGGGTCGCAGCACTTCACCTGTTCAGCTTCTCTTTGGCTGCACAGCTATCAAACACTGACTCTGCTGCATGTTTTCACACATTTCTCACCTGATGGAAAGCTGCTCACACACACTCACAGCCTGCTTCCATCTGCTGTTACCTAGCAACAAGTTAGCTCACAGCTTTTCTTCCATCCATCGTCCAATCATGTTATTCTTCTTCTGATAAACTCTTCTTTGTGTTTTCCTCACAGTCACTAAATGTCAGCATCACTTTCAGTTGGACTTGACATTGTGTAACAGAGGTAATTATTGATAGAATTCATGAAATAAAGCTCAACTGAAAGTGATTTCCTTTCAGTTATTAGTGGGAGAAGGTTTTTGGTTGGATTTTGTCATCATGAATGAATCTGACTGAAGATAACTGCTGCTGTGATGAAAGCTGTTTTCTAACCAAGTCAAAGATTGTTTATTTCCAACAGTGTTGGAGGGGAGTTTGTTAGTATCAGCTGATTAACGGGCTTTTGGAGTTTTGCTGCTTCAAACTGTTGTTATTGTTTCAGCCAGAAATATTCACCAACTCTGGAGCTCTAGAAGCATCAGCCAGTGATTCTAGATTTGTTTCTGTCTGACAGATTCACTGTGTTTTCTCATTATTTAATGAATCATCATTTCATCACTCCTCAGCCTCCCTGGTAAGGTCTTTTCGGGGGTACTGGAGAGGAGGATCCGCCGGATAGTCGAATCTCGGATTCAGGAGGTGCAGTGTGGTTTTCGTCCTGGCCGTGGAACAGTGGACCAGCTCTATACCCTCCGCAGGATCCTGGAGGGTGCATGGGAGTTCGCCCAACCTGTCTACATGTGTTTTGTGGACTTGGAGAAGGCGTTCGACCGTGTCCCTCGGGGACTCTTGTGGGGGGTGCTCCGGGAGTATGGAGTGCCGGACTCCTTGATATGGGCTGTTCGGTCTCTGTATGACCGGTGTCAGAGTCTGGTCCGCATTGCCGGCAGTAAGTCGGACATGTTTCCTGTGAGGGTTGGACTCCGTCAGGGCTGCCCTTTGTCACCGATTCTGTTCATAATTTTTATGGACAGAATTTCTAGGCGCAGCCAGGGCGTCGAGGGGGTCCGGTTTGGCGACCTCAGAATCGGGTCTCTGCTTTTTGCGGACGATTTGGTTCTGTTGGCGTCGTCAGGCCGTGACCTTCAGCTCTCACTGGAGCGGTTCGCAGCTGAGTGTGAAGCGGCTGGGATGAGAATCAGCACCTCCAAATCTGAGACCATGGTCTTCGGCCGGAAAAGGGTGGAATGCTCTCTCCGGGTCGGGAATGAGATCCTTCCCCAAGTGGAGGAGTTCAAGTATCTCGGGGTCTTGTTCACGAGTGAGGGACGAATGGAACAGGAGATTGACAGACGGATTGGTGCGGCGTCTGCAGTGATGCGGGCTCTGCACTGGCCCGTCGTGGTGAAGAAGGAGCTGAGCCAGAAGGCGAAGCTCTCGATTTACCGGTCAATCTATGTTCCTACCCTCACCTATGGTCACGAGCTGTGGGTAGTGACCGAAAGAACAAGATCGCGAATACAAGCGGCCGAAATGAGTTTCCTCCGCAGGGTGTCTGGGCTCTCCCTTAGAGATAGGGTGAGAAGCTCGGTCATCCGGGAGGGGCTCGGAGTAGAACCGCTGCTCCTCCGCATCGAGAGGAGTCAGATGAGGTGGCTCGGGCATCTGGTGAGAATGCCTCCTGGACGCCTCCCCGGTGAGGTGTTCCGGGCCCGTCCCACTGGGAGGAGACCCCGGGGAAGACCCAGGACACGTTGGAGAGACTATGTCTCTCGGCTGGCCTGGGAACGCCTCGGGGTCCCCCCAGAAGAGCTGGAGGAAGTGGCCGGGGACAGGGACGTCTGGGTCTCTTTGCTCAAGCTGCTGCCCCCGCGACCCGATCCCCGGACCAGCGGAAGATAATGGATGGATGGATGGATGGCATTTCATCAACTAAACCACTGAAGAAGAAAACAGACTTTACCATGAAGACCAGCACTGTCAAATAAACTGTTGGCCGACACAGCTTATTGAACTCGACTTGTCTGGTTTATTCACAACTCGCATATGAACTTACATGTCTCAGGTCTCGTAAGTCTAACTCGCGAACTCTCGCGTTACTTCCTGTATATAGTAAGTGACTAAGTAATGCACCATTTGCATTACTGATACCTTGACATCTCCCCCTCAAATTATTATACTTCTAAAACATGGGATCACAACATTAAGCTTGTTATTAATAAACCTTATTTCTGTTGATCTTAACAACTTAAAATAATTAACCGTTTTCCTTTCCTTGTCTTTTACATCTGTAATGTTTAGATACTTCTCAAATTACTTCAAAATGTGAATCAAACTTAAACTTACAGTCTTAATAAAACTTAAATTCACTGTTCTCTGAGTTACTTCACTAAATGTCCATTCTTTTCACAGGTCTACTAACTCTACCAAACCTGGTCACTGTCAGTCCTTCGGGTTTTACTGTAGGACTCTTAACCTTGCTCTCACACAGTCCCTGGTCAGAGCCTTGTTTGGGTGTTTCTTTCTCTGGCTCTTTGGCTGATTGCTCAGTGTCTGTGTTCTCTTCTTCAGTCAGCAGCGGCAATTGCTGAAGATGTCGCCTGTTTCTCCTCATCTCTCCTCCTCCTGGCGACTTCACCTGGTAAGAGCGTGGCGTGCCACACTCCTGCAGCACCAATGCTCAACCTTTCCACACCTTCTCCCCATCCAGCTTGGACAGGACGTGGTCACCTGTGTGCAAGGGTGGTAAGTCCCTCGCTCCGTGTCTCCGGTTGTAGTAGAATGCTTGTTGTTGTTTGGCTTCTTCATCTCGGCGACGGATGAGGTCTCGGTTCGGCTGCCTTGGAATCAGGTTTCTCTTTAGGGACGGCAGTGTGGTGCGAATCTTACGCCCCATGAGCATTTCCGCCGGGCTCACTCCTGTGGATGTGGTTGGGGTGGCACGGTAGCTCATCAAAGCCAATAGGGGGTCGTCTTGATTGAGTATACGCTTGGCAGTTTGCACCGCACGCTCCGCATGCCCATTGTCTTGTGGATTGTGTGTGCTGGATGTGGAATGCACGATGTCATACAGCCTACAAAACTCTTTCCAAGCATCACTGGTGTACTGAGGCCCATTATCGCTGACTATCTGCTCCGGGATGCCAAACCTGGCGAATGTTACCTTCATTGACCTCACTATCTGTTCTGTTGTTGTGGTAGATAAGTGGAGTATTTCTAGATATTGCGAGTAATAGTCTGTTATCACTAGGTATTGCTTTCCTTTGTATTCACAAATGTCTGTGGCTATCTTTTGCCAAGGTCTCTCAGGCAGGGGAGTTGACTGTAACTGTTCTCTGCGCTGAGTGCGTCTGTTTGTCTGACAAAAGTGGCATGTGTCAATTTTTCTTTTAATGTCCCCAGACATGTTAGGCCACCACACAGTCTCTTGTGCACGTTCCCTACACTTGGACAGGCTCTGATGTCCCTCGTGTACGCGGTTTAGCACCTCCTGTCTCAAGGCCTTTGGAATTACAATGCGACAGCCCAGCGTGATCAGGCCTTCACACTCAGACAGTGAGTCTCTCATCATGTAGTAGTCTTTAACACTCTCTGAAGTGCTACTCACTCGTTTGGGCCATCCATCCCTGATCAGCTTTCTCACGCGCTGGAGCTGTGGGTCCTCCTGTGTAGCTGTCCTGATCCTGTCCAGCTTACTTTGTGAGACAGGCCAGCTGTGAGTCACTGCGTTCACGTGGCATGCAATGACTGCTTCTGTGGTGCTGTCTCTCTCCTTCAGCGGGCTGCGTGACTGTGTGTCGGCTATGACCAGCGTTTTTCCTAGTGCATACTCTGCCTTTGCATTGAAGCGCATGAGCCGCATCAAGAGTCTTTGGCACCTAACAGGCACTGTGTCTAGGTCTTTGCTTTTTATGAGCGGCACCAGTGGCTTGTGATCTGTTATGAGTCGGAATTTGTCCATGCCTACCAGGTACTTCTGGAACCTTTCACAGACCCATACTCCCGCCAAACACTCCTTCTCTATTTGCGCGTACCTGGTTTCCGCGTCTGATAGCCTCCTGGAGCAGTACGCTACTGGCTTCCAGCTCTCTCCATGCAGCTGGAGCAGGACTCCTCCCATACCGTAGCTACTCGCACCAGCTGACACTGTGGTCGGTCCCTTTGGATCGTAGTGAGCCAGTACAGGCGAGGTGACGAGGGCTTCTTTCAAGCGCTGAAACGCTAGCTGCTGTGGCTGGTCCCAGGTCCAGGCCATCTTCCCCTTTAGAAGATCATACAGTGGGGCTGCAACGGTTGCCATGTCTGGAATGTATTTTCTCATGTAGTTAATCATGCCTAATGCACGTTTCAGTTTGTGTACGTTGGTGGGCGCTTCCAACTCTCTGATGGCGCTCACCTTCTCTGGGTCTGCTCTTACCCCGTTGGTGTCAACGATGTGGCCCAGGAAGCGTAGCTGTGGTCGTGCATAAACACATTTTTCTTCATTCAGCTTAAGGCCTACTTGCTTCATCCTTTCGAGTGTGCTTTGCAAGCGTCTGTCATGTGTGGCCTTGTCTTTTCCATGCACAATCAAGTCATCCATGTACGCTGCAAATCCTTCCAGGCCATCTAGCAGTTCATGCATCTTGCGCTGGAATATCTCTGGGGCTATGTTTATCCCAAATGGAAGGCGAGTGAAGCAGTACTTCCCAAAAGGTGTGATGAATGTGGTTAGGATTCTGCTTTCTTCATGCAGCGGTATCTGCCAAAAGCCTGAGGCAGCGTCGAGGGAGGTGAACACGGTGGAGCCAGCCAGCTTGGCCAGCATCTCGTCTGTGGTAGGTAGCTGGTAAGTTTCTCTCTTTAGGTTTTCATTCAGCCTCTGGAGGCCTACACAGATTTTGACTGCGCCTGACGGCTTCATGACTGGCACCATTGGCGCCCACCATTCTGTCGGTTGTGTCACTTTCACGATCACGCCCTGTTCTTCCATGCGCTGTAGCTCAGCTTGGACTTTGGGTAGGAGTGGCAGTGGAACTCTCCTGGCTATGTGTTCGGCGTGTGGCACAGCGTCGTCTCGTAGGTGTATCTTCACCGGGTCGGTCTTCATCGTGCCCTGGTGGATAGCTGTTGCCTTCACTTGCTGTACTCGCTTCACTAGCCCCATCTCCACTGCTGTATCTCTGCCCAGTAAGTTATTGACTGTATGCCCTCTAGCTACATATATGTTAAAAATGTGCTTTCTTTGCTTGTGTAATGTACTAGCTGTAAATTGTCCCATAATGTCCAGTGTTCCTCCTGGACTCTCTAATGGGCCCTGGTGTGGCTCCAGCTTTCTTTCTGGCTTGAATGCCTTGAACGTTTCCATGTTCATTACAGTGACGTCAGCACCTGTATCAATTCTAAATTTCACTGGCGTGTACCCTCTGTGGATCTGCTCTGTCCATTGCTCTGCACTGCTTTGTTTCTGTTTACTCACTGCACCAAGGTAGAAACTTTCATCCTCTTCATTGCCCTTGTTAACTTCCCTCACAATCTTTGTGAAGCATTTTCTTTCCCAATGCCCATTCTTCCCGCACTTCTTGCATTCAGAATCCATGGCTGGGCATTTGGCTGCATATTTGTGTTTTTCTTTACCGCACCGACTGCACTTATTCTCCCCTTGGTAGCCGTACTGCTGTCCTTTGCTCCACTCTCCCTGCGGTTTCCCTCCTTTCTTCACGAATCTCTTTTGTTTCACTGCTTGCACTGCCAGTGGCGCCTGTTGCTCTTGCTGCGTTATCTGCTGTGCTACCTCTTCAGCTTGCCTCACCATAAGCGCTGCCTTTTCAAGGGTTAAGTCCGAAGTTAACTGCAGTTTTCTGGATAGTTCTTTATCCCTTATTCCCACGACCAATTTGTCTCTTATGTGTTCGTTTTTCTTATCTCCAAAGTCACAGTTCTCACTCAGTTCGTGTAGGGCTCGGATAAATGTCTCCGCCATTTCCCCTGGTTTCTGTTGCCTTTGGTAAAAGCACGCTCTATCATGAATTGTGTTTCGTTTTGGTATGAAGTACCCATCAAATTTCTCCAACACAGTCTCATAATCATCCTCATCCTCTTCCTCAGTGAAGGTGAATGTCTTGAAAATATTTTCGGCTTCGTTGCCCATTGCATAAATTAGCGTGCTAACCTGGACGTCTGCATCCTCATAGCTTAGCTTGGAAGCTGACCTGAATCGCGTGAATCTCTGTCTCCACGACGGCCACTCTCCCGGTTTCTCGAAGTTAAAGTTTTCCGGAGACTTAAACTTTGCCATTGTAGTTTGTTCTATCCTACAGCACTTCTGACACCATGTCAAATAAACTGTTGGCCGACACAGCTTATTGAACTTGACATGTCTGGTTTATTCACAACTCACATATGAACTTACATGTCTCAGGTCTCGTAAGTCTAAGTCGCTAACTCTCGCGTTACTTCCTGTATATAGTAAGTGACTACGTAATGCACCATTTACATTACTGATACCTTGACAAGAACAACTTTCAGATCATATTAATCTGAACAAACAACTAAAACATGGTGTCTGACCTCAGAGTCTTCAGTCCACAGTGAGGACTCTGCAGAAAGCTGCACAGCTCCTTCTCTGCAGAGTCACCAATGTTGTAGTTCTCACTCAGGTCCAGTTCTGTCAGATGGGAGGGGTTGGACTTCAGAGCAGAGACCACAGAAGCACAGCTGATCTCTGACAAACTGCAGCCCCTCAATCTGAATAAAGAATAAAACATGTGAGCTGAAGCCAACAGGATGCAGGTTAAAACAGTCAAACAGAACAAGTGAAAAAGAGCTCTCATTAATATTAATGACAACATGCTGCTGCTTCAATAAAGACGGAGTGACTTCAGCTCTTAAACTCTGCCAGCTCCACCAGTGGCTCCATCCATACAAACTCATGCTGTGCAGCCAAATGATTCAAGTTTCAAAGAAAACAAACATGTCAGGAGGAACTTTGGAGCAAATGGGAACAAACTGATAGAAATGGAGATCAGGTTCACTGTTTTATTGAAGGTTAAAGGCACAAAAACATGGTGCAGTGATGTTTAATGGAATCATGGAATCAAACTTCTGTAAAGAGTCGACAGCAGCAGAACTTGTTACTGTGACTTGTTGTGTTTGAATATTTCAGTCAGTCCAAACATTACAGAGCCTTAGAAAAGTGTTGGAACCATCCAGAGGTGGACTGATTGATCAGTTTGGCTGATTAATGGATGCTGATGGACGCTTTGACTAACTATCAGAATCAGTGGAGTTTGAGGCTGATGGTTGGGAGACCTCCCCCATCTCCAGCAGGAAGCTACAAAGATGAAGTCAAGGAGGAGTCAGAGTGTTAAGTTCAGAGTTTCCATTCAGTCTTTAAACATCACAGCTTCCATCAGAGTCACATGATTTAGAAGCAGACAGAAACACAGCCGGCAGCAGCTCCACTGAGAGACTCATCTTCAGGAAATCGAAACACTGGACTAATGAGCAGATCAGTACAGATACTCGCTACCAAAGCTGTTTCTCCATGGAGTTTAACTGGGCCAAAATATGAGTTTTTCCATCAGTTGAAACTGAAAGTCAAGTCTTATTCTTTAAAAAGACGTTTCATTCAAAGTCATACAGATGATTTTAGTTTGAAGCTAACTTTGATTTGATATCAAATCTTCTCTTTTCTGTTATTCTTCATATTTTAGTGGCTGGCCTTCTCTTCTATGCGGTGGTGTGCTGGGAGGCAACTTTAAGAGGAGAGATGTCAGCAGACTGGACAGGCTGCTGAGGAAAGCTGGCTCTGTGGCTGCTGCAGAGCTGGAGTCCTTAACATCAGATGCAGAGAAAAGGACTCTGAACAAGCTGCTGTCCATCATGGACGATGAGCAGCTGATCTGTGCTGAGTGCTGACAGAAACAGCTGACATTAACAAAGTGTGTCAGTGCTGCAGGTTATTTTCACCAGCACTCATGGAAATATAGTGTGGAGGAGGTGTCTAAGAAAGGATTGCAGTTCCCACAGTCCCTGAAGGCAGCATGATGGGGGTCCCTTCAGCCTCCTCTGTTATTCTGTCAGTCAGGATTTAACACCCCTGTCAGCTGACGTCCTGGCTCTCAAAGCAGGTTAGCAGTAAAAGTTTGAACGTGAAAAAACGGATCAGAAGGTGGAAAAAAGTTCAGAATCTGACAGAAAGTTTGGAAATCTGAAAACAGAAAACATCTCAAATATGAAGAAATGAGACTAAAGTGGAAATAAAACACTATGAAAGAAGAATGAACTTTACATTCAAACTGAAATAAACGTCTGCTGCACCTTTTTTCACTTTGAATCTTGTTGTTTGTTCCTCAGAGAAACTGATGAAGCTTCATGTTTCTTATCTGCTGTTTCTCAGCCTGCATTCACTCACATGCTGCTCACAGCCACTCTGAGCTCTTACTGAATAAAACAGGTGGGAACAGCTCCCATCCAGCCAGCAGGGGAACAGAACAGCATGTATCTGCAGTGATGAAGCAGTCCCTGCCTCCCTCCTTCATGGCAGCTCAGTGAGCATCCTTTGTGTCTGTGTTGGGCTCACCTGCACAGGGTCGCAGCACTTCACCTGTTCAGCTTCTCTTTGGCTGCACAGCTATCAAACACTGACTCTGCTGCATGTTTTCACACATTTCTCACCTGATGGAAAGCTGCTCACACACACTCACAGCCTGCTTCCATCTGCTGTTACCTAGCAACAAGTTAGCTCACAGCTTTTCTTCCATCCATCGTCCAATCATGTTATTCTTCTTCTGATAAACTCTTCTTTGTGTTTTCCTCACAGTCACTAAATGTCAGCATCACTTTCAGTTGGACTTGACATTGTGTAACAGAGGTAATTATTGATAGAATTCATGAAATAAAGCTCAACTGAAAGTGATTTCCTTTCAGTTATCAGTGGGAGAAGGTTTTTGGCTGCATTTTGTCATCATGAATGAATCTGACTGAAGATAACTGCTGCTGTGATGAAAGCTGTTTTCTAACCAAGTCAAAGATTGTTCATTTCCAACAGTGTTGGAGGGGAGTTTGTTAGTATCAGCTGATTAACGGGCTTTTGGAGTTTTGCTGCTTCAAACTGTTGTTATTGTTTCAGCCAGAAATATTCACCAACTCTGGAGCTCTAGAAGCATCAGCCAGTGATTCTAGATTTGTTTCTGTCTGACAGATTCACTGTGTTTTCTCATTATTTAATGAATCATCATTTCATCAACTAAACCCCTGAAGAAGAAAACAGACTTTACCATGAAGACCAGCACAACTTTCACATCATATTAATCTGAACAAACAACTAAAACATGGTGTCTGACCTCAGAGTCTTCAGTCCACAGTGTGGACTCTGCAGAAAGCTGCGCAGCTCCTTCACTGCAGAGTCACTGATGTCGTTCCAGCTCAGGTCCAGTTCTGTCAGATGGGAGGGGTTGGACTTCAGAGCAGAGACCAGAGAAGCACAGCTGATATCTGACAAACCGCAGCCGCTCAATCTGAATAAAGAATAAAACATGTGAGCTGAAGCCAACAGGATGCAGGTTAAAACAGTCAAACAGAACAAGTGAAAAAGAGCTCTCATTAATATTAATGACAACATGCTGCTGCTTCAATAAAGACGGAGTGACTTCAGCTCTTAAACTCTGCCAGCTCCACCAGTGGCTCCATCCATACAAACTCATGTTGTGCAGCCAAATGATTCAAGTTTCAAAGAAAACAAACATATCAGGAGGAACTTTGGAGCAAATGGGAACAAACTGATAGAAATGGAGATCAGGTTCACTGTTTTATTGAAGGTTAAAGACACAAAAACATGGTGCAGTGATGTTTAATGGAATCATGGAATCAAACTTCTTTAAAGAGTCGACAGAAGCAGAACTTGTTACTGTGACTTGTTGTGTTTGAATATTTCAGTCAGTCCAAACATTACAGAGCCTTAGAAAGGTGTTGGAACCATCCAGAGGTGGACTGATTGATCAGTTTGGCTGATTAATGGATGCTGATGGACGCTTTGACTAACTATCAGAATCAGTGGAGTTTGAGGCTGATGGTTGGGAGACCTCCCCCATCTCCAGCAGGAAGCTACAAAGCTGAAGTCAAGGAGGAGTCAGAGTGTTAAGTTCAGTGTTTCCATTCAGTCTTTAAACATCACAGCTTCCATCAGAGTCGCATGATTTAGAAGCAGACAGAAACACAGCAGGCAGCAGCTCCACTGAGAGACTCATCTTCAGGAAATCCAAACACTGGACTAATGAGCAGATCAGTACAGATGCTCGCTACCAAAGCTGTTTCTCCATGGAGTTTAACTGGGCCAAAATATGAGTTTTTCCATCAGTTAAAACTGAAAGTGAAGTCTCCATCCATCGTCCAATCATGTTATTCTTCTTCTGATAAACTCTTCTTTGTGTTTTCCTCACAGTCACTAAATGTCAGCATCACTTTCAGTTGGACTTGACATTGTGTAACAGAGGGAATTATTGATAGAATTCATGAAATAAAGCTCAACTGAAAGTGATTTCCTTTCAGTTATTAGTGGGAGAAGGTTTTTGGCTGGATTTTGTCATCATGAATGAATCTGACTGAAGATAACTGCTGCTGTGATGAAAGCTGATCTGTTTCGACCTCACTCTGACAGTCACTACAGTCTTAAAAAGGAATGATCACCTTCGTTCTGCCTATCACCGAAACCACATGTCAAAAAAGTCACGCCCGTGACCTCCGGAAGCAGAACGACCTGCGCTAACAAATAGCAGGGATTGCTCCCGGTTCAGTCTCTCACCTTGATCGCCTCAAAACCGGACCAGGTAAGAAGCAGATATTTTTTGCATACGCTACACAGTCACAGAATTCACTACCCGAGGGTAACAGGTGCCTTGTGTCCCTGTGAATTGGACTGTGCAGTTAAGCTAATATCACGTTGCCGTGAGCCTGCTTTAATTGCGTTCGCGCTCTGTTGCAGATCACGTAGCGCTTCACTTGTTTTGTTATTTATTGTTGTATATACGTTGCGTGCCCTATACCGCTGTTCGCAGCCGTGGGGTTAGTGTGCGCCTGCTAGGTGCGTTCGTGCACTGGTGCAGGCCGCCAGAGGAAGACTATTAAGATTTTTGTTGCTGTTGGTTACCACTAAGTGAGCCTTCTTAACACGTTTGCATACGTTACAGGCCACCAGGGCTCTCAAGTTTTCAAGTTTGCTTGGAGTGAGATTCGGGCGGGGCAGGGGGTTGGTTGGAGGTTTCTTTCGGGTTTTTTTTTTTGGGGGGGGGGGGGGGGGGGGGGCTGGTCCCTTGCAGTATCCCATCGCCATAAACTAGCTACTTAAAGAACAAAGAAATTGTTTTATTAATACCAAAATCACAAATCTTCACTTTTACACTAAATTCTGCTATATTTTAAAAATAAATTGTTTTAGGTATGCAAAGTCTTATGCAAAGTGTTGTTGTAAGTGTTTGTGGCAGATTTTGATGCTTGATGACTGATATTGGGGGCTCCCATTTAAAGCACTGTGGCTCAATGTCAGCCATTTTCACAGTCATGATGGATGACAGAGTTCCATTCAGAAACAAAGTGTTCCTGGTCTTGGTTTTATTGAGCCCCACCATGGAAAAAACCCTCTCTGCATCAGCATTTCAGTGCGGCAGAACTAATACCAGTTTGGCAATTGTAGATAGCCTTATTGGGAATCTGTTCATACCAGTCACCTTTGAAAAAAATGAACCACGGAAGCTTAATTACACTCCTACATATTTTTCATTTTTCATTAAGTTGCTCATGTCAAAGGGTGTGTGCTGAATATTTAGGCCTACTACTCCAACGAACACTTTAATCGGCAGGTATTGGTCTTTTACAAAGAGTAGGAAAACTATAGTAACTAATAAAAGATTCAAATAAATGAAGATATGACCTGCTGATGATCCTGACGGTTCTCTTCCACCTCCAGCTCGTCTACAACTTCTGCACGCATGCTTGCAGCTGAAAGCTATTTCAGACCTCACCCGCCAACAAGAAATTCTGTTTTCTGATTGGCTGAGAAATTCTATTTTGTGATTGGCCGATGGGTTGCTAAATCAAGACAGCTGTACCAGAGCTATTCTGAGCTGTACGAGCGCACAGTAACCTGCCATTGACTCGTTTATAGTATCGGCCATTAGAATTTCTGTGCGACTAAGTTGATCATTTCTCAGCGTGAGAAATGGCATGTGTGGCGTGTGAGCGTGTGAACTTGTTGAAATGCGTGTGTTTCACGCTCATTGCGTGAGACTTGAGAGCCCTGCAGGCCACCCTAGCGCTACACTTGCATATATTTTGTATTGCTAGTAGCATATTGTTTTCTAAGTGTAGTGTGTTGGTTAAGTTTAACATTACTCTACCGCTGTTGTAACTGGTGAGTTTGTGTAAGCCAGTAGGTGCATGCGTGCACTGTTGTGGGTAAGCAAGTGCATTTGGGCATTTTTTGTTGTTTTAAAACACTCAGTTCTGCACCTGTATATTTGTTTGTTCTGTGTGTTACTTTGGCCACTGGAATTTTTCAGGTAAGTAGCCAGATAAAGTAAGGATTATTGTTATAAATAAATGAGTGTTGTTCAGGTAAGTACATATTGGTGCTTACTGATTATTGTTTACTGTTTCAGTGGTAAATAAATAAATTAATTAATTAATTAATTAAGTGGTTAATCAAACAGCACCCTATAGCCGCTGTTCGCAGCCGTTGGGTTAAGTGTGTGCCGGTTGGGTGCGTTCGCGCGCTGTTGCCGGCCACCAGTTAAACTTTTTTTCCTGCAACTCGCCATAATGGCCTCGCACCACTGCAGAGTCTGCATGGTTGCGATGAGCACCGCAGACGGGCACAGGGAGTGCCCTACTTGCCTTGGGGCCGCCCACGTGTTGGAGGACGTGGACAACCCCTGCAGTGCAGCAGTTGACCTGCTTAGGGGGGAACGACTTCGCCGTGCCAACCAGGTGTCTGGTCACGTGCATGAAGGCAGGGCGGAAAGGCGACGCTCACCCCATCGGTCGGCCCGTAAAAATGGGCGTAAGCGTACGCGCAAATGCTCAAGAGACCGGCAGCATGAGTCCCCCCATAGGTCTGACCAGGAAGAGGCCTCCAGAGCTGCGAAGCGCCCTGTTCCAGCTGAGGCAGCAGAGGGCGGTAGGGCGGGGTTAGCCCAAATCCTCTCAGCTCTCCAAAGGGGGCTATCAAGGAGGATGGACAGGCTAGAAGGCAAAAAGTAGTGATTATTGCACAACGGTCCAAAGCTTGACTCTGCATTTGCATTCTGGAGTTATAAAGGTGTCAGATCATTTAGAGACTTATTCCTCAATGGTGTGTTTGTAGATTTCAAATCCTTGTCAGAGAAATTTGATCTCCCCCAAAACCATTTCTTTCGATATCTTCAACTTTGGAGTTTTGTTAAGGACCATTGTACTACATTTCCACATCTGCCTCAGGAGGCACCATCACCACATATTCTTGATAAGCCGTTTATGCAAGTGGGACTAACATTCAAATTATATACTTTTATTCTGAAATTAAACCCCTCTTCTCTTGACAAAATCAAATGTGAATGGGAGGCCGAACTGGAAGTTCAGTTTCAGGACGAATGGTGGGATAAAACCCAAACTACAAGTGAATTATTCTACATCATGTGCCCGTCTTAACCTAGTACAGTTTAAGGTGGTACATAGGATGCACTTAAGCAAAGCCAAATTGGTAAATTATTTTCCTGGTACTAGTGAGGCCTGTAATAGATGTACCTTTGTTCCATCACATCTCGCCCCCACTTTTTGGACCTGTTCATAGCTGACAGGTTTTTGGAAGATTTTTTTTTTTAAATCATGTCTGAAGTTTTAGAGACTGATATAAAACCTTGTCCATTTATTGCTATTTTAGGGGTGCCTCTGAACTACCCTACGTTCAGCGCACAAAAATGTAATGTACTATCATTCGCCTCTCTAATTGCCCGTAGACGTATCCTCCTACATTGGAAGTCACCAATTGGTCCAGGACTGCATACCTGGATAGAGGATATGATGTTATTCTTAAAACTGAAAAAAAAATGAAATTTTCTTTAAGAGGATCAGTTGAGAATATTTTCACTACATGGAGGCCTTTCCTCTTTTATTTTGACAAAGTATCTGCAGTTTCCAACCCGTAATATTTAGCTAAACTTGTAAAGTACTAGCCATAGATTAGAGCACATTATATAGACTATAAAATGCTTAGGTTTGCTTGGGTAAAATTATAAGTACAGCCCAATGGGGGTGGGGAAGGTGGATGGGGTTTCTTTTCTTGTTTTGTGTGTGTGTGTATGAAATAGAAATAGATATTGTAATTCCTTCTCCTGTGACACTGATTTTGGGTTTACTGATAATCTGTCCTACTAAACAAATGAAATAAAATTAAAATAAATATATATATATATATAAATAAATGTCTCTTCCTGATAGCTTCTTGATTTCTTTAAAGTTCTACATTGATGTTGTATCTTAACAGCAAAATCATTTTTTAAATCCTAGCACTCGTAAGAACATATGCAGCCGTTCTCTTGACATGACATTTAATTAGCATACCACTATTTAATTTCTGCACATTTTAAGCTTTGTATCCTCTTACATTATTAACACTATATGTGAAATCTCGAGTTTAGGGTCAAAGAACAAGATATGGTACCATCCCTGAACAGGATGACACATAGTGACGCACACGAAACAAGAGATGCAGAGTTGTAATGTGTTACTTCACTTGTCGTATCATAGCTATGCTGTAATTGTAAGACCAGTCTAACAGTTTGTGTGTAATTTCATTACATTTCAAACTTCCCACATCATGTCACACTATGTTTAGTGCGGATGTGGGGAGGTCAGATATTAAGAACAACGGGGGGGGGAAACTAGGATTCTTTTATCTTAGTCGACCCTCAACACGTAAATTAACTGATTTATATCCATTGTTGGTCTCTCCAGATAGCAAATTGATATTCTTTATTGGAAAGTCTCCCTATACCCAACTACTGAAATTAATCTATCCTCCCTTAGATTGTTGTGTTAGACTGCAATTGGTGAAAGTGCTAATTTGTATCCAATCTAGTTTTTAAATTTGATGAAAGGCATAGTTTGTCTTTGGTTAAAAAATAATGATAATGGTAATAAAAAAGTAGAATAAGATTGAAACACTGGATAATGCTGCCATCATCTACAGTGGATGGAGTTTTCATGCTGGTTGGATGTACAATTTAGGATACATTTTCTGTGTCATGAAATGTTCTGTTTCAGTAGAACCATTATCACCATCGCACTATCCACCATGCATGTGTTGAACTCTGCACGAGTATTAATTCAAAGATGTGAGAATTGAATCATTAGATGCAGAATATTTAATATTGTGTGGTTAATTTAGCCCTCCTGCCCTCTTTTAGTTAAATTAAATAACGTTTCGCTTTTTAAATATCACCTTTACTGCAGTTGCATGAGACACCTAGGCTACGTATATATTTTTGGTTTTCATTGTCTGCAAAATATTGCCTGTCTTCATTGTCCTCACCCATCACCAAGATTTTGTATGCCAATTTATTTATTTTTCTTCTTTTGTCCGTAGCTATTCCAGACAAGAATCGAGTGTGTGCCGGTATTCTGTTTAAGTTAAAGCTGCCGTCTGCAACTTTTTAAAATTTTTTTTAATTTATTTTTTTAGTCATATTAGCTTGAACTGTCATGGGATTCTGGAAGTAGAATATTAAATAGGCTGTTTAGGAAAAATCCCGAATTCTGTAGCTCCCTCTGAAGCCTGTAATCGTGCTTGCAAAAATCGAGCGCCCCGGCTGTTTTTAACTAGCCTGATTAACATAGACTTTCAAATCTCTTCGAGATTCTGGTCTGACCAAGACCATAACGAATACGATTCGAAATGGCCTGGTCAACCCGCCTCCCTCGGGTTGCTACTGGTTGAGGCCAGAAAATGCTGTGCCTAAGCTTAAGCCAATCACACCACTCTTTCCTCTGACGTATGATTTAGCTACCAGCGGGGCTAACTGGTAGATTAAACTCTTACCAAAGCCAGTAGGGAGCAAGCCAGGCGAAAACGTCTTTCCTGTCAAGAAATGATTCAAGGGCTGTTCTTTGCTCGATTTTTAACGAGAATCTCCCGTCGAACACTTTCATTACAGCATCTACAGCAGTGTCAAAAGCTTGATGCTGCTCCATGTTGATATTGAATGAAGCGCTTCCGTGTACAATCCATGGGTTGAGTGGCAGTTCAACCACGTCACTACCTTGAACCCGCCTTGGTTGGCGCTGCTCAAAGTTGATTGCTTCTGACAAAGTGGGTGGAGTTCCCATTTTTTCGGGAACTCGAATCCACCTGAATGAGCAGTTGGCCTGAGTAAGTGTAGCAGAGCCGAAGGTGTTGCGTCACTGCGAGGGCGGAGCCTGGGTAGTTTTTAACCAATCAAGTTAGATTTATTATTTATCCATTATCTGAGCAAAACAGTCACCAACCATGCTGAGCGTGAGTCTGCCCCCAGCTTGTGTGCGCGCACACTGGTGTGAACTCAGTGCACAACCTCGTCCACAGAGGGGGAGGGACCTGAAAGTTGTATCAGTTCGAATTTTCCAACTTTAGACTCGGAATATTGAAAACCTGCCGACGGCAGCTTTAAATACGTAGTTGTCTTAAATAAACCAAGGTGGGGAAATGGGGTTAAAGAACCTGTTTAGCGCCTTCAGCTTAAGTTGATTTAAGATTTACAAATCATTAGCACATAAGATCAAGAAAGTTGTTCGTGTTCAAAATCTTTTACGAATCAAGCTTAAGAATAATATTAGCAGGGCGTTTTAAGGTTACATTCATGTAAAATCTAAGAGCATAAAAGAGTTTGGTGGGCACAAAATTTACAATTTATAAGGTCTGTATGCAGACCTAAAGCATGGAGTTTTAATTTCAGCTTAATCAAATCTTTCGTGGCGCTTAAACTATCAGAAAAATAACACAAAACGGAGCTGAGGCAGTAACCAATATGTCTTAAACAGTTCAAGAAAGATGAGACTGATCATTTTTATTATATTTAATCCTGAGTCTCCAGGAGATCAGTATATTTTCTTTGCATGCTCACTTGTTCGTGTGTTTACTCATCAAATCGAACAATTGTTCGTGTTTGAATCTTACCACAAAGCCATTTCAGTTGAGGTTATTGTGTTTTGATTTCAAATGAAGGATGGATTGAGCAGAGTCTGAAGTATTTAAGGCTAAATGAAGTCAGGCCTTGTTTGCTGGTTAACAGCTTAACTACAATCAGACATTAAGTCAGATTCAGGTCCAATATTTTGGAATGTTGCAATATTAACATTATTTTATCAGGAATATATGTGAACTGGTTTATTGAAGTTTTTAAGAGCAGACTCTAATGTTATCCACTTTCACCTTTGACTTATCACACTAAACATGTTTTATACAGTGAGGCATTATGCTTGTAAAAAAAACCAACAAAAAAACAAAACAAAAATACTTTACAGTGGCTTCAGTGTGATTCATCAGAAAGTTGGCTTATTTTCTACAGTTCCTGGTTGGTCAATTGCAATGCACCCCTTAAAAGGTTTTGTGGAAAGATAACTCTTGACTACATTTCTGTGTGTGTGTGTGCGCGCTGGAGTCTTTTGCTGCCATGAAGATTTAGTTCATATTTGAGTTAACAGCTCGCCAGTAACAGCAAATGCAGGATATGACTTGTACATCTAACTATCTGTTACACGTATCTAATATAAATGTTTAACTGGACATTCACGAGATCTCAGAATAAAAGATGGAATCAGACATTGGTAGTTCTCAGGGTGACCGCTGAGAACCTGACCCTGCTGGAAAAGGGACTTACCACTAGCTCCAAATAAATTTTTTCTAAGTCTGTAGTTGCCAAATCACTTGGCTGTACCCTGTTCTCATGAGAACATACTTAGTGCCTCTGTGACTAAACTGTTCATTCATACAGGTGATGGTGATGATTTTCCCCACTGTGGAAAATCAAATTCTGAAGTTTATTAATTGTTGACTTTAATTAATCACAAGGGAACATCTATCTCTTTACACTTGTGATCAGTTCTGATCCCTTCGCGGGTAACTTGGTGCTCAGGTGCTTTAGGAACATGTTGCACTCTGTTTGAAAACTTTATTTTGACTGTAGTTTATTTATTTGCATGTTGTTAGGAGGTTTTTACATCCTTTTTTTTAATTTTCAAATTTTTTATTAAATTTTTTAAAACTTAAATAACTCTTAATATCAACTCTAAACACCCCTAGGAGATCAACTTCTGGGTTGTTGTACAATAGTCATAGTCACTCAGGAAAATTCCTACCATTGCTGTTGCAGCACCGGGGATGTATAAGGTTTTTTTTTTGTTTGTTTGTTTGGTGGTTTGTTTGTTTTTTTCATTTTTAAAACTTTTATTCACTCCGAGCTAGTTAATAGGTGTGCTGATTCCTATTTAGAAGTAGCCTGCTTGAAGTAGGCTGAGAAATCTGTCTGGTTTAGTATTTGCTCTCGGATGAAGTTTCCCTGAGATTTAACACTTAGAAAACTGTCAGCACTCCTGAAAACTTAGTTGTTTGTCTTTGGCTATGTGTGTTTGTGTGTGTGTGTGTGATTACCTTCATTAATAATAAATTGCAATGAATACAGCAGATCATATTGAATATAGCTAATTAGATGTTTAGTAAGTTATAAGGATGAGTAACTGAAAATGTTCTTTACACTGCTCAACTGAAGTTAAATAAATCTTTTAGAAGCAAAGTAACATAATGTATGAGGACTAACATACACATGTTATTCTTGTCCGGTGGAGATGCAGATATACTGTTGGTGTGAGATTATATTAACAGCTCCTTGTGCATATGAACCCGTTTCAGGGTTTTTCTCGAATAATCTTTTTTAACATTTTACATAATTACTTTGATTTCTGTAAGAAACAGGGTGAAATTATCACATTGTTCTGTCAGAGAAGTGAGTTTTTTGTTTTTTCATGATGTTTCTTATCTCATATGAACTAATATGTCATAATTAGCTGGATGTTAAAAAAAAGAAAAAGAAGAGTAGGCGCACTCTCTGTGTCTTATTCAACTGAATGTTTGCATGTGACCTTTCCCACTTGTGGCTGTCTTGTCTCTTAGACCATGGGATGAGACTTTCGTAACAAGGCTGCTGGACGTGTGCATGCAACCAACAGTCATGCATAAACTGCTCTGGGATGTGGAAGCTGATAAACACATACGATGAAGAGAAGAGACAGCTGAAGTGTAAAGGAAACATGCTTTAGGAAGTCATTTCTTTTTCAACTGATTGATTGTTTCTTTCTCTCCAGCCTTACTACCACCCCTCCTAAAATTAGCTACAGACCATTCATGCTTGGTGCTCATGAAGTAAAACAATGGAGCATTCTCTTGACTTGAAACTCTGTTCACAGCCTCACTATATGAATCGACCCCCAAACTCAGAAGAGGTTTCCCCAGACTTTTTACCAGATCAGTAACACAGCGTCACATTACTGGTAGAAAATCTCTGAAGTTGTCAAATGTTGGCAAATTATACCCTAAATAAACTTTTTTTCTATTCTGAAATGAACCATTCATTCATTTATACACTCATAATTTAGTTATTTCCCCCAACAGCCGTAGCTGCAGCCCCCTCCTAATCAAATAACTTGATTAGTTAGTTGATTAGAGGAGAGTGGTGCATATTGACTACTCACAGGATATCCTTATTACCCTCGGGTCCTTTTTTTTTTTCTTTCTATTCTGAAAATAACCAACTTTTATTATATATTTGCCCTATAGGGGAGAGGATCAGCGACGTTTAAGAACAATCAACTATTGTTCTTAAACCCATCCACCCTTCTATCATCTCATTGGTTCTCAAAGTCACGGGCTTTACATGACCTAATTACTTTATTATATTATATGAGGGTCTGCAAAGCTGCCAAACAGCTATTTTTTCGTAACTCATAGTCCCGACTCATAGGATACTTAAAATGTTGTCCGCTTTGCTCCTAAAACTTAAACTTTACCTATTCTGTAATTAAACAATCTTTCATTTATACACTCAATAAATATTTAGACTTAATCCATAACTCCACCCCTAACACCACTCCCCCTAACCCCTCCTCCCCCTCCCCCCTTTAGCCCCCCCTCCCCCTACCTCATGACCAGGGGTCACTAGAGTTCACCTCGTGACCAGGGCTCAACTAGAGTTCACCTGTCACATCCAATTAACTCATTAAGTTTGACGAAAGGGTGTTACTTTTGTTTTTTTGACGTGGGAACATATCAATGTTCTCGAACTTAAGGCCATTCACCTTGCGCTACAGCGGTTCCTGCCAACATTACAGCACAGCCATGTTCTGGTGAGATCGGACAGCACCTCTGCGGTGTATCACGTCAACCACCAGGGGGGGACAAAGTCCCAGAAATGCCTCCAAGTGGCGGAGGAGCTCCTAACATGGGCATGGCCACGACTGGCGTCACTGAGGGCTGTGCACGTCCCGGGCGTGGAGAACGGTGCGGCCGACATGCTCTCCAGGACTGGTCCACTCCCGGGAGAATGGAGACTGCACACAGATGTGATCCAGATCTGGATGCAGTACAGGGTTGCGCAAGTGGACCTGTTTGCATCAGCAGAAACAACCCACTGCCCGGAGTGGTACTCCCTCAGGGGGCAGGGGGGCAGTTTGGGCCTGGATGCTCTATCGAAAGAGTGGCCAATAGGCTTACTGTACGCTTTTCCTCCACTCCCTCTCATCCCTCAGGTTCTACAGAGGATCAAGGAGGGCCAACACACAGTCCTGCTGGTTGCCCCACGTTGGCCAGCGAGACCCTGGTTCTCGGACCTGCTCCAGTTACTGCAGGGTCAGCCATGGCAGTTGCCAAGCAGAGCAGATCTGCTGTCACAAGCAGACGGGAAGGTCTGGCATCCGAACCCAGCCGCCCTGCGCCTTTGGGTGTGGCCGTTGCAGAGCCGGTCGCTGATCGCTTAGATGACTCTGTACAGGAGACACTCAACAACACCAGGGCCCCATCTACTCGAGCCAGTTATGCGCTCAGATGGGGAATCTTTTCTGACTGGTGCCATAATATGGATATTGAGCCAGCAGCAACTTGCCCTGTGCCTCATGTGTTACGCTTCTTGCAGTCCCAACTGGATCAAGGCAAGGCGGTTAGTATGGTGAAAGTCTATGCTTCAGCCATTTCCGCGTTCCACCAGGGGGCGAACAACGGGCCTCTCGGAAGGCATCCTTTGGTTGGCCAGTTCTTGAAAGGGGCGCGCCGGTTACGTCCAGCTCGTACACTACGGGCACCAGGCTGGGACCTTCCGATGGTTTTAACTTCACTCACGGAAGCTCCGTACGAGCCCATTTCGGATTCCGATCCACGCTCCTTGTCTCTCAAGACTGCTTTCCTTCTGGCTCTCTGCTCAGCAAGACGAGTCAGGGAACTGTGTGCCCTCTCTGTCAGTGACGACTGCCTCAGATGGAGGGAAGGCGGCACTGGTGTGTCACTGTGGCCAAATCCAGCCTTTTTACCAAAGGTTATTAACAGGCAGTCCATCAACCATGTTCTGGAGGTGGATCAGTTTCAGCCTGCCTCTGCCTCACAGGCAGAGCAGGAGAAGTTACTCACCTTGTGCCCAGTGAGATCCTTGAGGGCTTATCTGGCCCTTACAAAGCCACTGAGGAGAGCACACTCCCAACTTTTTGTCTGCTATGGGGCAGCAAAAAGGGGGTTGCCTCTTTCAAAGCAAAGGCTGTCCCATTGGCTAGTAGAGGTTATTTCCCATGCCTATAAGGCACGGGGGATGCAAGCCCCTCCTGGTATAAGAGCTCATTCTACCAGAAGTATGGCAACGTCCTGGGCTGCCCTCAGGGGAGTACCAGCAGACGATATCTGTGCAGCGGCCTCATGGTCTACGCCATGCACTTTTACTAGGTTTTATAGGGTGGATGTAACTCGCCCAGCTTCGGTTGGCGACGCCGCCCTCATGTCCGTGACCGAGCGAGGTTTTAATAATTAGCTTTTATGTTCCTCGCGACCATTTTGGTATTTGTCATCCCTTTTTAAGACCGTAGTGACGGTCAGAGTGAGGTCGAAACAGATCGTAAGTTACAAATGTAACTACGGATCTTTGAGACCGAGGGATGACCATCACTATCTTTTGTCGCTCAGAACAGCCTGAGGCGCTCAAGGTAGGAGACTGAACCGGGAGCAATCCCAGCTATTTGTTAGCGCAGGTCGTTCTGCTTCCGGAGGTCACGGGCGTGACTTTTTTGACATATGGTTTCGGTGATAGGCAGAACGAAGGTGATCATTCCTTTTTAAGACCGTAGTGACGGTCATCCCTCGGTCTCACAGATCCGTAGTTACATTCGTAACTTACGTTTTCTAACCAAGTCAAAGATTGTTCATTTCCAACAGTGTTGGAGGGGAGTTTGTCAGTATCAGCTGATTAACGGGCTTTTGGAGTTTTGCTGCTCCAAACTGTTGTTATTGTTTCAGCCAGAAATATTCACCAAATCTGGAGCTCTAGAAGCATCAGCCAGTGATTCTAGATTAGTTTCTGTCTGACAGATTCACTGTGTTTTCTCATTATTTAATGAATCATCATTTCATCAACTAAACCACTGAAGAAGAAGACAGACTTTACCATGACGACCAGCACAACTTTCACATCATATTAATCTGAACAAACAACTAAAACATGGTGTCTGACCTCAGAGTCTTCAGTCCACAGTGAGGACTCTGCAGAAAGCTGCACAGCTCCTTCACTGCAGAGTCACCAATGCTGTTGTAGCTCAGGTCCAGTTCTGTCAGATGGGAGGGGTTGGACTTCAGAGCAGAGACCACAGAATCACAGCTGATCTTTGACAACCTGCAGTCCATCAATCTGAATAAAGAATAAAACATGTGAGCTGAAGCCAACAGGATGCAGGTTAAAACAGTCCAACAGAACAAGTGAAAAAGAGCTCTCATTAATATTAATGACAACATGCTGCTGCTTCAATAAAGACGGAGTGACTTCAGCTCTTAAACTCTGCCAGCTCCACCAGTGGCTCCATCCATACAAACTCATGTTGTGCAGCCAAATGATTCAAGTTTCAAAGAAAACAAACATGTCAGGAGGAACTTTGGAGCAAATGGGAACAAACTGATAGAAATGGAGATCAGGTTCACTGTTTTATTGAAGGTTAAAGGCACAAAAACATGCTGCAGTGATGTTTAATGGAATCATGGAATCAAACTTCTTTAAAGAGTCGACAGCAGCAGAACTTGTTACTGTGACTTGTTGTGTTTGAATATTTCAGTCAGTCCAAACATTACAGAGCCTTAGAAAAGTGTTGGAACCATCCAGAGGTGGACTGATTGATCAGTTTGGCTGATTAATGGATGCTGATGGACGCTTTGACTAACTATCAGAATCAGTGGAGTTTGAGGCTGATGGTTGGGAGACCTCCCCCATCTCCAGCAGGAAGCTACAAAGCTGAAGTCAAGGAGGAGTCAGAGTGTTAAGTTCAGTGTTTCCATTCAGTCTTTAAACATCACAGCTTCCATCAGAGTCACATGATTTAGAAGCAGACAGAAACACAGCAGGCAGCAGCTCCACTGAGAGACTCATCTTCAGGAAATCCAAACACTGGACTAATGAGCAGATCAGTACAGATACTCGCTACCAAAGCAGAAAGTAAAAGATGTATCTTCTGCTGTTATTGGCTCATCCTTTTTGTAGTGGCTATTCGTCCTCTTTTATCGATAATCAAAAAACAAAAAAAGATGTCAAAACCATAATAAATTAAATCAAACGGCCACTGAGACACCATGGGAGTGAATTTACGCAGGTAATTGAGCCCATTGTCCAGGCAAAAAATTACGTTTCTTTCGGTTTATTTCTCCAAAAACAAGCAAACAAACAAATGACAATGGCCTTTGCCGCCTCGCTTGCCCTGTTAAAAACCTATTTGCCCTCCCAGGTGCCTGCTCACCTGTGACTGCCTGCTCATCTAAATAAACTCTCCCAGTGCCCCAGCTCACCCGTGCTTTCAAAATAAAAGCATAATTAAATACCCAAATTAACTCAAACAATACTAAATATCATAAACAACCAAAAAGGTTTATTCCCCAAACTAATTCCCCAAAAGATAACTAAATAATAAGTGAGCCAAATATACAAAATAACAAATAGCTCCTACATTCTGGCCCCTAATTGTGAAAAGTTTAAATTCACAATTATATTCATTTTTACAAGGAGCTATTCCCTTTATCTCTCCCTAACTCTACAAAGAGGATTCTTCTGTCTTCTTCTGGAAAGCTGTGAACAAAAAAAACACAGACAGAGGATAGAGTAGTCAGGGAGAAAGAAAGAATAATGTCCATGATCCTATACTGTGGCCTCCAGGAGCAGGCAGATCTTTGTTCCAGGCCGCTCCAGAACACTGGTCTTAGTTTGCAGGCACACAGAACGGACCAATCCGTTGGCATCAGACTTAGTACTCAGAACTTGGCCCATCATCCAGGATCCTCTGGAAGCTGTAGCATCAGCGATGATGACAATATCTCCTCCGGTAAATCTGCCATCTTCTGCTCTCCAAGTTTTGGGGTCAAAATCCTCCCTTGAAGTGTGGCTTTGAAGCTCTGAAGTTTCTGTTGAAGAGAATTTTCAGCTCCTGTTTCCTTGTCACTCTCAGCAGCTTTAAACTCCTTTCTCTTTTGGCTCAAAAGCAAAAGAACTCTTTTAATCTCATGGAACCAGATTCCTCCACGACGAGAAGTAGTGAATGAGACAGTCAGTGGGATCTTCTGAGTGCTTAACGATTGCATACACTGCTGGCTCTTTTTTGACCTCCAGGTCATCAGTAAGAATCACAGCCGACTCAAAATCAGATACAGGCCACTCACTCTCTGACAAATAGAGGAATTCCGGGCCTTTAATCCATCTTCCATTTGTGAGGAGTTCCTCAGCTGTCAATCCACATGACGCTTCATCCGCAGGATTCATCTTGGTGCCAACATACCTCCACTGGCCCGAATCTGTAGCTTCTCTAATAACAGAGACTCTGTTAGAAACAAAAGTATGGAAATGTCTAGTTTCACTACAGATGTACTTGAGGACGGTCGTGCTATCAGTCCAAAACATCGACCTCTCCAGCTGCCACTGTACCATGTTGGCCATTTCATCACATAAGCTGTCCTGTGAGTGCTGCTCCTCTGATAAAAGAGTGAAACGATTGTTGACGGACGACGTAGCTAATGAGTCACAGTCAGTCACTGAATCTTGGTCCTCCTCTTCTTCCTGCTCAGTGCTCTGATCTTGTTCAGACACACTGGCTGATGCAGGAGTTTCTTCACTCATTGGAGCTTCTCCGTTCGCATCCTCGTTGGTGTTCTCCATGTCCTTTGTATCTGCAGTAGCATCTGTATGTTCAGTATCTGTGTTGCTTGGAGGTGTCAGACTGTCCAAAGTCACTCTGCCCTCAAACTTTTGCTGCCTTTTTTGATGCTTTGCTTGCTTCTTTGCCTTTTCCTGCTGGTATTTGCTGCCAGCTCCAACAGGAATATCCTCATTTCCACTTGTCGAGGCAGGACTGTTTGTGCCATCCTGCACTGACTCGCTGGTCTGCTGAACTCCTTTCTTCTGGTTTTTCTTCCTGTAAACCTCATATGAAACGGGAAGAGAAAGATCCAAAAGCATCTCCATCACTACAGACACCGTTTTGCTAGTCATTTCCCCACCAAAAACTTGGTCAACAAAGTTTCCGGGACATCCCTTTTTCTCTTTCTTTTTTGCCATTTTTTTAGTTTTGTTGTAGTTTCCATAGTTTTCATGAACTTAATGTCCTCTCTTGACATTTCCAATTGCTCCACTGATGTTTTTTCACTGAAATCATGATTATTTTCACTAATAAGCATCTCCTCCAGATGTTCCACAGAGATATGATTAGTCGTGACGACAGAGCTGTTTCCACAACGAAGTGGTCCATTGATTACCCAGCCGACTCGGTTCGGACTGCGTATGGTCCTTCCCCCTGACTGTTAATCAGTTCCCAGGGTTCCATCACCTTAGGAGCATCTGTCCCAATGAGCAGATCAACCTCTGCATACAGGTTGTGAAGTTTTATGCTCCTCAGATAAGACCATTTTGCAATATCCTCTTTCTGTGGAATGATTATTATTAATTAATTGAATTCCAATTGGCTTGAATTGGACTTACTATCTAAGTGCCTTGAGATGACATTTGTTGTATTTGGCGCTATATAAATAAAAATGAATTGAATTGAATTGAATGTTCAATATTGACACTGGCATGGTCTCTTGTGTCAAAACACTTGGCAACTCAATAAAATCATTTGCATCCATGCCAGACACTTCCACACCAGACAATACAGTGGTACTCACAATTTTCCTCTGACCCATGGTTCTCAATAAAATGTTGGCTGGTTTGCCTCTCAGGCCCAGTCTCCTTGCCAGACTGATGGTGCAGAATGTACCTGAACTCCCAGGATCCAGAAAAGCGTAAGTTTGCACAATCTCATCACTCGTGTGGCATTTAACCTGTACTGCAACTATGAAGAAGACAGCATCGTCCTCATCACCAGCCCCAATAGCTCCACATGTCTGTGAAAGTCCAGGAGAAACGCTCTGTGGGGGGCTCACAGTAGCTTGTGCATCTTTAAAGGGTTAGTTCGCCATTTTGCACATTAAGCCCTGTTTTTAGGTAGTCTGGGGTGAATTATAGATGTTCTGATCACAATTTGGACATTTGGTGCTGAACGGAGCATTTAGGTATCCACTGCTGCAGCCCCCCCCACCTTTGCATTGAGTCAATGACCACTCAAGCAAACAATCATAAAACGGCATTAAACTTTCGTTTGAAAAGACATGGAACTCACCGTGTGGTCAGTGGTGGACAGCGATAAATTGACCCGAAAATCGCAGCGAAATGTGCCTTCTAACAGTTGTTTTAGCATTTGGTGGACCTATTTTTCCGGACACCGGTAGCTGTTGCTTAGTGCTGCAAGGGACCGCAACTGGCTAGAAACTACAGGTTGCATACAAACACACCCCTTTCCGTTTCCGGTCGCGCGGAGTAATACTAGTCAAACCAATACAAATCAATGAAGACGGACAATAATGGTAATATAACTTCTCTGGAAGCGTATTTCGCGGTGATTTTCGAGCCAACGTATCGCTGTCCACCACAGACCACACGGTGAGTTTCATGTCTCTGCAAACGAAAGTTTTATGCCGTTTTATGATTGTTTGCTTGAGTGGTCATTGACTCAATGCAAAGGTGGGGGGGCTGCAGCAGTGGATACCTAAATGCTCCGTTCAGCACCAAATGTCAAAATTGTGATCAGAACATCTCTAACTCATCCCAGAATACCCCCAAACAGGGCTTAATGTGCAAAATGGCGAACTAACACTTTAAAGGATGTAGCTTTATCCTTTTCCTGAATGTGAAGGACTGATGGATGCTTCTGATCACACACGATACAAACCAAACGACCTCTGCAATGTTTGCTTGTGTGACCAATTCTCAAGCAACCAAAACAAATTCCATTTTCCTTTATGAAATTTATCTTGTCCCGATGCATCTTCAACTTGAACTGTGAGCATTTATCCAGAGAGTGACTGTTAAGTTTGCAGAATAAACAGCATTTGAGATGGCTTTGATCAGAGGTGGACTTGATGTTACTGTCCATGTAGATTTTGTCACCTTCCTTCACTGTAGCGACACTGGTGGCAAAAGTGCTTCCACTTCTCCTTTGCTTTGTGTAACTGACATTTGAGGCTGTGCTCCGGCTGACAAGTGGCAGATCTTGAATATTACCAAAGAGCGGGTCAGAGACTATTTTGGCTTGTTTTTCCACAAATGTCACAAGGTCAGTGAACATTACTCTGCATCCATTTTGCTCCTGCAGATCACATGCAACACTCCTCCACTTCTTACGTAGCTTGTAAGGAAGCTTCATCATAATAAGTTTGAGATTGGAGGGCATGTCCAAATCCTTCATGTAGATTATCTGTTGTGTCAAATTGGAGCAACCTCGAAGAAACAGGGAAAAAGATTGCAATGCTGGTACATCCTCTGCTTTAATGGGGGACCAGTTGAGAATTTTTTCAATGTAGGCCGAAGAAATTTTATGCTCATTTCCAAAATGCTCCATAAGTAGGAATTTGGCTCTCTGATAACCCACGCTTGGGGGTAGATGCTGACAGCTCCTGACAAGATCTCTTTGCTGCCCCCTGGTGTACTGTTCCAAAAATGACAAACAATCACTGAAATTGATTGAAGTTTTTCCTTCTACACAGTTTTGATCTCATAAAAGACTGGAACTGAAGAGGGTCACCATCGAACACAGGAATATTTCTCACTGGCAAAGCAGATGCCAAATTTTGCTGAACCAACAATGCAGTGATGTCATTCTGCCTTTGCATAATGTCCATAATATCGTTGCGTGAGTTCCTGCTGCTGGCTCGATTCAGAACGTTAGGAACCATTTGTGTTGTTTGAGTTTGACTTATTATTGGGCCAGTGTCAGTTTGTGTTGTTGCTGCTCGTCCAGGTCTGACATTCACATGGGTATTAGTTGTCATTGATGGTCTGACGGAGACAGCTTGAACCTCAATGTGAGCTTTACTCTGAACGTTATTTGCCGCATCCTTTTGTGGAATGAAATCATCTGCGTGTAGATTCAGCCGGTGCATTCCCTGAGCATCAGTCCAGTTCCTGTCAAAATATTAGTTCATTGTGTCCGATCCTTTTGAGCCACATTTTGAATTGATTTCCAACACATTCAGTTTTGCATTAGCGGCAGCAAGTTCCGTTTCCAGAGCGAACAGTTCTTTTTCCTTTCTGAGGTTTTCCGCTTTTGCTTCCAATGCATGTTTCCTTTCTAATGCAGCCATGCGCTCTATAAGTGCTGCTTTATCAGCTTCTGTCTTTATTCTTGCAGATGATGTAGATAACTTAGAATGTGCTCTGGAACGTTTCTCCTCTTGGCTTGAAACGTTTGAAACACTGTCTTCGGGATTAATCTCATCAGAAGCCACACTTAAGTCATCAGGAGGTTGTTCATCATCATTTGATTGAGCATATGGATGACCAGCATCAGACAACCAACATTTGACCTTTTTAATGAAATCAGAAAACACAGACCGTTTTGCATGAAAATACGTATTTTGCCGTTCAACTTCATCCTCTGGCAAATTAAGATTCAAAATGGCTTCATGCATATCATTGGCTTCTTCAAAGCACTTAATACATTTGCTCAGCTGAGCTTGCACTGAGTTCACATTGTCATTGGATTCCATCAAATCGCGTATTTTATCCATACACTTCTTTACTTGTTTGCACTTCGTAGACCTTTTTTCTTGACATGTCTTTACATAGAATTCCAGACCCTTTGAGGTAAACTTGACGCTCCGTTTTGAGAGCACGGACATAGCGTCATTTGCTTTAGATGAAGCCTCAGACATGTTTTCCATTTCAAATAGTTTTCAGTCTTCTTTAATTTCCACACTCTTTGTTGAACTATTCATAACACACAGGGATATCGTTTGTGTCACACGGCTCCGCATCAAAGAACTTTATGAATGAGAGTAGGCGTGGTTTACCGTGACATAGTAGTAGTATTGCTCAGCACACGCGCGTCATCCAAACTTCCAAAGATCCCAATAAACATCCAGTGAGAAGAAACGATGATTCAAACACTCCAATAATTAAGCCGTTTTCCAATACAGCCTGCTTGTAATTCGTTGCTCACCGATGCTGTTGAGTGGTTTCGTGCGATGTCCGTCGGCCAGTGACTCTCCAAAACTGACGCGTTTTCAAATCCAGCAATCCTCTTTCATTTACCATCAATCCAATATCCAAGCTTCCAGAGATTCCATCCGTTCTAATCTTCACTTTAGGGTAGGTTTTTACTTTATGTAGTGGCTATTCGTCCTCTTGTGTCAAAAAACAAAAAAGATGTCCAAACCATAATAAACTAAATTAAATCAAACGGCCACTGAGACACCATGGGAGTGAATTTATGCAGGTAATTGAGTCCATTGTCCAGGCAAAAAATTAAGTTTCTTTCGGTTTATTTCTCCAAAAACAAGCAAACAAACAAATGACAATGGCCTTTGCCGCCTCTCTTGCCCTGTTAAAAACCTATTTGCCCTCCCAGGTGCCTGCTCACCTGTGACTGCCTGCTCATCTAAATAAACTCTCCCAGTGCCCCAGCTCACCCGTGCTTTCAAAATAAAAGCATAATTAAATACTCAAATTAACTCAAACAATACTAAATATCATAAGCAACCAAAAAGGTTTATTCCCCAAACTAAACCCCCAAAAGATAACTAAATAATAAGTGAGCCAAATATACAAAATAACAAATAGCTCCTACACTTTTTTTTTTACTGATGATCTCAGCTCAGCAAAGAACACCATGTGAGCAAAGCATCTTCTCACACTGACAGTCAGCTGTTTTGCCGGAGTGAACAGGGCAGACAATACGGCCTCTAAATAAGGCATTATCTGTCTTTATTTCACCAATACTTTAAGACCAATGACTGAATGAACGCGTACTATTGCACTGTTAGCTCAGAGCTGCCATGCTGTTGTTATTTGGGGCTATTGGGGGCTTTCTATTCACGCGTCTCGTGGCACGGCACGCGTCGATGATGTCATCCCACTGTATTGCCTATGCCTTGTTCACTCTCGTTATATGGATATATGAGGATCTCGAATTATATAAGTGAGAGGCATAGAGCAGGTGTGGGCATACTCATTGCCCCCCGGCTGTGCGCCTGTACATTGGGGTTTACCCCGGTAGACGAGAGGGTAGCCTCCCTCCGCCTTAGGGTGGGGGGATGGGCCTGACTGTTGTTTGTGCTTATGCACTAAACAGCAGTTCAGAGTACCCACCCTTTTTGGAGTCCCTGGAGGAGGCACTGGAGAGTGCTCATCCGGGAGACTCCCTCGTCCTGCTGGGGGACTTCAATGCTCACGTGGGCAATGACAGTGAGACCTGGAGGGGTGTGATTGGGAGGAACGGTCCCCCCGATCTGAATCAGATTGGTGTTTTGTTGTTGGACTTCTGTGCTCGTCACGGACTGTCCATAACGAACACCATGTTCAGGCATAAGGGTGTCCATATGTGCACTTGGCACCAGGACACTCTAGGCCGCAGCTCGATGATCGACTTTGTGGTCGTATCGTCGGACTTGCGGCCGTATGTCCTGGACACTCGGGTGAAGAGAGGGGCGGAGCTGTCAACTGATCACCACCTGGTGGTGAGTTGGCTCCGCTGGTGGGTGAGGAAGCCGGTCAGACCTCGCAGGCCCAAACGTATTGTGAGGGTCTGTTGGGAACGGCTGGCGGAATCCCCTGTAAGGAGGAGCTTTAACTCCCACCTCCGGCAGAGCTTCAACCATGTCCCGGGGGAGGTGGGGCACATTGAGCCCGAATGGGCAATTTTCCGTGCCTCCATTGTTGAGGCGGCCGACCGGAGCTGTGGCCGTAAGGTGGTCATTGCCTGTCGTGGCGGCAACCCCCGAACCCGCTGGTGGACACCAGTGGTGAGGGAAGCCGTCAAGCTGAAGAGGGAGTCCTATCGGGCCTTTTTGGCCAGTGGGACTCTGGAAGTAGCTGATGGGTACCGACAGGTCAAGCGGAACGCGGCCTCGGCGGTTGCTGAGGCAAAAACTCGGGCTTGGGAGGAGTTCGGGGAGGCCATGGAGAACGACTTCCGGACGGCCTCGAGGAGTTTCTGGTCCACCATCCGGCGGCTCAGGGGGGGGGAAGCGGTGCACCGTCAACACCGTGTATGGTGAGGGCGGATCTCTGCTGACCTCAACTAGGGACGTCGTGAGTCGGTGGGGGGAATACTTCGAGGGCCTCCTCAATCCTACCGACACGCCTTACGATGAGGAAGCAGAGTTGGGGAGCTCGGACGTGGGGCCTCCCATTTCTGGGGCTGAGGTTGCCGAGGTGGTTAAAAAACTCCTCGGTGGCAAGGCCCCGGGGGTAGATGATGTCCGTCCTGAGTTCCTCAAGGCTCTGGATGTTGTAGGGCTGTCTTGGTTGACACGCCTCTGCAGCATCACGTGGACATCGGGGGCAGTGCCTCTGGACTGGCAGATCGGGGTGGTGGTCCCCCTCTTTAAAAAGGGGGACCGGAGGGTGTGTTCCAACTATAGGGGGATCACACTCCTCAGCCTCCCTGGCAAGGTCTATTCGGGGGTACTGGAGAGGAGGATCCGCCGGATAGTCGAATCTCAGATTCAGGAGGTGCAGTGTGGTTTTCGTCCTGGCCGTGGAACAGTGGACCAGCTCTATACCCTCGACAGGATCCTGGAGGGTGCATGGGAGTTCGCCCAACATGTGTTTTGTGGACTTGGAGAAGGCGTTCGACCGTGTCCCTCGGGGACTCTTGTGGGGGGTGCTCCGGGAGTATGGAGTGCCGGACTCCTTGATATGGGCTGTTCGGTCTCTGTATGACCGGTGTCAGAGTTTGGTCCGCATTGCCGGCAGTAAGTCGGACATGTTTCCTGTGAGGGTTGGACTCCGTCAGGGCTGCCCTTTGTCACCGATTCTGTTCATAATTTTTATGGACAGAATTTCTAGGCGCAGCCAAGGCGTTGAGTGGTTCCGTTTTGGCGACCTCAGAATCGGGTCTCTGCTTTTTGCGGACGATGCGGTTCTGTTGGCATCGTCGGGCCGTGACCTTCAGCTCTCACTGGAGCGGTTCGCAGCCGAGTGTGAAGCGGCTGGGATGAGAATCAGCACCTCCAAATCTGAGACCATGGTCTTCGGCCGGAAAAGGGTGGAATGCCCTCTCCGGGTCGGGAATGAGATCCTTCACCAAATGGAGGAGTTCAAGTATCTCGGGGTCTTGTTCACGAGTGAGGGACGAATGGAGCAGGAGATTGACAGACGGATCGGTGCGGCGTCTGCAGTGATGCGGGCTCTGCACCGGCCCGTCGTGGTGAAGAAGGAGCTCAGCCAGAAGGCGAAGCTCTCGATTTACCAGTCAATCTATGTTCCTATCCTCACCTATGGTCACGAGCTGTGGGTAGTGACCGAAAGAACGAGATCGCGAATACAAGCGGCCGAAATGAGTTTCCTCCGCAGGGTGTCTGGGCTCTCCCTTAGAGATAGGGTGAGAAGCTCGGTCATCCGGGAGGGGCTCGGAGTAGAACCGCTTCTCCTCCGCATCGAGAGGAGTCAGATGAGGTGGCTCGGGCATCTGGTTAGGATGCCTCCTGGACGCCTCCCTGGTGAGGTTTTCCGGGCCCGTCCCACTGGGAGGAGGCCCCGGGGAAGACCCAGGATACGTTGGAGAGACTATGTTTCTTGGCTGGCCTGGGAACGCCTCGGGGTCCCCCCAGAAGAGCTGGAGGAAGTGGCCGGGGACAGGGACGTCTGGGTTTCTCTGCTCAAGCTGCTGCCCCCGCGACCCGATCCCCGGACCAGCGGAAGATGATGGATGGATGGATGGATGACCCTTCTGGCCTAAATTCCTCAGGTTTATCTTGTCTTTTTGATCCCCTTGTTCCCTCAATAAACCTTTAAACTCCAACTTAGCATGTGGAAATATTCATGTTACTCTCCTCTAACCCAAGCTGAGCGGAGCTCTGTAGCTGCAGCCTTTATGTGTCACTCTGCAGACCGCCATGCTTTCTGTAGGACTAACAGACCATTCTTCCAAGATATTAATACAGAAAGGACAACTTGTTTTTCTCTTATATTGACTCACTTTAAAAAGTTTCCACAGAGAAGTACATTTAAAAAATTTAAACTGCACTTTGGTTATTTATTTATTTATTTTTAGAGTTTCATGTTCATGTTCAAAACAGACAGCAAAACTAAATCTACACTTCAGGACATACTGTGATAGAAAAAATCTGATCCTTTATGCTCACATAATCATTTCTGCTTCTGTGTAACTGCTTATGTTGACGCATGCATGTGATTAATAGCAGCACTCTGGAGATCACCACTGTCCGCTCTAAGAACTGAGTGTCCCACAGCCTGGGCAGTATCAACACCACTATCTGCTCCCAGCAGGACAGAAGGAAATGTCTCATGCATAGAAGCAAGCATCCATCTTCCCTGCCCTATAAAGCTTCCTGAGAACTCTGTGTCAGGATCTGGGTTTTTGGTTATGTTTTTGTGACTTAGTTATTGGTATTTTTATTCAGTGCTCTTTGCGTTTTCTTTATTAGATCAGTCTTTGTTTCATTTTAGTTCTGTTTCTCTTGGTATTCAGTTGTTTAATTAATACTTGTGTATTCTTTGTGTTAGATTCATTTTCAAGTTAGTGTGCTCTCCCTCGCCCCCTGTGTTCTGCCATCTCTCTCTCTCTCTCTCTCTCTCTCCTCAGTCTGTCTCCTGCCTTCTGCTCTCTTCACTCTCACCTGCAACCTATTACCAGTCAGCCACCAGTTCCTACTCCAGCAATCACCTCCCCAGTATATATGTCTTTCTAGTTCAACCACTCCTCGCTGGATCCTCGTCAATACTTCTGTATTCCTAGTCGAGTCGAGTCTTCTCTTGTCTTTTCTGAAATCCTAGTCTGTATTCCTCGTCTTCTATGTCTGGAGTTCCTGTTCCTACGTCCCTGGTCCATGGTTTCCCTCGTCAGTCCTGTCTACAAGTATTTCAGTCTGTTTTGTTATTTTCTTAGTTTTATGTTCAGTTTAGTTATTCCAGCCTTTGCTGCGCTTTTGTTAATATTTTTGAAAATAAATCTGTTAACTTAATTTTGGCTCTCGTCCATGTCCGCACCTGGGACCTCCCTTAACACAACCACGACACACTGTATCTCTGAACATTTGCATCACAGCTTCTGTATGTAAACGTTCCCTTGCTGCAGGATAATTAATGTCCTCTGCTTTTGAATTTCAGACAGTATCCCTGAGTATTCTTATTCATTTTCCTGACATACTGAAAACATGCAGTCATCATGACTCTGAGGAGTCTGGGGAGGAAATATCTGATAAAAACAGCAACATTTCTGTGGACTGTGTGGAGCTGCTTTTGGACAGCTTCTAGATTTAGTCTGATAAAAAGCAGTAAAATATCCTTTTTTGTTCCATTTTAATATTAGGAGTCAGACTTGGTGAGCAGTAGGACTTGCAGATCCTGATTTTAGTCATCTCCAGGCATCTGTTTATAAAAGTCACTTGGACATTATTTTTTTTCCAGTGTGTTCAAACATGTCTTATTCACTTCCAGTAACACTTAGAAGGATTCTGTCTGTTTGGGAAATACATTCAGCTTCTGATTCACTAAAGGATTATGTGGCTTTTTTGCCCGTTAAATGGCAGCAAACCAGAGGCTGCACATCTGTCTAATTCACAAAGGGTCAGGTTCACCTCAAACCAAATAACCATACAGATATCATCACTGTGTTCCAGTGCAGTGTGTCCACATTTAAAGAGGTTTGATGCTCACATTTAGAGGAAAAAACAGCTCATATTTCTGTAAAGTAGTTTACTTTGGGTATGTGATGGATCTGTGTTTTAGGACAAATCTACAGGAATGCAAAGGAGTAAAATAGCACTTTGGTATTTCTTTAAGCTGTGTGTGTTATGTTTTATTATCAGAGTTATTTAAGCCAGATCATCAAAAGGCAGAACAGATCAACCCGTTTCATTGATCAAGGTACCTGGAAGCTGTTTTTAATCCATTTAAGCCAGAATTATATCAGCTCTCAGCTGAAAAGGTCATGAATCCTTACCTGAGTTTTTTCAGTCTGCAGTTTGGACTCTTCAGTCCAGCAGAAAGCTGCTTCACTCCTGAATCCTGCAGGTTGTTGTTACTCAGGTCCAGTTCTGTCAGGCTGGAGGACTGGGAGCTGAGAACTGAGGACAGAGCTGCACATCCTTCATCTGAGAGGTTACAGTCACTCAGTCTGAGGAGGAAATGAGATGGAAGGAAATAACTTGATCCATTAATCCATCAAACTACATTCGAATTTGATTGTATGGGGAAGAATTCTGTTTATATATCTATGGAAATAAAGTAAAAACATAAAATAAAATAAGCTAAATAGAGTTTTTTTTCTCTGTTAATAAGTAAAGAATGTATTTAAAAAGAAATATATCTATGTTGTACGTACAGAGCTTTGTTGGAGGCTTTGACCACTGGCAGCAGCCTCAGAAGAGCCTCCTCTGAAGCAGAGTATTTCTTCAGATCAAACACATCCAGATGTTTTCCTGATGACAGTAAGATGAAGACCAGAGCTGACCACTGAGCAGGAGACAGTTTATCTGTGGAGAGACTTCCTGAACTCAGGTGACGTTGGATCTCCTCCACCAGAGAACGATCATTCAGTTCATTCAGACAGTGGAACAGATTGATGCTTCTCTCTGCAGACAGATTCTCACTGATCTTCTTCTTGATGTAATCGACTGTTTCCTGATTGGTCTGTGAGCTACTTCCTGTCTGTGTCAGCAGGCCTCGTAGGAGACTCTGATTGGTGAAGTGTATGGACTCATACAAAATGGAAGAACAGGCCTTACTGAGTTCATTTGAGTACACAGCTACGTAAGTTCATCAAGTGCATAATTGTTGCGCGCGCCTCCGTGCAAGGCACGGGGATACACTGAAAAATAAAACACTTAACATGACCAAATAAGGTAGATTTGATAGGAGACATCCTTAAAGTCAGACCATATCTCTTGGCTTAACGCCTGGACAAGTGGCCTTGAACAGCCTTTAAAAAGTAAGGGACTTTCTCTCCAAGGGGAGAGAGGTTTTCATATGACGAATTGACACAGACTTTTTCCAGAAAGATGCATCTTTTCTGTATGTCTGAGACGGACCTGACGACAGAAATAAAGATTTATTTGTTCGACTAAGTCCGTGTCAGCAGACTTCTTCATCACTCATTTCTACATCGGCTCGGCGACCTCCTCTCATATACTACATTGGTCTGCAGGGAAAGACCCAGGAGGAAGCGGAGGAACAGGTCCAGGTGTCCATTTGGACTCTCTAAGGCCTTTTTCACAGCACTCTGGTAGAAGAGAGTCTCTGAATTATTCGTGATGATCCCTCCTGCACCCACAGAATCACTGTCAGTGCAGCAGTGCATTGCAACATAGATGGGAACAGGACAGATTAACCCTCCTTATTGAGTACAAATAGCCTGCAATACATAACACCCAATAGCTTCCTGCCAACAACAACAAAATAATGTGTCTGTTTTGCTCAGTAATTTGCAACCAGTGTGCTGATCTAAGGCTAAGCACATGTCACATGGTCTTAAAGGGCCATAAGGGATGTCAGCTCTTTAAGAGATGTTTAAATTATTAGTCCAAAAGACTAATTTGGTCAATATAACTGAATATAAAAATATAAGCCCTTATAACAGAAATATGTGGCCTTACCTTTTTGTGCTGAATGGCCAGACAACAAACCCAGCTGAGAGGAAAGTGTACGGTCTAATTTTTGAAGATGTTCCATCATCTTCCTGCCGGCTTCCTCTCCTTTTCTTATTACATCATCGATGAGTCTTCGTGCCTTATCTGCTCTGTTCTGGTTCTCCTCGATTATTGCTTCTTTCTCCAAACGATTGAAGACACCATCTGCTAAGAGGGCATCAAGCAGCTGCTTGAGGATTTCTGCTGGCACCCTCTCCACAAACTCTGTTCGTATTCTGTTGAGTTCGCTCTCTGCAAGGTGTCATAGACATGAACACAAATCTCACTTTTCAGTAAATGTTGTTGAAATGTAAAACTAATGGGTGTGAATCATGACTACTTCAGGGGTCCATGTACATTTTGAAAGCTGACAGTCAGTGATGAATGATGTCATAAACATAGCTTTCATTGTGCTTTTGTTGATCATATGGCTGTGAGGCTCAGGGAAGAGGAGCTCGCTTTGTGTGGAAGATTTCCCAAAAAGTGTTTCTTCCTAATATCACACACCCAAACCAAATGAGAAAATGGGACCAGGGTGTTAAACAATATTTTAATGACATAAAAGGTTGAAAGTCACGGTATTCCAAAAATTGGGGTAAATCCCAAGAAGAGTGCTTGTGATTTTATGAACCTTCCAAGCTGTCAGAGTCATTGCTGTTGTCCCTGTTTCAGAACAAAGATAACTTGATCAGAAATGGTTTGTTCTATATTTAACCAGATGGTTTTCGATGGGTGGATCTGTTTGAAGATAAATTAAAGCTAATGCTATAAAGTAGTGATGAAAATCTGAAGCATTTTCAAAATGAACACAATTAGAACTAAAACATTTTTAGACTTGTTTCCAAAACCAAAATGAAAACTTGTATAATTTGTGCAAAGTTTATATCTATCTGCCATTAATATCCTGACAGCTGCACATAAAGCTCTGAACTTAATAAGCAGCGGAGTTCGCTCTGACAGTGACCAAAAATAATGTAGAGATTCAATGACCAAATCAAAATTCATTTTAATCTGACGTATACTCTCTGATATGAAGGCTGATGTGTTGGATCAGATATCAGCGGGATAGAACAGGCTTCTATACTTGTTTCTGGTTATTCTGGAGAAGACATCACCTAAAAACTCATTCTACATTCTGTTCAATGATGGCATCAAACCGATGGCAGGCTGCAGAGACCTTTAGATTAAAGGAATTTAAATCACATAAGACTGTTGTGAGGCGCTTATCACCATGGTAACTGTTGTGTTTTCCCTTACATATCAGAGTTGTGACTGACAGGTGAATGTGGGGTGTTGTACCCTGCCTCCTGCCCACTGCTGCAGTTGTATTAAGGGTTTATAACGTAGTTAGAGTCTAACAGTCACTGCTAACTGCAGGCTGAAGGAACCACACAGAAACAACCGGAGCTGTGATTGGTCAGTTTGAGCATGATGTGTCTTACTGGTGTCTCCATGCAGAAACTGTTGGACTCCTACCTGCTGAAGGGGGTGGAGCTGCCTGGGTTGGAGGGTCCTCCAGGTGCTCCACAGGTGTCTCCATCTTTGCTCTAAAAGAGAAAAAAAAGCCGGAAAGTTCTCTATAATGCAACAAAAACTAATAAAACTGATGCAAAAGTAAATTACTAAGTACGTAACAAGAGTGTGTGTGAAGAAGGTTTAAAATATTTCACCATGAAGCTAATCTGAGTAACTTTCAGCTTCAGTTTACTTCAGAGGCTGTCTTTCAAGAGCTGAATGCGGTCCAGACTCTAGTCTTGGCTCGACTGGTGGTTCATATTCAGGTTGAAGTCTGGATGTGACTGCTGGTGCTGGTTCACATACTTTGGGCTCATATTTAGCACAAGCTTCAGGATGTGAGGCAGGTTTAGGTTCAGAGGACGCTTCAGAAGGCCAATAATTAGGTTTGTTTTTAGGAACTGGTTCTTCAGGTTCAGTTACAGGTGTAGTGAACAGCGAGGTGGACGAACAGGAAGGGAAGCGTTTCTGGGTTAGAAAATATGAAGCTGGTGACAGAGCTTGGTCCGGCTGCAGGTTGAAGTTTAGGTCCAGGTCCAGCATCATGAGAAGTTTGTTGCTGTTCTGGTCTTTAACGCAACACTTAACTTTTTTTTTACTGTGAATAAAGGTGGTTTGGTGATGTGAGTGCTGAGCTCTGACATGGAGAAGAGTCATGGACAGTTAGAGATGGTCCTCTCACCTCTGAGCTTTGCTCTGGCTCTCATGTTCCCCACACAGAGAGGTTTTAGTGTCCTCACACTGATCCATGCTGCTGAACTCACATCAGCTCACACACACTTTCTACCTTCACCTGCAGAGGAAACACAAATAATTCATCTGCACATCAACTCACATCCTCCTTTCCATCATTTGGGCTGTAAAAAGATCAGCTGCTGTACTTCCATCAGTCCACTAGAAGGAGGCATGGAGCAGCACAGACATCATGATCCTGATGATGATGATGATGATGATGATGATGATGATGATGATGAAACATTTCCATTCACTGACACACACTGATTATCTGAACCTGCAGCATGATGATAAATCTGCTATCTGAAACACTCTGATGGGCTGAATGCAGGACTGAACTGTACATGAACAGCTACACTGCAGATAAGTAGCAGCAGGACTCCAGAAATCCATCCTGCAGGATCACTGCAGACTGACAGGAACCACCAGGGGGCGCTCACTGCTCTCTGTTAAATATTATTTAACAATATTATCTATATTATTATATGAACCCACTCCAGACATACCTGAATTATGATCTTTTATAAAATAAGTTGAACATTCAAGTTAAACAGGGTCAGAGTCCAGTCCAACAGCTCTGTCTGGATGTCATAGTTTTTTAACAGCACATTCCAGGCAGAGTTCCTCTGTTGGAGGAGAAAACAGCAGCAGACTGAGTGGGAAACATTTCATGTTGCTAACAAGCTGCAGCTCCTCATCAGCACACTGATTGTTGCTGTTTACTCTCAGCTCACATGACTTGTGTCTCATCAGCAGAGGAAATCTCTCTCTGCTCGGAGACTTTGTTAAATGAATCAAAGTGTCACTTACTCAGCTTCTTCCATGAACTTCTTCCCTCTGCAGCTCTCTGCTGTCTGGACCAGGTCTGTGTAGAAGAAGAGGAAATCCTCTGCTCCTTCTCCGATATCAGTCCTCTGTGTCTGCAGGCTATTGTCATTCTGAAACTCTGCACACCATAAAAGAGTCTTAAAGTGATCAGAGGTTAGCTGCTGCAGCTTTATATGACGTTAATTCATCAATAAGTAACCTGCAGCAGCTTCCTGCAGCAGCTTCCTGCTGCCACTTTGAGGAAAGCTGACAACAAACAAGTCTCTTTGTTTGGAATCTGGACCTTTTATTTAAATGAAGTTTTTGTTAATCAGTTTCTCCGTCTTTTATATCAAATCAAAAATTATATATTAACATTTCTTCAGTTCTGAGCGCCGGGTAATTTAATCATTTCCATGAATCATTAAACTTACAGAATATTTGTTCTTGATGGAGGCAGACCATAGTTAGGTAATAATTTCCAGCGATTATCATAAGGTAGACTTGGCATTTTTCTTGATTTACAGCAACTAATAAAAACTTTAGAAACATCTCAGTGAATGGGTAGACGTGTCCAGACTTGTGACTGGTTCTGTGTAAAAATATAAAGACGATATGCTGCAGCAGGCCTCTCCATACCTGAGTTTGTGTGGATCCTTCAGAGCAGCCGTCAGCAGCTTCTCTCATGAGTCTCCTGGATGGTTGGAGCTCAGGTCCAGCTCTCTCAGGTGGGGGGGGTTGGAGGTCACAGCTTCAGCCAGAGAAGCACAGCCTTCCTCTGTGATCAGACAGCCTGGCAGGCTGCACACACACACACACACACACACACAACACAGAAACTCTGAGGCTGTTTTCACATGAGATACACAACAGTAACAGCTTCATCAATCTGTTAAAGTGACAGCGTTCACACATGGGTGCCTTTTATATTCATGTTCCTCCTGATTCTTTCTGCTGCAATATATATTTGTTATTTGCACTAAATGAAACAGCACACCCCCTTCGTAGAATCCCCACCTTAACATGGTGGAGGGGTTATCTCAATGGGCCTCATGCAAGACCCACTCGTACGAACAGATTTGCTGTTAAGTGGTGCGTACGAGTTATTTAAGAGAACTTTACACATTCACCAGTTTTTCCGTATTTTGAGTTTTCTTTCAGGTACGAACAGAATTTACGATGATGCAGACCTGTCGCAGGAGTCCCGTACTGTTGTTATTCAGATCAAGTTTGCTTGGACTAATGGATTATATTGTAAGGACCCAGAATAAGGTTAAAAGCACACAGCTGGCTTGTTTCCTCCTCTCCCTGTCAATCACTGGACCGCAGGTCATGTCACTCAGGTGTGGGCTGGTGGTCGGTGGAGCAGAGTGGGCGTGGGCCAGTCTGTGTGCAGGTTTGGTGCTCTCCTGCGGGTTGGTTGTGGAGCAGTACTGAGAGTCACCCGTGTTCCTTGGCCAGAATGACTGAACTGGAAGTGTAAAGCTTATTAAAAGAGCAGTTCGGCAGTGTAGTTCGGTTCCCGAGGGTCATTTTGGTGGACAAAAAGACAATTTTGGAATACTATAGTGTATGACTTCGGCGATCGATTTGTGCGCACGTCTGTGGAACACGGAAGCTGAGAGAGGTAAGTGCGCTGTTTTTGAATTCTCAAAATGTATAATGTCTGATGCTAATGGTATGGTTAGCCCCTGGGTTGAATTGTATTGCTACTGACACCACGGCCAATTCGGTCAAAAGTATTTTGATACACGTTAAGAGCCTCAGGAAAGGTTAAAAGCTAGCCCGATAGAGCCCGCTTTCATGGAAATCAGCGCAATTGGACAACTTTGCGCAGCGGGCATGAAAATTTCTCGCGTTTTTCCCTTTGGCCAACTTTCCTTGGTCTCCAACAGATGGGATGCGTTTGTAAAAAATGCCGGAATTCTCCTTTAACATGAGTGGATTTAGAAGTGATGTTGAATTATTTCCATTGCTGTGAGTAATATTAATGAATCCTGCTTTTGGTGAGAAAGTCCCCACCTGTTAGCTGCCCCGCCCCCATCAGGGGTGGAGCTCTGACTCATTCCAGGCAGCAGCTCACCTGTGTCTCAGTCTCTGGAGGAGAGTCCTCTCCTTTAACTCTCTTTGAACAAACTGTGAGTCTGAGCTTTGCCTTCAGTAACTTTCCTGTTTGTTTCTGCTCTGTAATGTTTGGGGAACATCTTCACTTCTTATTTCAGAACAAACTTTGATCACTCCTGAGTTTGAAGGTCAGTCTACATGATGTTTATATCGATTCGGTGGATTTAAACCGCTTTTATATTTCTATTTCCTAAAAATCTAACTGTTTCCAACATTAAAGTCAGACACAACAGCTTCCTGCTGCTTGAATAAAATAAGTGTTACTTTATTGTTGTGTATAATCCACTTGGAAAAACATTTAGTCTTGTTTCCTCTTTTCAAATTTTCTTTTTGGTTTAGTTCAAGTAGTTTAAGAACAAACATTTAGAGTTTCTATCTGTTTCCTGAAACACCTCAAAGCTGAGATCCAACATCTGTCATTATTTGCATTTCCAGTTAAAAGAATCCTCTAAAAACTAAAGCGTAAGAGTTCAAAATGTTGAACTGACTGAAGCTTCCAGTCAGAGTGAATCAGGAGATGCTGCTTCCTCATCCTCAGAATAATGCAGTGTGTGCTGGGCTGCAGCTCCATGCCTCCATCTACTGGGCTGATGGTAGAACTCCAGCAGCTGTCTCTGCCTCAGACTCTACAGCAGGGCTACCCAAATCCGGTCCTCGAGGGCCGACGTCCTGCAGGTTTCAGATGTTTCCCTGCTTCAACACAGCTGATTCAGATGAAATGGAGCTCTTCAAAAGGTTGTTAAACCAGCTGATGAAGCATCGATCTGAATCAGGTGTGATGGAGCAGGAAAACATCCAAAACCTGCAGGACGTCGGCCCTCGAGGACCGGATTTGGGTAGCCCTGCTCTACAGTTTAACTTTATTTGGAGATCACCTTTCTGAGAAATCAACATAATTAATATAATTATAATGAAAATGGAAGGGTTTAAACCATGTGTGTAACCACCAATAATCTCTGGTTACAGCACCAAAGGGTCCAAGATGAAGAGAACAGCTTTAACTAATCTCAAATATACTGAGGAGCGTCACCGTGCTGCAGCTGATGTGCAGATGAAGGTAGAAAGTGTGTGTGAGCTGATGTGAATTCAGCAGCATGGATCAGTGTGAGGACACTAAAACCTCTCTGTGTGGGGAACATGAGAGCCAGAGCAAAGCTCAGAGGTGAGATGACCATCTCTAACTGTCAATGACTCTTCTATCAGCTCTCACATCAAACCATCAGCAGCAAACTTCTCCCAGTGCTGGAACTGGAGCCAGCTTTGTCCTTCCAGAGTGACAGAGAGGATTTTATTCAGCTTAGGAGCAATATTCTGCCTCAGTGAGTTGGGTTGGGTTTGAGTGGTGGTGGTGAAATGTAAAGAACTGTCTCTTTCTGCAGGGAAGTGGCTTTGGTGGGGTATGAACATGTAAAAACTATCAGAAGGTGCATGTGTGGCTCTCTGCTGATGATCATCTACCCCACAGTTTGTTGCTCTGCGTGGACTTGATTGTATGTGAGCTTCCCCTGAATAACTATTTGCATATGCTGAGCAGCTGCTGCGGTCCTTCATGTGCAAAACTTTATTCGGAACATCAGTGAAACGAGTAATCCAGGATAGCTCTGATAATTCTAGTGATCTAGTTAGTGATCTAAATTTAACTGGCTCATAGATGAAGCAGGACCCAGATTCACCTGCAGGAGTCAGAGGAATGAGAACTTCATCATTGGCCGGCACAAACACAGAGCAGCAGCAACATGAGCAGCTTTGACATCATATCAAAGCCACTGACCCCCATTGTTGACATGACAATGAGACACAGTTGATGCTAACCTAGGACCTACACATCAATGTAAAAGTGCTCTCTGTCTTTATTGATGCAGCATCAGAAGGTGCGAGTTCACTACCACTTAATTCAACAAGCCACCACTGTCCCAGGTTTTGGATGAGGCCCGATCAGACCTTTAGTCGTGGAAAAACCTCAAGAATAAGTGGTTGTTGTTGCAGGGTCAGAGCTTCTCTGCTGTCCTTGAGTAAGCTGCTGCACACATGCATTGGGAGGAAGACATCTATAAGGGAGGTGACTGTTATTTTTCCATATTTTGCCAGCTATTACGTTATATGTTTTAGTTTTCGTGTTGATTTTGTTCTGTTTCATCTTGAATTAGTTTACTTTTGCACATCAGTCAGTTTGTTTCCCGTTTCATTTGGTTTGCTCAGTCCCTTCTGCATTTTTTTAGTTTTTATCTGCTTTTGCTTCACTCCTGGTTACTGTTACTGACTGTATTAGTCATCACCTCCCTCAGCACATGTATGACCACCTGGCCTCAGTTTGGCTCTTCCACCACATGAATGCTGAACAACACCACTCCCTGTTTGCCTGTTGAACTTGACTCTATCATCTTTAGCCTCAAGGCCTCTGAACTGCTTGAAAGTCAAATTTCTTGCCACCATTTGTTTCACAAATGTTTACAATAGACTGAATTACAGGTAGTGCTGGGCGGTATGACCAAAAATACATATCACGGTATTTTTTCATGGTATCACGGTTTCACGGTATATCACGGTATTTTTTTTCATGCATAATTAGGTGTTCACAGCATTTTCTACAGATTGAGAACAGAATTAAAAATTAAAATAAAAATTCTTCAAAATAATTCCTTCGTTAATAATTGGTCACAGAACTTTATTGTATTAATATTCACATCTTCATTGTAAACAAATGAATAACATAGCTAATTACACTGGTCGGACTGTTCAGCTGTTTCAGACTGATACCTCCGGTTCAGGCTGCTCCTCATCCTCAACACGCACGTCTCTTTTTCAATCGCGGAAAATATTTTTCAATACTCATCTGGATTGAAGCAGCAAACATTCAGTGTAAGAGTTTAAAAAAACTACTTTATTTGATTCACAGATGCTAGTGTTTAGACCTCGACAACCCAACTACATTTTTTTTTTTTTTTACGGCAAACTTGCGACTATTTAACTTTGGCGTAATGGCTTGTTTGCTATGGGTCGGGACGGGACGGGACAACATTGTATTAAAAATATAAAATATTTTTATAGGACTTTTTAATGGGAGCTAATCTAACGCGGCGCTGAAGCTAGCAAGCTTCCATGCTTCCAGGGATGATCTCGCTGATGGAGACACACGCGGTGTGCACGGAGGTGAGGGGCTGTGTGTGTGAGTAGGCTATGCGAGAGAGACGCATGACTGACAGAGACGGAGGGAGAGCAGGGAAAGGAAATGCAGCTTAACAATACCAGTATTTTTTAAATATCGTTAAAAATAGACAGTAAACATGCGTGTTTAGAAGCGCAACACTGAAAAGGGTCCCGTCTCAAACAATGTCGCGCGACGCAGTGTTCCCCCCGTTGTGTAATCAAATGCACCGGTATGGCGGTATATTAAAAATTCATATCATAACGAAATTATAAACCTGTATTCGGTGTGAACCGGTATACCGCCCAGCACTAATTACAGGTTAAAATCACTGGACGTTATCCAACAAAAAGAATGTCACAATGACTGATCTTGTAAGAGGTTTCATTTTCTTTTATACACCAGCCTGCCTCTTGGATATTACCCAGATACATCTCCAGCAGCAGAAATGGTTGTATATGCAACTCAAGTTGGCAACTTTGTTGATACGCCATGTTTCAGACCTGCAGGCCGTTTGAAGTGCTTAACATAAGGCATTAAGAGAAAACAGCCTAAAGCTTTCAAATGGCAGCAAAATGATGAAAGCCATCATATAACCCAGTAAAAAGAATATCTCCCTCCTTGTCTGGGAGCACAGTAACAGATCTAACATGTGTTTTATTACATCCATGTGTGATATGCAGCTTTGATGCTCAAAGCAGAGCAGTGACTGCCACCTCTACAGTGGGGGAATGTGGTGGCCTCTGCAGGGAGAGTCCAGGGAATCAGAGCTGAAGCACAGAGGAGAGGGAGCAGAAAGAACCTACAAGTTTTATTTGCTCAAACTTTCAAGCAAAGACAACTTTCTCCTTAAGGTTACAGAGTTCTGCTTTAATGTTACAGTGGGTTCAGTTTAGTGTCATGATACCAGACTCCAGGGCCCAAAAGCCAACGAGTTTGAAGATGATTTATTACCTGATTTCTTTCCACAGTTCAGTAAACAAGGAAAGCCAGATTTAAGAGTTCATTCCTCTTGAAGCAGACGGAGACAGGAGCTGGAGACTGAGGCAGGTACAGGTAGGCTACCGAGCGTTTCCAGGTGGATGTTGAATGGAGCAGTCGCTGAAGTGAGTGCTCATCAAACACAGCTCCAAAGCAGTCCCCAGGTCAGAGCCAGCCTTCTTTAGCAGTTTGCTCAGTTTCTTTGAGTCACTGGCTCTGATGCTGCTGCCACAGCAGATGGTGCTGAAGAAAGATGGCACTCTGCACCACAGACTTAGGAAAGATATGCAGCATCTTGGTGCAGACACTGAAGGATCTAAATTTCCTTCACAAGTACAGTCTGGTCTGTCCTTTTTTAAGACAGCTTCAGTGTTGCATATCCAGTACAGTCTGCTGCCCAGGTAACCTCCCAGGTGTTCCTCAGCCACCTCTTCTCCTGGGATGGAGACGCTGTTCGGCTTATTCGTGCTCCTCCTAAAATCAGCAGCTGAGGTGATTATTCCCACACCAGGCCACACAGTGGTTGACCACCTCCCTGCCTCTTGTCCTTCCTTCCCTGGTTACCTGTCAGGTTTTATTACTCATTTTAAAAGCTTTGAATAGTTGGACGGTTGCCTCTGTCTATGATCTGTGAACTCCTTACTCCCCTGATTGCTGCTCACACGGCCCACTGTTTAATATAACTGACCTGTTCATTAGATGGAAATGAATCCCTGCATACTCCTAAAAATCACTTTATTTTGAGGCTTTTTCTTCAAATTAAAACCCCACTTTCATAATTACTCGGGACTCTTTGTAAAATGCAAATAAAACCAGAAAGATATGATCTTAGAACTATTAAAAAGTTCTATCTAATTAGAGATAGTGCAAGTTCGGTGCCATCTGTTGGTTTCTTTAGCGAGGAAATAGTTTTTGAATTCCTCTGTATGAATGAATTGGATTCATTCTGAATTGAATTAATTGGATTATAATTACAATGAATTTAACCCCAATTGGCCTGAATTGGACTTTATTACTGAAGTGCCCTGAGATGACATTTGTTGTAATTGTAATATTTTATTTTGGCAACATGTTAAACAAACTGACATTATTCTGTCTTGGAAAACACTGCTGGTGGAAAACATGATACTGGCTGCTGAAAAACTGGCAGAAGTGGACCTTCCAACGTGACAGTGACAGGAAGTAATCAGCTGAAGTCGTCCAGAGATTAACAGAGAACACAAATCAACATTCTGGAATCCGGACTTCAGTTCCATCCAGCAACCATGCTAGAGCCTTAATGTTATTTCTCCTGCTCCAAGGACAGCTTATTTGGATTCAAATGAGTTTATTGTTTATCTCGCCACATGGAGAGAGGTGGGATTTGATCTGGAACGACGCTTCATTTTGGAGGTATTTATTCAGTAAATGCGAATCTGTCAATATGTGTCTTTTTAGGCGTGTTGAATCAGTTTTTTGGGGTTGAGGAGTGAACCCTCAGAAAGAAAATTAGGCTTAAAAACATGAAGCCTCTTGTGTTTGTTCTTGTGGCCAACTTTCCTGTTAGCTGACACATTTCAGAGTTCTCCTCAGACTGTATTTAGTGGGCATAAAGGTGTCTTTAACAGAGGGAACGAAGATTTATCTCTGTGCTTCACCCCGGCAGAAGCAGACAGTGAGGGGGCGGGGCTTGTTCGAAACGCTCAGCTGCTCTCCCATTGGTTATTACTTATGACGTCAGAGACGGACAAAGTTCCTACTGGCTCCTGAAGCCGGTGTAGCGGAAGTGGTTCTGGAGGTAGCAGCGACACTTGTAATGTTCACAGCTTCTGTTTGACACCTCAGAGTTTATAAAACTCACACAACACTATCAGAACACATTAGCCGCTTTCGGACAGAGTAGTTATAGGAACGCAGTTATCAGAACTGTCCTACTCGAATTTCGTTCTGATAACTGTCCTTCTGTTTCAGTCTGCATTCGCACATGAGTCGGGGCCTGATAGGGACTGATGCGGCGCGCGCAGCCGTCTGCTTCAGTGACGTTTTAGCCGTTAGCCGTTTAGCGCTACATTCAACAACAAAACAAAACCCGTAAAAGTAATTAGAGAAGAAAAAACACCACAATGAAGCTAATATGGAGAGCGGGGAGGCCACCGTGTAAGCGTAATTTTCTTTCTGAGGGTTCACTCCTCAACCCCAACCCCTGCATGATGGTGATATTAATCATGGACGATCACATCAGGCGTCCAATATCGAGGCTGGAAGAGCTCACAGAGAGAGTCAGGAGACGATACTTTTTCATTTCATGAAGGAAGAAAGGAAAGCAGAGCGCTGCAGACAAATGAGACCAGTGTAAGTTTAACTTATTAAACACCCGCCGGTTGTGTCTGTGTCTTATGAGGAAACATTTCAGCCGTGATAGCATGACATGGAGCGTAGCTACCGACCACCAAACACCTCCCTCAGATCGTTCTATAGAACCATGAAAAGACCCGACCTCGGAGAAGGAGCTAAATAGTTATAGGAACTAAGGGAGAAAGCCCCGAGTTCCTGTATGTCCGAACACGGGAGAAAACGGCCCCCGCGGATTAAAAGGTTATTAGAACTGCCAAAGGTTCCTACAGTCCGAAAGCGGCTATTGTCACCATAGGAACCTTTATAAGTTCAGGCTTTCTAAAGTAACGAGACACACACACATCAGTCCAATCCAGATGTTTTTCTCATCTTTTCATAGTTTCCTGTTTTGCCTTCATAACTCAGATGGAATCAGTCAGTGAAAAACACAGCAGGCTGTGAGAGAAAGTAAAGGTGTTCACCAGACCAACCAAGGCTGAACCTGAGGGATGTATCACTGAAATTACTGAGCACATCATCAGACAGGAGAAGAAGAAGCCCATTTTCACTGATATCAGCATCAGACAGCAGATCTGGAGGTGCTTTTCTTTCTACAGCTGGCCTTCACTCCTCTGTGTCTTCTCTCCAACCATCTTTGTCCCAACCATTGCATCTGTGGTGTTCAGCACATCTCCAGCATCAGACCCGCTGGGTCCGTTCTGCTCGTCTTCTGCAGACGGTGCTTTTTCATGGCAGGAAACCATCCAGTAAGTCAGGATTCTGCAGGAACCACTGGAAGACTTTCACTTCCTCCTTTAGTTGAACGCTTCATCAAACTGACAGTACTTCACAGCCACTGAGAGGACACATTTAAATCAGTATGAAATGATTTCTATATTTGAGCCAGGCTTCCACCTCCATATAAGACACAAGGGTTGCCACCTGTCCCGGATTTTCCTGATTGTCCCGGATTTTCATGGTCTGTCCCGGGAAAAAAAATAAAAAAATCCGGGACACCGAATGTCCCGGATTTTTGTACATGATGCGCAAAATGTGTATTTCAGTTTAATTGAAGCGCCGTCTAATAAGATTGAAGCGTGCCTACGTCCACAAACGTATGCACAGCCTTATTGGCTCTATAAAAATGACGTAGCATAAATGCTCATTATATGGGTGGTGTTGGTGGGGGCACGCAGACGCACCGAAAGTTAAGCAGTGAAAACAAGTTCATCGTGAAAATGGGTGGAGAGACGGATGACGAGGGTGCATCAGGAAGCAGGCCAGTAAAGAAAAAACAAAAGAGGTCGACGTGTTTTAACAGTGATTGGGTTACACATTTGCGTGCCCCAATGAGTCTGGGAGCTATGTTGCCCGGGGCTTTAAGCCCCTGGTAGGGTTACCCATGGCAAACAGATCCTAGATGAGGGACCAGACAAAGAACAGCTCATAAACCCCCTATGATGATAAATAACATTGGACAACGTGTACCTTCGCCTGAGCATGGGTTACCGGGGCCTCCCCCTGGAGCCAGGCCCAGGAGTGGGGCCCGCCGGCGAGCGCCTGGTGGCCGGGTCTGTGCCCGTGGGGCTCGGTCGGGCACAGCCCGAAGAAACTACACGGGTCCCCCTTCCGACAGGCTCACCACCCGTGGGAGGGGTCAAGGGGGTCGGGTGCATTGTGAGCTGGGTGGCAGCCGAAGGCGGAGACCTTGGCGGTCTGATCCTCGGCTACTGAAGCTGGCTCTTGGGATGTGGAACGTCACCTCTCTGCTGGGGAAGGAGCCTGAGCTGGTGCGCGAGGCTGAGCGGTTCCGGCTAGATATAGTCGGACTCACCTCGACGCATGGCTTGGGCTCCGGAACCAGCCTCCTCGAGAGGGGTTGGACTCTTTTCCACTCTGGAGTTGCCCGCGGTGAGAGGCGTAGAGCAGGTGTGGGCATACTCATTGCCCCCCGGCTGTGCGCCTCTACATTGGGGTTTACCCCGGTAGACGAGAGGGTAGCCTCCCTCCGCCTTAGGGTGGGGGGACGGGTCCTGGCTGTTGTTTGTGCTTATGCACCGAACAGCAGTTCAGAATACCCACCCTTTTTGGAGTCCCTGGGGGAGGCACTGGAGAGTGCTCCTCCGGGAGACTCCCTTGTCCTGCTGGGGGATTTCAATGCTCACGTGGGCAATGACAGTGAGACCTGGAGGGGCGTGATTGGGAGGAACGGCCCCCCCGATCTGAATCAGTGGTGTGTTGTTATTGGACTTCTGTGCTCGTCACGGACTGTCCAAAACGAACACCATGTTCAGGCATAAGGGTGTCCATATGTACACTTGGCACCAGGACACCCTAGGCCGCAGCTCGATGATCGACTTTGTGGTTGTATTTGCGGTACTTGCGGCCGTATGTCCTGGACACTCGGGTGAAGAGAGGGGCGGAGCTGTCAACTGATCACCACCTGGTGGTGAGTTGGCTCCGCTGGTGGGGGAGGAAGCCGGTCAGACCTGGCAGGCCCAAACGTATTGTGAGGGTCTGTTGGGAACGGCTGGCGGAATCCCCTGTAAGGGGGAGTTTCAACTCCCACCTCCGGCAGAGCTTCAACCATGTCCCGGGGTAGGTGGGGGACATTGAGCCCGAATGGGCCATGTTCCGTGCCTCCATTGTTGAGGCGGCCGACCGGAGCTGTGGCCGTAAGGTGGTCGGTGCCTGTCGTGGCAGCAATCCCCGAACCCACTGGTGGACGCCAGTGGTGAGGGAAGCTGTCAAGCTGAAGAAGGAGTCCTATCGGGCCTTTTTGGCCAGTGGGACTCTGGAAGCAGCTGATGGGTACCGACAGGCCAAGCGGAACGCAGCCTCGGCGGTTGCTGAGGCAAAAACTCGGGCTTGGGAGGAGTTCGGGGAGGCCATGGAGAATGATTTCCGGACGGCCTCAAGGAGTTTCTGGTCCATCATCCGGCGGCTCAGGGGGGGAAAGCGGTGCACCGTCAACACCGTATATGGTGAGGGCGGGGCTCTGCTGACTTCAACTAGGGACGTCGTGAGTCGGTGGGGGGAATACTTCGAGGGCCTCCTCAATCCTACCGACACGCCTTACGATGAGGAAGCAGAGTTGGGGAGCTCGGACGTGGGGCCTCCCATTTCTGGGGCTGAGGTTGCCGAAGTGGTCAAAAAACTCTTCGGTGGCAAGGCCCCGGGGGTGGATGAGGTCCGTCCTGAGTTCCTCAAGGCTCTGGATGTTGTAGGGCTGTCTTGGTTGACACGCCTCTGCAGCATCGCGTGGACATCGGGGGCAGTGCCTCTGGACTGGCAGATCGGGGTGGTGGTCCCCCTCTTTAAAAAGGGGGCCCGGAGGGTGTGTTCCAACTATAGGGGGATCACACTCCTCAGCCTCCCTGGTAAGGTCTTTTCGGGGGTACTGGAGTCGAATCTCGGATTCAGGAGGTGCAGTGTGGTTTTCGTCCTGGCCGTGGAACAGTGGACCAGCTCTATACCCTCGACAGGATCCTGGAGGGTGCATGGGAGTTCGCCCAACCCGTCTACATGTGTTTTGTGGACTTGGAGAAGGCGTTCGACCGTGTCCCTCTGGGACTCTTGTGGGGGGTGCTCCGGGAGTATGGAGTGCCGGACTCCTTGATATGGGCTGTTCGGTCTCTGTATGACCGGTGTCAGAGTTTGGTCCGCATTGCCGGCAGTAAGTCGGACATGTTTCCTGTGAGGGTTGGACTCTGTCAAGGCCGCCCTTTGTCACCGATTCTTTTCATAATTATTATGGACAGAATTTCTAGGCGCAGCCAGGGCATTGAGGGGGTCCGGTTTGGCGACCTCAGAATCGGGTCTCTGCTTTTTGCGGACGATGTGGTTCTGTTGGCGTCGTCGGGCCGTGACCTTCAGCTCTCACTGGAGCGGTCCGCAGCCGAGTGTGAAGCGGCTGGGATGAGAATCAGCACCTACAAATCCGAGACTATGGTCTTCGGCCGGAAAAGGGTGGAATGCTCTCTCTGGGTCGGGAATGAGATCCTTCCCCAAGTGGAGGAGTTCAAGTATCTCGGGGTCTTGTTCACGAGTGAGGGACGAATGGGGCAGGAGATTGACAGACGGATCGGTGCGGCGTCTGCAGTGATGCGGGCTCTGCACCGGCCCGTCGTGGTGAAGAAGGAGCTCAGCCAGAAGGCGAAGCTCTCGATTTACCAGTCAATCTATGTTCCTATCCTCACCTATGGTCACGAGCTGTGGGTAGTGACCGAAAGAACGAGATGGCGAATACAAGCGGCCGAAATGAGTTTCCTCCGCAGGGTGTCTGGGCTCTCCCTTAGAGATAGGGTGAGAAGCTTGGTCATCCGGGAGGGGCTCAGAGTAGAACCGCTGCTCCTCCGCATCGAGAGGAGTCAGATGAGGTGGCTCGGGCATCTGGTTAGGATGCCTCCTGGACGCCTCCCCGGTGAGGTGTTCCGGGCCCGTCCCACTGGGAGGAGACCCCGGGGAAGACCCAGGACACGTTGGAGAGACTATGTTTCTCGGCTGGCCTGGGAATGCCTCAGAACGGCTGGAGGAAGTGGCCGGGGACGGGGACATCTGGGTCTCTTTGCTCAAGCTGCTGCCCCCGTGACCCGATCCCCGAACCAGCGGAAGATAATGGATGGATGGATGGATGGGTTACAAAGGAGAAGTACGCTATGTGGCTAAAACCATGCCAAGGCGAACCATTTTATGCTAGCTGCTCCCTGTGCCCAGCGAAAATACTCATAAAACACGAAGGAAAAACAGCATTAGATGACCACATCAAAGGTAAAAAACATCAAAATCGAACCGAGAGCTCACGCCAAACAACGGCAATTTCGTCCTTCATGATTACAAAATCAACGCAAGACAAAGTTACAGTCGCTGAACAAGCAAGCACCTTTCACAGTGTACGTCATGGTCACAGTTATCTCTCCACAGACTGTGCAAACAAGTTGAATGCAAAAATATGCAATGACAGTGAGATCGCAACTAAGATGTCATGCGGTCGCACTAAAGCAGAGGCTTTGGTAGAGAACGTGTTGGCACCATTTAGTCAACAAAGTTTGACAGCAGACCTCGAGAAAGCCCAATATTTCAGCGTGTGCTCTGATGCGTCCAATTTTGGCCACACCAAGGTGTTCCCCTACACCGTGCAATATTTTAGCCCATCCGAGGGGGTCAAATACGGCTTGCTAGATTTTTACGAGGATGCGGACGAGACCAGTGGCGCTATATTCAAACAAATAGCGTCTATCACAGAGCACAACGGGCTGTCATTAAATCAAATCAGTGCCTATGGTGCAGACAACGCATTCGTTAACTACGGCAGGCACAATTCAGTTTACCAAAAACTGAAAGGGGCTAACCCACGGATTATGAAGGGCAATTGCAAGTAGAGCTGTGACAAAATCCGGGTTATCCGGTTTTCAACCCGGATAAATACGTCACCCGGGCAGACCGGATGGTGGCATGCATTTGATCCGAATAAAAAAAAAAATTAAAAAAATGATCCGCCCAAGTCGAGCCAGACGGCATTTCATTATGTCAACAAATGGCAGTTACAGCGCTCTTGCACCTTAGTCGTGAGAGAAATGATGAAACCGGAATATATATCCCTCTTTAGTTGCCTACTAGGCTACAGTCATTCTCTAGCATGGTGTTCAGTCACGAACACACAGTCACACACTGAGTGAAACGAAACCTAACTCCCGCCCCGTTTGTCACGAGCCCGTTTCTCGGTTAAGTGAGCCATGCCCCCTACTGATCCGTCCTGACTTGCGATCCGTCCGTTACTTACAGTGAGGGACGAATCCCCGCTGACTCGTACCACCTGTTAGGTTTCGTTTCATTTGACCAACTCGGCAGCAGCAGCGAGTGCAATATTTTATTGTTCAATGAAAACACGACTTATGTTCCAACTTCGTACCGTTGCATTTTTTTCTCTAGTTAAGCCAGCGCCACTTCATGACGGATCCTTGCTCGGTCAGATCGTATTGAGTTGTTTCTGTGTCAAGGAAGCGGGTGCCTGAGTCTGGCGAATCATGCTGAGCCAGCGATTCAGCGGTCAGACGGGCAAGTAGCGAATCCATGCCAACTCGGAGCTTTTTAAGTTTCGATTCTGTCTCGTGACTTGACGAGCGAGCGCCCAGTCGGCAGCAAGGATTGTCGTCAACCCATCTGACTGCTGAAGCCTCTGTACCTCGCTACAGGCTCGGTTAGCGTGGCTTCATGCATCTTGTACAGTCGTTGAAAAATAATCATTTAGTGATATAGGGAGGGCAAGATCATTCCATGTTGTTTTTGTAGGTCTAAACTCAGCATTGCCTCACCTAATGCTACCACATTTGTCGCTGTGTAAATGCACACACTAGCTGTTGTGTCTGGCTTTCAGATAAAATGGCATTGAATTATTACTCGACAAAAATAAATGAATGAACTTGTAGCCGTAGGCTGCTCTTTGATTTATCAAAATGAATTGATAAATGGGACAAAAAAAAGGCGAGGCGCATAGCCACTAAACGGCAGAAAGTTTTTTTTTTTTTTTTTTTTTTTAATAAGTAACTCAAGTGATTCAAGTGATCCGTATAACTCGAATCCCCTCCTCGAAATGATCCAATCAGCCCGGATTGCCCAAAAGATTCGAGTTAAGCATCTCTGATTGCAAGTGCCACATGATACATAACACTGTAAAAACAGCGAATCGTGTCTTCAGTGCAGCTGGGTGTGATGTGGAGGCTTTTGTGCTGAAGGTCTACAGTGAATTCAGCTGCTCTGCTAAAAAAGTGGAAGTGCTGAAGGAGTTCTGTGAATTTACAAATGCAGCATACAAGGAGATTCTCAGGCATGTTCCCACCCGGTGGCTATCTTTGTTACTAGCAATCCAAAGAATTCTTGAGTGTTGGCCAGCTTTGAAGTCTTACTTTGTGTCACAAGGAAAGGAGGACTGCCCAAATATTATCTGGGCATTTGTGTGTGGTGCAGCTGACCCAGAAGATGTTGATTGTACTTTGGGTGAATGTGTCCTGGCATTCATGCACAATGTGATGCAAGAGTTTGATGCCTCTATTAGCGTGCTTGAGAGTGACAGTGCTACTCTTGTTGATGTTTACACTGTGATGAACCGCTTGAGGAGTCAGCTTATGTCTAGGCGCACAGACAAATTCTATGGGAGCAAAGCGAAGCAGACACTGAGGAACCTTTTACCCAATCAGCAAGAACAATTCAGAAGCCTGGTGGACCGATTTTTTGAGAGAGCAGTGTTGTACCTTGAGGAGAGATTTGACTTCAATGATGAGATGCTTGCAAACATTGGCTGCCTGAGCCTAAAAGAAGCACCCAAATGGCCTCAATTTGAACTTTTGATGGAGAAACTAGCCCTGGATCTGGACGAAGACCGTCTCTACAGTGATGTGAGCATCCTAAATGAAGTGTTTCACACCCTCCCAACAGACTTAACTCCAGACAGAAAATGGGCCCATTTTTTCACTAAAGCAAAAGACACACAGGAGCTGTTAAAAATTATTGCTTTCATTTTTTCAATACCAGTGAGCAATGCCTATGCAGAACGTGTGTTTAGTCTCATGGAGGATGCTTGGACTGATAAAAGAAACAGACTCTCTGTTGCAATGGTGAAGGCTGAGCTTCAAGTCAGGCTAAACTTTCAGTTGTCCTGTTCTGAGTTCAAGACATTCATTGAAAATCAGCCAGGACTCATAGCAGCAGCAAAGAAAAATACCAAATACAAATGGAAGATTAGGTAAGGTTTTGGTGAATTTAATGAAATCAGAATAGTCTTATCTCTCCTGTATGTACTGTAACTCCTGTATGTACTGTATGCGCCAGAGTTATATCAGTTACATGTCCTCCTATGTATTTGTTTAGCCAAGAGCAGAAAGCAGCAGAGGCACAGGCTCAGCCAAGCACAAGCAAAGCACACACCACACTCTAAGCGATCAGGTAAGCTGTTTGACACTACACCTTACATTGCTACATTTGGTTATTCTTATAGACTGAAAAAATACATTATTGGTTTTTATTCCACATAAGCAAACAAGCAGAACCTAATTATGTATTCCCCCTTTTTTCTCAATACTGCCCCCAGGTGTCCACAACGAAAAACTGTTAAATATAACAAAATAATAAAGGTCTGCTTATTAAATAAAGCAATTAACTAAACAAAGAACTAGAAATTGTCATTTTTACTAATTTTAGCTATTCAATTGCCGCTTAGAATGACGGTTTTTATCTTGGTTTAGATGTGCGAAAGGTGCCGTTGCTTACAAACAAAAAGGTCGATCGGATGGTCAAAATGTCCAGGATTTTTGTCAGACACAGGTGGCAACCCTATAAGACACACACTGTGTCCTCATACAACAAGCAGCTCTCCTGTCTGAGCTTCACATCTTTACAGTTAGCATCAGCACACACAGCATGTTGGTGAAGATTCTCACTCATCCAGGTCATGGTAATCCTAAGAGCTCACATCCTCTGGCCTAAAAGGCCTCTAGCAAAGAGCCAGATAAGACCAGAGCCACCCACTCTCCAGATAAAGTGCCTTATGAGCTGCTGAAGTTCTTCAAGTAAATAAGTTTATATTAGTTTCTCTTTTGGTCAGAGGCTCTGGTGCTCTGGAGTTACACCAAGTGTTTCTGAATGTTAGCTGCAACACCTTTCAAACCTGTTTTATCTTCATGCAAACAACAGATAATCCTAACTGTCCTGTAGTTCGTAATGTGTCAGATCTCCATTTATTCCATCTCTTTCGCTGCATTTTTAAAACTTCATTACATTTGTTTTGTAGTTGATATTGAACCACCAAACCAGCTCAGAAGACAGTATTTAACGGCTATCAGATTGAGTAAAGGATGTAAACAACTCAGGTTACAAAAGACTAAAAGTTAACCCACACAATGACTAATCTAATGTTTATGTGTACGAATGCAGAACTTATCTTGCTAAACCCCCCCCACCTGAGAGAGCTGGACCTGAGCTCCAACCATCCAGGACACTCAGTGAAGCTGCTGACGTCTGGAAACTCTCAGGTATGGAGAAGCCCAGAGATGGGGGCTTACAGGACACCTCCCCCCTGTGGACTCATCACTTGCAGGGAGAAACATTGAGGTTGGAGGTTGCATTGTGAAGTGGGCAGAGAGTGAAGGCAGGGGCCAAAGCAGGTGTGTAAGGTGGAGCCGTACCAACTAGATATAGTTGGACTCCAGACTCTTATGATCTGGAATTGTCCAGGGGGAGATGGGCAGCCAGGTGTGGGGATACTCACAAGCCCCCGGCTGAAGAGCAAGAGTGTGATCTGGCTGCAACTGTGTGCCGCTGCAGCAAAGGCTCAGACTGTTGTTGGTACTCATGGACCGAACAGCAGTCCAGAGCACCCTGCCTTCTTGGGGTCTCTGGGCGGTGTCCTGAAGGAAGGGCCAACAGGGGATTCCATGGTTCTCCTGGGGGACTTCAAAGCCCATGTGAGCAATGATGAAGTGACCTGGAGTGGCGTGCTTGTCAGGAAAGGCCTCCCTGATCTGAACCAGAGTTGTTTTTTTGATTGTGGACCCCTAAAGTCTAAGAATAAAGCCAATTTATAACATTAAACACTATGTTCAAGCATAATGTGTTAAGTTAAAGCCTGTGGTTTAACTTAACACCTTGTGCTTGTCATTAAACTACCTGTAAATAGAAGTAGGATTGATATATATATATATATATATTATATATTTAACTTGATAAAACTTGAGATGTATCTATACTTTCAGATTTGAAACTTCCCCATAACTTAAACACAAACCCTACAATAAACACAAATAATGAAAAAGCAGGTGTGATTGTATTAGAAAATTTACGGTTTCACTTTTACTACTTTTCTTAAGTCTGTGCTGTTTCTCTACACATCACCGTTTACATCATCAGTCAGCTGTCTCAGATTAAAGGGTGAGTAACAGTGTCCTCTTTAGGTATTTAATCATAATTCCAATCATTAATCATAAGTTTACCATCTCAAAGTTCTGACATTACACCCATATTTAGATTGAAAATTCAAAGGAGATTGGATTCATTCAGATTTTGAGAAAGCAGGTTATTTTATCACCTTGAACAGTCATGCTGAGTGTGTAAAGTTTACATGAACTATACTGGAAAAAATGCCCCTCCAAAAATAAGTAAAAACACAGCAAATACAAGACATTTTTGCTTGAAATAAGCGAAACAATCTGCCAATGGAACTAGTGAAAATCGGCTTGTCAAGATTTCTTGAAATAAGATGTGATATTTGGGACTTTTGAGTTAAAAGTGATCTTGAAAATAGCTTAAAAACCTGTTCAAATGTCAAAAAAAGCTTGTTTCATGGGAAATCCGACTCAAAACAATTTGTTTTCAAGACTTTTTCATTTAACAAGATATTCAAGATGTATTGTCTTCAAACAAGTCCCTATATCTGGCTGAAATAGTACTTGTTAGGCAGTTGTGTCTTATATTAAGTGTAATGAGATATTTTGACTAGAAATGAGACAAATATACTTAGTAAGACTTTGATTTTTTCCAGTGTAAGATGCTGGATAAGCCTATGGATTTAAACAGTTAAGAAGGTGGTTATCATCAGGGTGTGAAGAAGTATCAGCATGGTGCTTAAAAAGGTACAAATGTTTAGATACTTACAGTCTGACTGTAATTTTCTGTGAAAAAGAAGAAAAAGTGGCTCATAAAGAGCGCTGTAAGAAGCCTAATAAGAACTCATGTCATTTATCTACGTTGACTAATTACTCTATTTGCAGAAAAATGTTTAATCAAAAATAATTGAATCAGTTCATTGAATTAATCCAGCTCAGAGTGGTTTCACCGTGCACCAATCATCTGCCACCAACTCATGGAGGCTTTGTTGTTATATATTTAGAGAACTTAGTCCAGCACATTAAAATGTGCTTCAAGAGGCAACCTGTTTTTTTATGGAAGTTTATTTTATCATCCTTAACCAATAATCCTGATCTAAGCAGGCTGATGAATCTACTTTCATTGGGAGAATTACTTCTGTTTAGAATAAATACCACTTTCTTTCCCAGTTGGAGCACATTCCCCCCTAGCCTGGCGACGCCATCCTACGTACATCCGCCCAAAGATTTTGGCTCCGTACATAGTCTGGCCCAATCCCCCTACCTCGGTTCGCTCAGTGTTTTGCCAATCAGCAAACAGTTGAGAGTGGTGACGCAGAACTCACGCGCGGAGTCCATTGTAGTCCATATAATTGTAGTTCAACCGCAGCGGAAATAAACATGGCGAAGGAAGAAGAGACGCTAGAAGCTATCCATGAAGTTGTCTCAACCCTGGAGAGCATTACACAATTAAAACAAGAGCAAGAGGAATGCCTCGTCAATTTTGTTAGTGGCAAGGATGTCGTAGCTCTCCTTCCAACTGGCTTTGGGAAAAGTTTGATTTATCAAATGGTACCGGTATAATGAAAGCGGATGTGGGAAGCGTGATTTGCGAGCTAGAGCCTCGCGAGAGTAAGCATGAACCTCGGCACATAACCAACGTCATTTCTAAACATTATGATTGGTGAAGGGAACTCCAATGAATTTAAGGTGCTGAGTAAGGTCCCACCCTCCATGGGAACGGATTCCTCTTGGGTTTTCCCAGACTGTTTGACAGAGTCAACAGTCGGCTTTCGCCCAGGCTAATTCCCCCCACCCTCCAGCTTTAAAAAGAAACCTGAAGGACCAATGGACGGCTGATAGATGGCGGGTGTCTCATACGCCGCATGAACGGAACATAAACATGTCAACATAAAGGTGTGATTCATTTGAGGGTTCATCCCTAAAGTCCTTTTGAACGATTGCATGAAAAATATCCTCCACCAGACAAAATACAGAAGACATAAAAATGAATCCTCAGTTTTCACCTATGTGCCTGAAGAATGATGTGTCAACGGGGACTGATGTCCACTGTATTTGTTCCTCTCCCAAAGTCCAAGCATATTGGATGGATATGCTGCAAGGTGCAGAGAAATCTTTGGTGTGACTTTGCATCTCAATGCTGTGTCTTTGCCGTCTGGACATCGGTATCAACATTTACTTGTTGGCCCTGGTTCTACAGGCTTTATGACACCCTTGCATTTCATGCAGAAAGAATATCTTCCTATCATGGATAAGTGATAAGCCGCCCACGGAAACAAACTGGCACAGGATCATGATGGGGTGCTATCCTCTGAGTATATGACCAGCTACTCCTTAAGCGGACAGGTCAGTTAGAACTGGTTCTTATCATCTTTTTTGTTTTTTCCCTTGGAAAAAAAACTGTAAAACTTGATTAAAGTATTTAACAACAAGGGTGAAATACGGAAGTTGTCTCTGGAAAAAGGCTTGTAGACAATAACTTACAGCAATGCCTCTTAACAACAAGCTCCTGGAAACTTTGTGCCACTAATAGGAAACCAGCTTCTGGAGTACTGTTATCAGAATGGACTCTGCCTTTTGATCAGCTAAGGAGGAAATACGCCTTATCGAGTCTCCTTCTGTTATCTTCACTTAAGAGCCGATCCTAACACATGAAGCGCAGGTCTGGTCGGATTTATTAGTTCATCAGAATTAACTACAGCCCCCTCTTTTCTGACATCTGGGAAACTAACCAAGATCGCTTGTGTCACCTTTTCTTTATACCTGAAACTTTGATCACTGGGAAACTTTACTAAAATGACCAAAATCTTGATTCATTTACTAAAGAAGTGTTTGTAGATTTCTTTATGTGTACCCAGAGGCCCAGCTTGGACTTGGAGGTCAGATTCCCTCATCTTCTTACTATACGGTCATTGCAAATGAACAGATTAGCCTTAATTTGAGAAAATGTAAACAATTCTTTTCTGGAAATCTTGCAGTGTGTGGGCACCGGTTTAACTATAGGGTTGGAAAGGGCAGAAAACCTCTTTGGAAGGGATGTGCTATCATGTAGAGATAACGATTTAAAGGATTATTTAAAGCTGTTTATTTAACCCACTTAAAGAACATTTAAGTGTGATACGATCCACCGTTTTAATTGTAAAAAAAAAGCAGCTTGTAAAGATCTGTCAGCAGAGGAAAGATACTACTGGGCATGATGGAATAAATTGGGCGGTTGTTTGTTACGTTTTAAATCCTCTGTCTTTATTCCCTGCAACCAGTTTCCCACAAACACTTAAAGGTGTGTCAACACTGGCAGGTAAAGGCATGTCAGGTATCTGTTTATGTACGTTCAGTAAATAGTGGTGAGCTCTCTGAAATGGTTTCTGATGATTATAGCCAAACACCTACACCTGTGTTAATCTTTTTTAGATGAATAACCGACAGTTTATAAAAAGGATTTCCTGCCTGTATTCCAAAATGTAAGATCCATTAAAGAATGAACACCACATCATAACAGAATTTACTTTTTAATATGACCTTTTATATCTGCAATATGATCTGTAATGTCATCATGATGATTGACTCTGCTGTGGTGTTATTACTCACTGTCAGGCTTCCCTTTTCCTAAATTTAACTACAAGCCACTGCGAGTTAACCAGGAAGGAACTCATCAGTGAGATTAACTGGTAGGTGGAGCTCTGGCAGGAAGAAGCTTTTGTTCATGTCAGAATTCAACACTGTCGGCTGACTGGAGAAACCGTAAGTTTGGTTTGTTCGATACTTTGAGTAACACGACTATTTTCAACTCTATAAGGTTTGGGATTTTTCAGTTATTCTAATAGAGAGTTTGAATTGATGTTTTTTAGATCTAAACCCTACAGAAGACATTTTTGGTCTATTTGACATTTAAACATCTTAAAGAGCATTCAATTATGATATTTCAAGACTAAATATTATTCGGACCATCTGCAACTTGTTTTCTAAAGCTCAACTATTTCAATTCTTCGCCGAGTATAAATCCACGAAGTGTAGAGATGTTTAATCCTCAGTGTTGACACATTAATCAGCTCTGTTCTCACTGAAGTGGGTGGAAAAGCTGCCCGCCAACCTCTGACTCATTCCCACATTCATGAGAAGGGTGAATGTGTTTTCTTGTAAAAGTAGGCTGTTTGCCTGTTTCTGTTCCTCTGTGAAATTCCAGGATGATGAAATCCCACTGCTGCCTACTCTCGGTTTCAGTGTTTACAACACACCCACGTGTCACGCTCAAGCGATACACGGACAGATTAATCTTATCACGTGTTCAAATCTGAAGTTAGTAAAGATAAAAAAAAAATGTACACGTGACACACCAACCCTTACTTGAACCCTAACCCGTAGCTTTAAAATATTCCAGCGTCTGTCTGGCAGAGATGTGACCAGAATGGCATGTGTGGGTGGGCTGTTGCAAATATGTCCCATTTTGGAGAGGTTTTTAGACCAGGACTTTAGGATGCAATAGCTTTTGTTTAACATGCTCCACATTCTCCATTGAGGGATTAAATTCAAGTAGTTACTTGGGGCAAGACATCCAGCCAACTCCAGCTTTGTGTTACCATCATTAAGTCTACATTGCAGATCATTATTTACAACAAAAACATCCGAAAATGTGAAAATCGCCTTTTTTTTTCAGCAGCAAGGGGTTAAGGTTAAGGCTATAAACTTTGCAGATATATGCTTTTTTAAAATCATCACCTGCATTTATTCTATCAATACAAGACACAAACAGAGATAATAAATGGTGGCCTTTTTCTGGCCAGTTTTCTTTGGATGGACAGGGCATTTCTCAGGGGGGTAGAGAAATGCACCCCCCCCCCCCCCCCCCCCCCCCCCCCCATCTGTGTTAGTGTAAATAGTGTAAATTAATTATTTAACAGAACATGATATAGATGAGAAGACATTTATGTGTGTGAAAACAGCATTATGTTGGAAATAAAATAACTGCACAGTCAAATAGCCACTTAATATTTACTTTACAGTGTAAAACATGATCAAAATGAGGTACCTCCATGCCAAGGTCTCACCTGTTTGAACAATGTTTTTATATTTCATCTTAAGCTGCTGCCAAGAGCGCTTCTCCCCCGCGGGATTGCACCTAAATGAAATAAATGAATGGGCTACCATTCAAGCAGTTTCCCTGTAATATTATTGGGATTGCAAAGGACTACATTTAAACTTACACTTTTGCTGCTGCAACGGTGTTGCACTTATTTCTAAAAACGTGTTGAAACTCGCCGTATGAGCGCATTAAGATTTCCAATTCGAGGTTGGTGAAAAACGTAGCCCCTCCTCTTCCCCGTTGCCAAGGTGACTCGTCGAATCGGGGCGCCATTGATGCTCGCTTTTTGAAGTTGTGGCCCACACGCTAAACTCAAGGTGAACTTACTCAGAGTTGATTAAACTCACTCAAATCAGCGTTTCTGGAAACTCAGAGTTTTCCATCTCAGAGTAGATCAACTCAGAGTTCAGGAACAGACTCAGAGTTTGTTGAACCTGCTTTGTGAAACGGACCCCTGGTAATGGCCAGAAAGGATAAGAATGTGCAGGTTTTTCCGTCTTTCATTATGTATGTGTTGCAGTGGCGGTCCGACACTGATTTACGCCCTGGGCGAAACCCGGTGCTGGCGCCCTCGTTTTAATTTTTTAAATTTTTTTTCACGCCCCTGCGATGCCGCCCCGGGCGCCTCTAGGACCACCCCTGCTGCTCTGCCGAAAAACCTTTGTGGCCGAAAGTAACCACGAATACCCCCCCCCCTGTTTTTTTGTTGTTTTTTTGGATACTTCCAAGCAGCTGAAACTGTCCAGAACTGTCACAACCACCGTCATGCAGTGGAAAAATATGACTGAAAAAATTCCTCTTATTCCCTTTGGTGGTGCTTCGCCCGATCGCCCTTATGGACAAAGCGCCCCTGGTTCTTATTGTCGTCCTACACGCGCTTAAAGGCGGGGTAGGGGATCTTTTTCTGGAACATTTTTTTTCCATATTGCTTGAAATACTCTTCACACCCCCATTGCAACCAATTAACCCTCATACCTGATTTAAAACACAACTTAATTTCTGAAAAGGGACATTTTTGTCCCCTTTTAAAACGACCTAAAAACATCAAATGTTAACATTTTTTTCCGCTTTTTTTTTTATAAATCTTTTATTCCACTTCAGTTCTGATCATAACTACCAAGTTTTCAATTATTTTCAAAAATTTAACCCTTTAAATACTGGTTTAAATGACGTAAACGCCAATTTCTGTAAAAAAAACTCACAAAAACTGCTACATTTTCAATATATAGAATGCAAAGTGGAATTGTTGAGGGGGGATAATTATGGTCTGGGATAAGTCAATGATCAGCAACAACATTGATTTTTAGGGATTTTTAATTTTTTTGTTATGCCTGATTTAAAAAAAAACTCCTTAATTTCTGAAAAGGGACATTTTTGTCCCCTTTTAAAACGACCTAAAAACATCATATATTAATATTTTTTTCCACTTTTTTTTTCATAAATCTTTTATTCCACTTCATTTCTGATCATAACTACCAAGTTTTCAATTATTTTCAAAAAAATTAACCCTTTAAATGCCAATTTGAACTTTTTAGCCCAATTTTGAAGCCTTTAGGTGCCAGTGTTTTCAAAATATGGAATGCAGAGTGGAATTATTGAGTAGGGATAATTAGGGTCTGGGATATGTCAATGATTAGCAACAACATTGATTTTTAGGGATTTTTAATTTTTTTGTTATGCCTGATTTTAAAAAAAACTCCTTAATTTCTGAAAAGGGCCATTTTTGTCCCCTTCTAAAATGATCCCCAAAATACCATATGTTAATATTTTTTTCCACTTTTTTTTTCAGAAATCTTTTCTTCCACTTCAGTTCTGATCATAACCATCAAGTTTTCAATTATTTTCAAAAAATTAACCCTTTAAATACCAGTGTATATGAGGTAAACACCAATTTTCGTCAAAAAACAGACACAAAAACTGCTGTATTTTCAATATATGCAATGCAAAGTGAAATATTCTATGGGGGATTATTAGGTCTGGCATATGTCATTGATGAGCTAAAACATCAGTTTTATCAGCTTTTTAGTTTTTCTGCAATGGCAGATTACAGAAACGGCTCCCATAGACATCCATTATAATGAATACAGCATTAGTCTATGGCACACACGCACGCGCAGTCCAGGATTAGTTGGGGTTTTCGGTGCTCATCCTCGCTGACCACTGGGTCCTTGTGCGCTGTGCTGAGGAGGAGAACATTTTCCACCTCTTCGGCACATATGACATGCGATATGCAGATTACAGAAAGTGTGTGTTGCAGTGAAGGCCAATGTTGAGGAGCGCACAGGTCTGTGGCTCGCCTGCAGATGGACTGGGGGAAACTCAGGCTTATTCCTTCTAATGGTCCCAACCATGGCGAGTTTTCATTTGAGCAGATCTTCATTCCAATACTTGAAGATAGCAATTTAGCTTATTATTTATATATTATTATTTAGCTTTTTATCCCACGACGTAGGCCGATACATTTTAACACAGCGTCTAAAGCTCGCCACTCCCAAACCCTTCATCGGTAAAACGGCCGATGTACGACCGTACTGAAACATTCATATCATTCATATCTTAGATGTCTTTGGAAGGCTATGAGCTGCGCACGTCACAGGCAACCCACACTTTGATGCCATATTTTGGGGGTTTGCTGGGGATATACTGCCGAAACGCGTAGCGACCCTGAAAGGCCTTCAGCTGCTCATCGATGCAGACTTCTTTGCCCGGGGTGAAGAGGCGGGCGAGTCGGCTCTCCCACTTCTCCCAGAGAGCTGCAATCGGAGCCAGTTTGCCCTCTCGCTGTCGATGGGGTCGTGTCAGCTGGTCATCAAACAAGGGATTCAAATCTTGTGTGTGCCATGGTTTGCCTGAACATGGCCCATCCAGTGCATCCCACAGACTGAGGGTGCTCTCACCTCGTGAGTGATGCACCCGGCGAGGATGAGCGGCCCAAGGAGGGCCTGCAGCTCTCCTTTGTCGGTGTCCCTCCAGGCCTCTGTGGTGCGTCTGCCTTCCAGGTTGGTGAATTGAATGATCAGCTCCATCAGCTCATCAGTCAGAAAAAGATCCCAGGTGGGCTTCACATCGGTTATGCGGGCGCATGCGTAGGTGGTCGGTCCAGGGCGAGCACAGGGCGCAGGCAGGTATCGGAGGGTGTTGGCGTGGTTGTCAGACCAGGATATCTTGCCATTTTTTGACACCAACAGAATATCCAGGCCAGCAGTCTCATCAGTTTCATCCTCCGTGCTGTTATAATCAGAGCTGCTGGAGGTAGGGTGAGTTCCCATTCTTGATCTGAGGAGTCATCAGAGGAGGATGAATAGAGAGAGTCGCTGTGCCCTGGTCTGAGGACTTCCTCCACGGCTTGGACAACGCTGAATTTTTGTGCCATGCCTTCCAACCTTCAGGAGAATGAGAAATGTGCACAGCTCTCGTATTCTCATGCTGGTGGATCTGTCGTTGACAAACGAGGGTGCTTTCATCATGTTACCTCAAAGACACCTAAATTATTTTATTATGTTACCTCAAAGAAACCCAAACTATTTCTCAGTCTGACGACCTCATAACATCACTGGGGTCACACAGGTGTCCGTGTGTGTGTGTGTGTGTGTGTGTGTGTGTGTGTGTGTGTGTGTGTGTGCGCGCGTACGTGCGCGCAGCTCATAGCCTTCCAAAGACATCTAAGATATGAATGATATGAATGTTTCAGTACGGTCGTACATCGGCCGTTTTACCGATGAAGGGTTTGGGAGTGGCGAGCTTTAGACGCTGTGTTAAAATGTATCGGCCTACGTCGTGGGCTAAAAAGCTAAATAATAATATATAAATAATAAGCTAAATTGCTATCTTCAAGTTTTGGAATGAAGATCTGCTCAAATGAAAACTCGCCATGGTTGGGACCATTAGAAGGAATAAGCCTGAGTTTCCCCCAGTCCATCTGCAGGCGAGCCACAGACCTGTGCGCTCCTCAACATTGGCCTTCACTGCAACACACACTTTCTGTAATCTGCATATCGCATGTCATATGTGCCGAAGAGGTGGAAAATGTTCTCCTCCTCAGCACAGCGCACAAGGACCCAGTGGTCAGCGAGGATGAGCACCGAAAACCCCAACTAATCCTGGACTGCGCGTGCGTGTGCCATAGACTAATGCTGTATTCATTATAATGGATGTCTATAGGAGCCGTTTCTGTAATCTGCCATTGCAGAAAAACTAAAAAGCTGATAAAACTGATGTTTTAGCTCATCAATGACATATGCCAGACCTAATAATCCCCCATAGAATATTTCACTTTGCATTGCATATATTGAAAATACAGCAGTTTTTGTGTCTGTTTTTTGACGAAAATTGGTGTTTACCTCATATACACTGGTATTTAAAGGGTTAATTTTTTGAAAATAATTGAAAACTTGATGGTTATGATCAGAACTGAAGTGGAAGAAAAGATTTCTGAAAAAAAAAGTGGAAAAAAATATTAACATATGGTATTTTGGGGATCATTTTAGAAGGGGACAAAAATGGCCCTTTTCAGAATTTTTTTTTTAAATCAGGCATAACAAAAAAATTAAAAATCCCTAAAAATCAATGTTGTTGCTAATCATTGACATATCCCAGACCCTAATTATCCCTACTCAATAATTCCACTCTGCATTCCATATTTTGAAAATACTGGCACCTAAAGGCTTCAAAATTGAGCTAAAAAGTTCAAATTGGCATTTAAAGGGTTAATTTTTTTGAAAATAATTGAAAACTTGGTAGTTATGATCAGAACTGAAGTGGAATAAAAGATTTATGAAAAAAAAAGTGGAAAAAAATATTAATATATGATGTTTTTAGGTCGTTTTAAAAGGGGACAAAAATGTCCCTTTTCAGAAATTAAGGAGTTTTTTTTTTACACAATGAAAAATTGCATTGTATATGATGTGTGTTTGAAATTCGAAAAAATAGTCAAAAATACACAACTGGACCAAATATGATGAGTATCACTATCTACAGTGTGAAATTAGAGGAGAAAGTACACCCCAAGTGGACAAAAATGTCCCCTATCAGGGATTAGGGTTAATTAAAAGTTTTGACACAAATATGAAAAGTTTTAGTGGCCTCTAGAACGTACAGTCTAGGAAAAACAGTATCCAATCATTGTGAACGGACCGTTCACAATGATTGGATACTGATGCCTTCTATCAAACTGCAATCTGCTCCTCCCTCCCCCTCCTTCCCCCTGTGCGCGTACCCTGCTCCGTGAACGTCCAGAAGCTTGGCAGGAAGCTAAACTAGAGCCAGCTTGGCTAGCACCTAGCATTATTAAACGTATAATTAGCATAAACTAAATACTAAATACTAAATACGGCAACGATCGATGCTTGCTGTCAGAACAGCGCTCGTGCACCTTCGTGCTCGTGCGCGTTCATATACTCTAGAGGCGTGCCTTCGGGGGGAAAGTGAAGAAAAGGGTTGGGACTTTTTACCTGTGTATTTTCAAAATGCAGCTTCGCTGGACTCAAAATCCAGGATCTCCTACCCTACCTTTAACTCAGGGTGAACATACTCAGAGTTGATTAAACTAACGCAGATCAGCAGTTCTGGAACCGGATACTCAGAGTTTCCCATCTCAGAGGAAATCTCCTCTTTACAATATAAAACAACAAAGAAAACCTTCAAATGAAGACAAATATAACACAAGCATCATTGAAATTATTATTTATTACAGTGGTTTCATAATGTACAAAAGGTCAGAGTTTCTGCTCACCTATCAAGCAAATTCAAACAAATCTTATGGAAATATCAATTTGATTAAGGTTAAAAAAAAGGCAGAAAACTTGAAGAGATGAGCTGTTCAATATATTAATATATATATAAATTAATTATATATTATATTATATACAGTATATATGTATATTTATTGAAACAGTCTATAATTTGGTCTGAACCAGCATCATGCAATTTACCACTGAAACACCAGATACCAACATCTGACTATTAATCATGAACAAGAAGTATTGTTTTTTGTAGACTGTGTTGCTTGTATATTTCTAATATATTTAAATTAGTTTATTTTTGTGTATTTGTAACCCCCACCCCCCACGAAGAGCCATAATGAGTCTCCCAGTTGGACTGCAAAGAAATCTTGCTTTAAACAACAGGTAAGTCAATCTAATGTTGCTTTATTATGAGCAGTAACATACAGAGATGTTAATGAAAAAGCACCGAGGTCATTAACAATAAAGCACCGCACAGTAAAGCTCTGTGCTAAAAATCAACTGTATCTTTAGTATTTAAAAGAATAATGCTCTCTGGATGATGTGTTGATTAAATGTGCTTATGTTTCTAAAGAATCATCCTGTTTAAGCTGGTTTTGATAATCCAATATCAGACTAAATCTCATTAATTCATCACTGATATTGCTTACCTGAACCTGCGTGTGATAAGAGTGTCACACCCATGGACTCACGTTTTTGGTTTTCATGTTCTAGGTTATGTTTGTGTCACTCCATGTTTAGTTTTCGCCATTTTAGTTTCCCTGCACTCCGTTTATCAGTTTCACTCACTTCACCTGTGTTTTTTCCCTCAGCTGCACTCACTCCCCAATCACTCTCACTCCCTATTTAGTTTCCTGCCTCCCCTTTCAGTTTTGCCGGATCTTTGTTGCTGTTAGTTGTCACGCCACGTTTTCATCAAAGCTAAGTATTTATTCCATGCCATGTCCTTGTTCTTTTGTTTTGTTTATAGCTCCGTTTTTCTCCGGCTCTGCCGCGTTTTATGTTGTTACTTTGCTTTTTGTTAATAAATCTACCTTTACTTTTTGAAAGTCCGCATCCGTGTCCTCCCTACACCACACCCTGACAAAGAGAACCCAAAACTAGATCAGAAGGCGAGCTGATGACTTTCCAAGTTTGATTTTATGCGTTTTACTGTCAAATAATTAAGCCCTTCTCTGTTCTTTTTCAGCCTTTACAAGATACCTGAGCTCTTTAAACCAGAACCCGATCCAAAGCCTGATCCTAAACCTGAACCAGAACACAGCTGTTTGTCCTTCAAGAGCGATCAGTCCAGGGCTGAACCGCTGCTGTTTAAAGGAGAACCCTGCCCTACAGAACAGAGGTGAACTAATGATCACGACATCGCTATTCAACAAGAATTTTGGTTAGAGTCGTAGAATTGGTCTCATAAGTAATTAACCAAAATTCTGGAGCTTGATTAAATAATTTAATCAGACTGGGGAAATCTGGACTGAAGCACCACCTCAATCAAAATAAGATGTATGAATAAATAAGTGTTGGTGATTTAGCAGGAGTTAGCTTAGTTATTATCAATAAGTGTCCAAGGACAGTTATAAATATCCAATAAAATGATTAATTAAACTCATTAATTATGGGGCACCACCGGTAATGGCAGAAGCTAATGACTAAGCCCCATCAGCCGCAAAGGTCTGTTGGTCTGTGTTTCAATCTGAGACAAATATGACACGTGCAGAGCAGACAGGAAGTTAGAGCACTGACCTTCGCAACCAGCAGTTTTCACACTACATATACAGATGACCACAAACAACTTCCACTTTAAGAAATTATTGAAATTTTAAAAAAAATATCACAGTCAGCACAATTTCAAAATTATTGTTACTTTCATCAATAAACACTATTGTCTACAATGTTGTCAGCCTATGTACAAAATATACACACTACAACATTATATGTTATATCATATATATAATATGTATTATATGTTATATTATTTGTCTGCATGGGAGATGGCGGAAGAACTATGAAACAAAAATGGTGGCTGAGACTGACATTGGTGAGGTCTTAAGATTGCGACTATGTGGTCGGTAAGGTCAGAAGATGACATAGCCCGTGTTAACCAAAGAAAACTACAACCATGGTGGACATGTAGTCTACATGTTGACTGGAGATTTAGGATTCTTTGTGTAGACACATGAGCTAGCATGTGCAATCGACAGTATATGTGGCACAGCATGACAAAGGAAACCTATTCAGAGTAGGATGATTAAATCCGTGTTAGTGGGTCCAGTTCTACTGTTAATGTATCGCTTTTGTTGAAGATGCCAAGTTAAACAAAGGAGGATAGTTAGTTTGCATGCAAGATCATAATTAACATCAACTCAACTCACATAAACCTTATGATTTAAACATCATCACAACACAGTCTTAAAGAGAAATAAATAAATACAGTGGCATAGAAAGTAGGTTTTAGTGGTCTTGTGCTTAGCCGTGTGCTGCTACTGTGAATGCTAATCCCCAGTGTGTTTGTTTGTTATCATGGTCCTTGCAAAAGGGCTGGAGACAGTCCTGTATCCAGTTAAAGTCCAGTTTTTGTTTGAAATCCTTTTTGTGCAGGGATATAGGTTCATTTCTGTTGTTCCGGTAGAGATTTCTTCATCTCTTTTCGAATATCAGGTATACACGAGCTGTGGTTTGGTTTGGCTTGAGAAGGGAGTCTTATGTTACAGCTGTGAGAGTGAACAGGAGAGGGGTCGGGTATTCTGGCAGTCATGCCAATCTTGAAGGATTTGGAGAGCAAGTTGCTGAGCAGGCCTTGACCTCTCTGCTTGTGAGGAGAAGCTGTATGTATGACCTCCCTCCTGGAAGTCTAGCAGGAAGCAAGAGTGCAAGCAATCCTTTGGGGTTTAACTGTTGGAGTTGGGAGTGTGCCTACTAGGAAGGGAAGCAACTGACATTTAGCATAAAACTCCTGTTTTGTAATGGTTTCAGATTTTGAATCCAACATAATTATACTACACTTTATATATGAATATTTGCTCCATCTAAAATCCACGTTGGCCTCTCTTGAGCCAGAAGTTTAGCATATTTGGACAGGAGGGTAGAACTGGAGAGTGATTCTTGAAAGATTATTTTGTGTGTTTCCTTAATGACCAATGAATGTTATGACTTAATCTTGAGTAATACAATTATTCTCAGAGGGGGCACCAGCACATCAATCAGTGGGAATTAATGTAGCTAATTACACTATAATAACTTGTGGGAAAATGACATTGATTGGCTTGGATTTCCAGAGAAAACCGGATGTTTTTTTAAGGGGTGCCAGAAATGTTTTAGAGCCACTATCCAGTGGCCTTTGGGACTTCAATCTATACACTTCATGGCCTCGTTAAGATTGGAGTTTTAAAACTTGTTTTGTTCTGTTGACGGCCAATTCAAAGGTGTGTGTGAGCGATCTGTTTTGTTAATGTGCCACGTTAGACAGGGAATCAACCCAAGCTGGATAGAAACAGCCAATTCTACAAAATCAAACAGATGTAGCCTGATCAAAGTTAAGCAGTCTTTTACATATCTGTGTTTATTGTTGTTAGCACAGTTGTGTTTGGGTCTGGTCAGGAAAAGTGGCAGTTAACTTGTGGCACCTGCCGTCACAAAAAATAAAACAATCTAGGAAACATCTGAGAAAATTCAGCTGTATAAAAACTGGACTACCATTGAAGCCCAGAGTTTATTGAGCCAAAAGGGAAAAAGTAACAAGGATAGGGATTTGTCTCGTCTACAATCAAAAGCTGACTTAAATGCAACCAGAGAAAAAGACATTAAAGGTATGTTGTCGTCTGGGGAGCTCCGCGGTCCCCATAACCCTCAGAGAGCTGCCAGATCTTTTCGGTCTGAATGAACCTTCAAAGAATAAAGAATTAACAGTGAAATACAGAAGGGAACCACAGCAGAGCTGTATACAGGAAGCATTCCCTTCATATGTTTCCTCTTCTGTCTACCAGGATCCATCAGAGATCAGAGTTCTGGGAACCAGAATATGATTTTGAACATGGACCCAGCTGTGTGTCCTTCAAGAGCAACCAGTCAAAAGCTGAACCTCTTCAATTTAAGGAGGGACTCTGCACTGCTAATCTAGGCCTAAGGTAAGCTGTTAGAGTATTGATTTACAACGTTTATGAACATCCTGAAAAGCAGATGTGCATTTATTAAATGGGACAGGATACATATGATTAGGAAATTGAAAAAGATTTCTAATAAAAACAAAAACTCAAATCAATTATACAACACAAAAAAGAGTGAAAATAACAAATACTTCTATTTCCTGTGTGTTGGTCATTTCTGTCTTTATTCCACTGCTACATATCGAAATATTTTTTAAGACGCATTCAACAGTTCTTTAACGGAATGTGTCCTTCAGGTCGTTGCACTGCTTCTCAACCCAATTCCTTCAAACTGTTTTTGACACAATTCACCCAAAAACGTCTTGGCAAACTTCTAATTTCATCCTTCCTCACTCACTCCCACCAGACATCCGCAACATTGACTCTTTACCCGTTTTCTAATCAAAACTCAAAACCCATCTGTTTCAAGCTGCATTCTCCCTCTAGCCTCTTTTTTAACTTGTGTTATTTTATTTATTGTGTTTTTAATGTGTTGTAAAGTGTCCTTGAGCGTTGAGAAAGGCGCTTTTTAAAATTAAATGTATTATTATTATTATTCCTTTTATACAGTGTCTCTCTTATTAGAGGTAGCAAAGTAACCCAACAGCTTTCTGTGTTTTAATGTCAGTAGGTTGTTTTTTTCGAGCGTTTTCCCTTCCTAAACCTATAAATGGACTAATACACTGCATACTGCAGCGCCCTTCTTTGGTTTCCTCTGTCTTCCTTTGTTCTTTCAGAGACAGCTGTGGCTTATCTATTGAAACTTGTGCAAACACGAGTCTTTCATCAATGAAGCTTATTTCAAAATGTAAAACATTTTCTATTTGCAAACATCTGTTTTCATAACTGTATCTGTGATGGCACTGATGTGTTTGTCTCTGTGTGGACAGACAGAATGTGAGCTCATTCTTCATGATTCCTCCACAGAGTGGACCAGCAGAGCTCAGAGGGTCCCAGTGGTCAGTCTGCCCAGCAGCATCAAACACAGCTGGACTCCATATTTATGGTCTGTACATGTACAACAACTACTTTTCCATCTGTTCTGTTCACAGTCCTCTCCATGCTGCACTTTGTAGACCAGTGGATTGTCAGTGTGTCCAACATGGATCTGATGTTTGGCTCCATGATTTCAGTCTGATTGGCTCATTCATATAGTTTTCTGTTCCAGCTGCTGGAGGACAACATGCTCACTTTTGTGAAGGAGGAGCTGAAGAAGATGCAGAAGGTTCTGAGTCCAGATTACCCAGAATGCTTAGAGAGTCAGAGGGAAGGTGAGGATGAAGAGCAGAGCAGCAGCAGAGAGGCATTAGTGAAGATCACAGTTCACTTCCTGAGGAGAATGAAGCAGGAGGAGCTGGCTGACCGTCTGCAGAGCAGTAAGAGGATTTCTCTAAAGGTTTAACCTGCTGGGTAAAGTAATGTTTAAGCCTGTAATGTTTAGGGACATCTCTAAGTTCTGAAGATGAAAACCTGTCCTTGTCAACCAATGATGAAGCTATGGTGATAATGGGTTAAAACTAATCATCATCCTGATTCATTTCTCGTCTTCTGACCAATAATTATTTCAATGTTATTTTAGACCCATCAAATCTGCATGGGGCATAGGGGTGGTTACCATTAATTCCATAAGAATGTTGATTACACCAATTATTGTACTGCACACTGATTCGACCAGAGTATGGTTTTGCTCTGTAGTTTTAATTTCATACAGAATACAGAGGGAAAATCAAGAGAGGCTTTAAAGAGTAAAGTGGAATCTTACAAAATAAATGCCAACATAAACAATGACTGATTCTTATCATTCTTATTCTTTGACCATAATGACAATCAGACAGAGAAAAAACTGAGCTCTCTTTTTTTCAGAGCTGACAGGAATCCCACTGACTATTTACCTTTCAAAGATTTTATTAATCAAAATCGGGAGCATTTATTATTAATCGATCATAAGGGATTGTGTCTTCTGTTCATTAGCTAACTGATTAACTATTTAGAATAGAGAATTACTTTATTCATCCCCAAGTAGCTAAATTTAAAAAATATTTATAATTGTATATTAGAACAACAATAATGAAATAAATTTGAGAAGAGCATGTCAGCAGTCACTGTTAAAAAGCCTTATGGCAGTGGGGACAAAGGACCTCCTGAACCTGCAGCGCAGTGAGATGAGCCTCTCACTGCAGCTGCGTCACTGTGTCCTGCCAGGATGCTGTGGAGAGGATGTTTATTATTTTACAAAAGAGAATAGAATTTCCTCCTCATCCTCATTTATTACGACTAGCAGTGATGACTTACGTTTCTCTTTTAAAATTGTCTGGGTCTATGGGCCAGTCTGGTGGTTCTGGTTCAGATGTATCTGTATCTTCAGACGGCAGTAGGTGGAATAGGTTGTGCTGGATGGGACCGGTCCTTAAGGATGTTGTGCACTTCAGCGCAGGCAATGGGGGGTGAGGACAGTGGCAATCTCTCTGAAGCTCACCCCAGTGATTTTTTTTTTTTTTTTTTTTTTTTTTTTTTTTTTCCTGCTGAATTCACTGCTCTCTGAAGAGCCTGCTGGGTGCCTTGGTGCAGCTGGAAAACCACACTAATAGTCCATATATCAGCACACTTTCCCCTGCACAGTGATAGAAATTCAGCAAGAGTATGGGGGAGTCCAGATCTTTTGAGCTTCTTTGAATAAAACAGGCCTTGCTGGGCCTTCCCTATAGCTGAGACTGTGTTTTTGCCCCAGGACAGATCTAAAATCACAATCAGACCCAGAAAGTTAAAGCTTGAGACCGTCTCCACTAGGGATGGGAATCGAAAACCGGTTCTTGTTGAGAACCTGTTCCCAGTGTTTCAATTCCTTGGAATCGTTTGGCAATTTTGCAAACGATTCCCTTATCCATTCCAGTGGGCGCGTAAGATGTCACCACGCAACATTGCGTGGCGAGTCCAGTGCAGAAAGCAGTCAACAGTAAACATGGCGCCCAAGCGGTACAAACACTTGAAAGTTTGGTTACCCCTAAACAAGACGACAACAGGGCAACTTGCAAAGTGAATATTTCACCAAAGGGAGGAAATACTACCAACATGCAATAACTATGAATGAATGTCGCATTTTCGATCCGCTCCGGACTAACGTTGGTGAATCTGAACCCAGCAGCAGCAATGTTAGCAACGTTAGCATGTCCTCTGCTAACACTGCAGGTAACTAACTAACTGACAAACACTGCCTATCATGTTAGCGCCATTTGCCTCATTGTAAAACCTGCTATTAGTAACGGTTAAGGTTAAATGAATGCCTTCTCATGCATTACATTTAGATGAAATCATGAGAGACAGAGCCTGACTGGCTCAGAGCCAGAGGCCGGTGGTACTACCCCCAGTTCACGTCCACCTCCAGCTTCTCCTTTCACCAGAGCAGGGAAGAGTTAAATTACCCAGGCCATGATAGACCAATGTGGACCTCACCGTTGTTGGGTTTGTAAGGTCATGACTCGTGTTACTTCTGAACTAAACAAAGTTAATGCTAATCGACCGGTTTGTTGTCCTTTTTCTCCAAATGAGAATCGATAAGGGAACCGACAAAGAACAGAATCGTTAAGCAGAATCGAAAATGGAATTGGAATTGTAAAAATCTTGTCAATTCCCATCCCTAGTCTCCACCCACTCGTTTCCAATAAATAGTGAGGAGTGACTGGGCTGACTCGGCTTCCTGAAGTCCACTATAATTTCTTTTGTCTTCTTTGGGTTTAGAGTCAGTTATTGGGTATTGCACCATACTGGAAGTAGTTTCTACCTCTCTCCTGTATGCAATCTGTGTCGTGTCGTAAGCATATTTTGAATGATATATTTTCATTTGATTAATTATTTTTTAATTATCATTGTAAAAACAAACAAAACACCACTTCTATTAATCCAGACATATCTGCAATTTGAACAATGACGTCAGAGAAGGAACTGTTGCAGCCCATCAATCTGAGTGTAAGGGGTAACAGTGAGGACCCGGAAATTCAGCCACACACAGAAGTAGTTCAAGAGAAAACAGATTTATTGTATAAAGGGTAGATGATTAGTGGTGGGCAGAGAGCTTTGGGGTTGCAGCCACAACTTGAGGGAAGGAGAAAAGATAATGGCCCTCATTTATCAAGCCGTCGTAGAAAGCATCGTATATATGAGCGGAGAACTCGTCGTACGCAGAGGCTCAAGTGAGATTTACAGAACATGCGTACCACACCAATCCCATCGTAAGACCGAGCTGCTGTTGATAAATCCGGCGGGTGAAATCCATCGTAATGATCCTAACCACGCCTTCTACAAAAGGGGGTTGAGAGGCCGCACCTCTAGATTTGCGACATGGATAGACGAAAGGCGGCAAAGAAACGCTGTCAACGCTGTTGACAGCTGGGCGGCTGTCAACAGCGTTGGTGATGTAAATCGCAGACCGGACGAGTTATGTATTTTCCCCTACTGTGATGGTCAATAAAATGTGATAAACTCCAGATTAAATGAAATCTAAAATTGAACGATGTTTTACTTTTTCTCCAATAAGATCAGGAAGAAGTGGTCCGATATGAAATTTGCCACCAAAGAAGGTCGCAGCTCTCCGACGCAGCATGTCACAAACAGCGGGGGGGGGGGGAGCTCCGATCCAGGTTTGGATTTGAGTGCCTTGGAGGAGAGGGTGGCTGGCCTGATCAGAGCTACGTCTTTTTTCCTTGAATAACAGAATGCTTAACAAAAGTCAGAATCGCTGAATAAGTTCCTCTCTCCTCCTGAGCGCTCTTGGCTGTGCAGGCTGGTGGTAGGGATCTCTGGGTACGGGGTCCTCTGGATGTACATCTGGAAATGGCACTCCATTTTTTTGGGCAATGTATGGAGAACCCCGCATGCAATAATAACATTGCATACCTTTTCGGGCGTATATAAAAGGGTTCCCCCCGCAGCCGAGAGACAGATCCACCTGCCCTTTAGGTGCCCTAACCTCTCCACAGTGCGCAGTGTTAAAGCGCCTCTCCTGTTCGGTGTGAGGGTGCGCGGTAGAATAATGAGCCATCACTCTTCCAATTACGGAGTTGTACTTGTTTAATTTATTTAATTTGCGTTTATGTTTATAATTATGTTGAAGTCAAATGAAACGTGGGCCTTCTTTGAAGTGATAAGTCTGTAATTTTAACCTAGGGATTTGTTGCGACTCATGAGGCATGCACTAGTGACGCTGCTGTTTATGTATGCTATTGCAGTCACCGCAAGTCAAAATGGAAAAGTGCGTACACGGCCTCAGACCTGTTGTGGCGATTTCATCTTTCCTGCACTCACGATGGATTTGATAAATGCCAACCTTTGCCCAGAAAAGAACGTACACACGACCTACGCACGTTTTTCGTCCTACGCAAGTTTGATAAATGAAGGCCAATAAGTCCGGAATCTAGGGTCAGGGTCAAAAGCAAGCAATGGTCAAAAGGTAGGCAGATGTCAGGTACTTAACACAAGGGGTATACGAGGGTTGGTGGTCCGTCGTGGTCAAGGCAAGAAGAATAATCTGGGCACATGAACCTGATTGGCAACTGGGATAAACATAAACAGAATGCTGGACTATGGCGCATGACTGATGATAATATGACAGGGAAGCAGAGACTGGAGAGAGCTTAAGTAGAGCTATGAACGGGTGAAAACAGGTAAGCAATAAAGCAACACCCAGGTGGGCTGGATAAGGCTGATTAGTGAGTGCAGATACGGCATGCAGATATGCTCATAAAGCACAGCAGCATGTTTGGAGAAAACCAAACACAGCATATCAGCACAAACACCTCATACCAACTGTCAAGCACGGTGGTGGAGGGCTGATGATCTGGGCTTGTTCTGCATCTACAGGACCTGCAGGCATTGAGTCATTGAGCCCACCATAAACTCCTCTGTATGCCAAAGTATTCTATAATCAAGCTAAGGCCATATATCCATCAACTACAACTTCTACAAAATTGAGTTTGGAAATCACAAACCGTGAGTCACTGCAGGCTAATTTTTTAGGATTTTATAGTCTTTGTTTTCAGTATTAAAATGTAAATTTCAGGTATTATTATTATGGGACTTATTATGGGTCCTCTTTCCAAGCCAAGAAGTAAACACATAATTAAGTGGAACTTCTTACAGAATAAACTCAACAATTTTGTTTCTTCTGTTAGAATCTCCTTCCTTGTGTCAACATACGCTCAAGTCTAATCTGAAGAAGAAGTTCCAGTGTGTGTTTGAGGGGATTCCTAAAGCAGGAAGGCCAACCCTTCTGAATCAGATCTACACAGAGCTCTACATCACAGAGGGAGGGACTGGAGAGGTCAATGATGAACATGAGGTCAGACAGATTGAAACAGCATCCAGGAAAGTAGGCAGAGCAGAAACATCCATCAGACAAGAAGACATCTTTAAAGTCCCACCTGGAAGAGATGAACCAATCAGAACAGTGATGACAAAGGGAGTGGCTGGCATTGGGAAAACAGTCTTAACACAGAAGTTCACTCTGGACTGGGCTGAAGGCAAAGCCAACCAGGACATCCAGTTCATGTTTCCATTCACTTTCAGAGAGCTGAATGTGCTGAAAGAGAGAAAGTTCAGCTTGGTGGAACTTGTTCATCACTTCTTTACTGAAACCAAAGAAGCAGGAATCTGCAGCTTTGAACAGTTCCAGGTTGTGTTCATCTTTGACGGTCTGGATGAGTGTCGACTTCCTCTGGACTTCCACAGCAAGGAGCCCCTGACTGATGCTACAGAGCCCACCTCAGTGGATGTGCTGCTGACAAACCTCATCAGGGGGAAACTGCTTCCCTCTGCTCGCCTCTGGATAACCTCACGACCTGCAGCAGCCAATCAGATCCCTCCTGGCTGTGTTGGCATGGTGACAGAGGTCAGAGGGTTTAGGGATGAGCAGAAAGATGATTACTTCAGGAAGAGATTCAGAGATAAGAAGCAGGCCAGCAGGATCATCTCCCACATCCAGACATCACGAAGCCTCCACATCATGTGCCACATCCCAGTCTTCTGCTGGATCACTGCTACAGTTCTGGAGGATGTGTTGGAAACCAGAGAGGGAGCAGAGCTGCCCAGCACCCTGACTGAGATGTACATCCACTTCCTGGTGGTTCAGGCCAAAGTGAAGAAGGTCAAGTATGATGGAGGAGCTGTGACAGATCCACACTGGAGTCCAGAGAGCAGGAAGATGATTGAGTCTCTGGGAAAACTGGCTTTTGAGCAGCTGCAGAAAGGAAACCTGATCTTCTATGAATCAGACCTGACAGAGTGTGGCATCGATATCTCAGCAGCCTCAGTGTACTCAGGAGTGTTCACACAGATCTTTAGAGAGGAGAGAGGGCTGTACCAGGAGAAGGTGTTCTGCTTCATCCATCTGAGTGTTCAGGAGTTTCTGGCTGCTCTTCATGTCCATCTGACCTTCATCAGCTCTGGTGTCAATCTGCTGGGGGAACAACAACAAAGAGCCCCCAAGAAATCTAAAACAAGAGATGGTAACTTAGCAGAGCCAAAGTTCTACCAAAGTGCTGTGAACAAGGCCTTACAGAGTCCAAATGGACACCTGGACCTGTTCCTCCGCTTCCTCCTGGGTCTTTCACTGCAGACCAATCAGAGTCTCCTACGAGGCCTGCTGACACAGACAGGAAGTAGCTCACAGACCAATCAGGAAACAGTGGATTACATCAAGAAGAAGATCAGTGAGAATCTGTCTGCAGAGAGAAGCATCAATCTGTTCCACTGTCTGAATGAACTGAATGATCGTTCTCTGGTGGAGGAGATCCAACAGGCCCTGAGTTCAGGAAGTCTCTCCACAGATAAACTGTCTCCTGCTCAGTGGTCAGCTCTGGTCTTCATCTTACTGTCATCAGGAAAAGATCTGGATGTGTTTGACCTGAAGAAATACTCTGCTTCAGAGGAGGCTCTTCTGAGGCTGCTGCCAGTGGTCAAAGCCTCCAACAAAGCTCTGTAAGTACATATGAATGAAATATTCGGTATGCAACTTTTGTAAAAATCATGATCACAATTTTGTCTTTTTTTGAAGATCAGTTGTCAGCATAATTCTGTACATTTCAATGTGTCTCATGTTTCTCCAGGCTCGGTGGCTGTAACCTCTCAGAGGAAAGCTGTGAAGCTCTGTCCACAGTTCTCAGCTCTAATTCCTCTAATCTCAGAGAGCTGGACCTGAGTAACAATGACCTAAAGGATTCGGGAGTGAAGCAGCTGTCTGTTGGACTGCAAACTTCACAGTGTAAACTGGAAACTCTCAGGTAACCATCTTTAATATTATTATTATTATTAGTTTCTCATCTTAACCACTACCCCAAAGAGTTTAATTCTTAAAGTGGAGAAGCGGTTTGAGTATCCCCACATTCCTGAGAGTTGGGCTGTCAGGGGCATTAGCCCCTGCTAGGGTCTCAAAGAGCATAAAGACATAGAATAATTTATAGACATTGACTGAACAGCAGCACACATGAATAACTACTTTGCCTGGAAAAAGGAGTCTGGGGTACAACGGTGGAATTAAGACCCCTTATGTCCCCTCAACGTGGCCTCATCACCTGCCAGGGGGTTTATTGGGGTTCGGTGAAGGGAAAGCTTGGCGCAGTTGTTCTCAAAGAAGTTTTACGAAGCTGTTGGGAAGGGAAATTTGGGCCCGTTTCAGGTTGTGCTTGGCTTGGGTGGAGAACGGATGACCCAAACTGAGGATATCATCAGGCGTTGTAAGTAGCACCTCAATCTGTCCACCATGTTTTCCACTGAGGAAGTAGAGCCTTGGGACTTAGGAGAAGACACGTCCTCTACATTGGCAGGCGTTACTAGGGTAATTCAAAAGATTACCAGCAGTAGGGCACTGCGGATGGATGAGATTCGATGAGATGCTAAAGGTTTTGGATATTGTCTGACACTCCTTAACATCGCATGGAGGTCTGGGACAATTTCTGTAGAGTGGCAGACCTGGGTGGTGGTATCCATCATTGAATATGAGGGACAAGAGAGTGTGATCCAACTGTCAGGGGTTCATCACATTAATCTTTGCCTTCCAGGAAAAATTTACTGCTTGGAGGTTCCAGCCAATTGTCAAATCAGGGGGAGCAGTGTGGTTTTTGTCCAGATCATGGAACAATGGATCCAATGATTACCCTTGTGGTGCCGCAAAAAAAGGTCATGAGAGTTTGACCGTCCAGTCCACATCTGTTTGGTGTCTCTTGGGGAAGTCTCTGGGGATTGCTGCAGGAATATGGGTTAAGCAAGAGCTGTGTATGCATCCTTACCGCAATGTAGAGCTTTTTGATGGTACATTTTGGATTCAGCCATTTTGGATATTATTTGTGGTGCTCATGGACAGGGTGTGCAGTCAGTGAGATTGGTTTGGGAAACTCGGGGTTGCATATGCTCTTTACAGATGATCAAATCAAATCAAATTTATTTATATAGCACATTTCATGTACAAACAGTTCAAAGTGCTTTACATAAAATAAAAGCATTGCAGCAGGGAGTGCAAGAAGCATTAAAAATACATAAAAGAATATAAAGAGAAACAAATAAAATCATTTAAATGAATTTAAAAACAAGCAACAGTCTAGATAAGTTTAAAGATATTTCATGCATAGACACATGAGAAAAGAAATGTCTTTAACCTGGATTTAAAAATGTCTACATTTGGTGAAAGTTTAACCTCCACTGGCAGTTTGTTCCACTTGTTTGCAGCATAACAGCTAAATGCTGCTTCTCCATGTTTAGTCCAGACTCTGGACTGGACCAGCTGACATGAGTCCTTGATCAATTTCATAAACTTCACACTGGAGTGGCTCACAAGTGTGAAGTGACCAGGATGTAAGTTAGTCCCTCCAAATCTGAGGCCGCATCATAAGCAGACAGCTGAAGTGGATTAGGCATGTAATTGTGATGCCTCCTATGCCCCTTTTCCACCGCCAAGCTAGCCCTACTCCACTCGGTTCGATATAGCCCAACACTACACCACACGACACGGCACCAGTAACATTTCCTTTTCCACCCAAACTGTGGCCTGGAAGTGGGCGGAGTCGGCCCGTTCACCACTAACGTGACGTCGGTTTCAGGTGACTACAAAGTGTCAAAAGTAAACACAAGATGGAGTGTAATGTGTAATGCAGTTGACAGTTCATATTGTTTAGTTAAACCAAGCTCTTTATTAAAAAAGCCAGTACAAAAGTAAACAGCAGGAGTTCTCTCAGATACAGGCGTCGACGCCAGTGTTGGTGCCGGTGGAATGCAGATAGCAGCTGTTGCCTCAGCTGCAGATTGCGATGCCAATGTCGGTTCTGAAGCCTGCGGGATTGGAGGATCTTCGCTGACCTCAGCAACCGAACACACATCGGTTGCACAAACCGAGTCTTTAGGGGGAAAAAAAAAAGTGTGAACATACGAAACGCATACACGTAACCGCACAGGTGAGACACTGTGCTAGCCTTCCAAAACAGCGTTGTTTGCTAGCTCACTCAGAACAACTTACATGAGACACCTGTGTAACGTTTTACACAAGTTAAAGACTGAACATTTATTTGTTACGATATAAAACATGCATTTGTTAAGATATAAGCGTTGCACCAAGGGGATAATAACAACACTTACCATTTTCCATCGCCTCCAACAAAGACGTCACCGAATCCACACCGCGGTGTGACAGTATGGATCTTAAATTGTCAGAGGTGTACCCGACCGACGGATTAAGCGGGTACAGAAAATTAATGGATGGATGGATATTTTTAATAGATTAAACATTTAATTTAATGAGCAAATCACTAAACAAATTCATATCTTTAGAAATTCTAATAGCTTGGCCACCCCAGGTTTATACAAAACATAGCCCATGCGATATATATCCAGGTAAATACTCATTTTCTCTAACGTTGTTTCTGTTCTGTGTGTGTGCAGCCTGTCAGGCTGTCTGATCACAGAGGAAGGCTGTGCTTCTCTGGCTGAAGCTGTGACCTCCAACCCCTCCCATCTGAGAGAGCTGGACCTGAGCTACAACCATCCAGGAGACTCAGTGAAGCTGCTGACGGCTGCATTGGAGGATCCTCACAGGACACTGGACACTCTCAGGTCAGCACTCATTATACTGTTACATGTACAGTATGTTAGTAAACATGCATACAAGGTTTAATATTTCAGTACTTTGGTACAATAGTTTTGCTGCTGTTTATTCCTCATGTAATGCCAACTTTATTATTCATTCAAATGATATGTGCAGATGTTTCAAACACAGGTACTTTTCAGTGAGATGTAGAAGAATGAGAACACTGGTACATACTGGTGCCACTAGTGCCTCCTTAATTGACTCGGCCAGCATTTATTTCATGACACAGTTAGCATAAAGCCAATGTTCTACTTCTCTTGCAGTAGGAGAAATTAGTTTAACTCATCTAAAAATATTACCACAAATGATTTTCCAACACAAGATTTGCAAATGATTTAGACTGTCAGGTCAATTTGGAATGTCCAACCTTCCACTAAAATCTGTCCTTCATTATCATTATCTATAAAGGGAAGTTCGTTTTTTTTTAAACCTGGACCTTATTTCCGGCATAAAATACGTTCATCTACTTACCAAAACAGTTTGGCACAGTCGGCGTCCTTTGGAAGATTTTTAGATCACTCGAGATCCGGTTATGTCCATATAACGGGAGAGAACAGGGCAGAGACAATACAGCCAGAGACAATACACTGCGAGGAATCTGGGTGTGACCCTGGACGACCACCTGTCGTTTTCGGCAAACATTGCATCAGTGACCCGTTCCTGCCGATTCCTCCTCTACAACATCCGGAGGATTCGCCCCTTCCTCACTGACAAGGCAGCACAGGTGCTCATCCAGGCTCTGGTCATCTCCCGCCTGGACTACTGCAACTCGCTCCTCGCTGGCTTCTGCCATCAGACCTCTGGAGCTGGTTCAGAAAGCTGCTGCTCGTCTGGTGTTCAACCTCCCAAAGTTCTCCCACACCACTCCCCTTCTCCGCTCTCTACTCCCTGTAGCTGCTCGTATCCAGTTTAAGACTCTGGTGCTGGCCTACAGGGCAGTGGAAGGAACAGCTCCTTCATACCTCCAGGCTATGGTCAAGCTATGGCTTGACCATAGCCGACCACTTCGCTCAACGGCCACCAGGCGCCTGGCTGCCCCGTCACTCAGCGCTCCCTGCGCACCATCAACACGGTCACAGCTTTTCTCTGTTCTGGGATCCCAATGGTGGAACGATCTCCCGACTGATGTCAGGACAGCTGAGTCGCTGCCCATCTCTTCAGGAAACACTACCTCTTAGGACATCACCCGTTTCATCCCAGCTTCCTACGCACTTATTTGTTTTTTAAATTGTCTTTTTTTTCCCATTTATCTAGGTACCTAACTTATTGCACTTACTCCAGCACTAGTTATGCTCTTAACTGTTTGGCTTAGGAAGGAAATGCACTTATAATTTCTTGTGACCTTTTGCCTACCGATGTGGAACACAATTATTTTAAGTCGCTTTGGATAAAAGCGTCTGCAAAATGACTGTAATGTGATGAAAGAAATATACATATACGGAAAGATTATCACATGATTTATCACTATGTAACTGTACTATGGCTAAATCTGTTTCTCATAGTACCTGTCTGATTTCTTTTAGGGCTGACCCTGGTGCAGTGCAGTGGTTGAGGCCAAATTTGCGGAAGTGTAAGTCTGTTTTGATTTGTTGCAATAGAAACAATAGAAATGCTGTTGAATCAAGACCAACTAAATCATTAATAAATGGAAGATTGAATAATAAAATGTGTTTATCCTGCATGTTGGTCTCATCAGATTTCTGCCGACTCACACTGGACCCAAATACAGCTCACAAGTTTCTCAAACTGTCTGAAAACAACAAAAAGGTGACAGATCTACGAAAAGAGCACCCATATCCTGAACATCCAGAAAGATTTGATTACTGGCCTCAGGTCCTGTGTGAAAATGGTCTGACTGGTCGTTGTTACTGGGAGGTGGAGTGGGTCGGGAAGGTTTATGTCGCAGTGAGTTACAGAGGAATCGGGAGGAATGGAGACAGCGATGGGTCCAAGTTTGGAGGGAATGACCAGTCCTGGTGTCTGACCTGCACTGATGGGGGATATAATGCCTGGCACAACAACAGCGGGACACCCATTCCCTCCTCCTCCGTCTCTCACAGAGCAGCAGTGTATGTGGACTATCCTGCTGGAATCTTGTCCTTCTACAGAGTCTCCTCTGACACACTGACCCACCTCCACACCTTCAACACCACATTCACTGAACCCCTTTATCCTGGATTTGGGTATGGGGTGAAATTGAATTCCTCTGCATTTCTTTGCCAGCTTTAAACCAGCAACTTGTGCTGTGTGGTTCCACTAAAGCAGATATTGTATCTACTGAACCAACTATCAAATAAGATTTGAGTACAATGACTGCTCAGGCTAAACGCCAAGAAAACTGAGGTCATCACCTACAACACTCCACCGGAACATCAACCTCTGACTACAGCAGGAGGCACTGTACTGAAAGAAGTCAACGACTTCAAATACCTGGGCTCATGGGTCAACTCAACTGAGCAAGATCTAAAAGTGAGGAAGGCACTCGCATGGAGGGCCCTGAACGGTATGGCCAGTGTGTGGAACTCCAATCTCCCCCGTCAAATCAAACTCAGCTTCTTCTACGCGACAGTAGAGTCCGTTCTCCTTTATGGCTGTGAATGCTGGACCCTGAAGCCAACCCTAGAGAAGTCCCTTGATGGGTGCTACACCAGGATGCTGCGTGCAGTGCTTAACATCAGTAAGAGTGCACATGTAACCAACGAAATCCTGTATGAGGGAATACCAAGGGTGAGCGATAAGAGTGCTGTAAGGAGAATGGGACTTGCAGGACATTGCCAAAGGCACCCAGAACTGCCAGCCAGCAAACTGGTGCTGTGGGAACCATCACGTGGGTGCCGGTTAAGAGGACGTCCCACACTAACATATGTGGACATACTCAAGAAGGACGCAGGAGTCCAGAGTACCAGCGAACTGAAAAGATGTATGGAGAATCGGGAAGACTGGAAGCAACGATGGAAGGCTCGTCTGAGGACGACCTAGAGAGACTGCTAGGATTAAGTTGGGACTAAAACTGGAGGTGATACATATATATAAAACGATGATGGAGGGAAGTGGAGGTCTTCACAGGTTCAGAGCCTGGTGAAACAGGTTTAAACATGTGCATGATGTTTTACTCCCACAAATACGTGTACAGTATATGTTGTAAGTTATCTTTATACTATAGGTTTATATTTCTCATGCTGTACATCATAAACTTTGCTCATTGCATGTACATTTAATTTATTTTCTAAGTTATGTCGAGTTTCATAACTGTTTAAATGTACATTAAATCTGCAGGAAGAAGCTCATAAAAGGGTGTAAACCTGTGTAATGTTTCTATTATTATTGAAGAAACTTGGGTTCGTCAGTAAACTTATTTATTAACTAGCGAATCAGGAGGATACAGGTACAACGTGATATGTTCATTATTCCTCTACTGATGACTTCCAACACACAGACACACATCCGGGGGTACATCATATCTGCAGCCATCTGGTGGCAGGGGGTAGAACTGCAACTCATTAACTTATCATTACAACCTGTACATGTAATTATTTGTCACATGTATCGTATATATGTGTAACCGGATGGACTGGATGGGAGCAAGGGTGCAATAATGGGGCCAGGACAATGGGGGAGCTATGGGATTTGCTGCTGTGAAATACTGGGTTCATGGGGAGAAGAAGAGGAACCTTTAAAAGCTGGGCCTGTTGAGAGCCCGGGCCCTTGGTCTCCTTTGTGTCAGCAGTGGGTAAGGTGGATGGTGTGCAGCTGAGTTTTCTGGTTTGCTTTGAGTAATTTATGTGCTTTTGCTTTAACAAGAGCTAAGTGTTGTGGTTAGTTGAGTGCCATCATGGAGCCAGAACAGCCTTAAGCTCTGGTCTCCTTCCATATGAGTTTTGCTGTGTTTATTTGGTTTGTTTTGTGTTAGTTTTGTTTGTTTGTCCAGGCCAGGGCGGCCGACCTGTGCTGGAATGCTGCACACCTTCTGCCTTCCCCGAGTGGCTCAGCCTGAGGTCCAGTAGTCGTAGTTTCTGCTTCATGGTGATTTGTGGTGGCCTTTGCCTTTTTTTAACATAGTACTAGGATTAAACTTAATAAAGTAATGCTTTCTTAACTGTTTTAATGGTAATATTTATGAACTTTGCCAGTTACTGGGGACTGCAGGCTGTAGCCACTGTGTGCACCTACTACTGGGCCTTTTTGTGTGACAATTGACTTGTGGGGAGCCATTAGTAGTTATTGAGTGCCATGTTTGAATTTAGGTGTAATGCTTGCAGTGGTGTCATTTGTGAACCTGAGATATGTATGTGGTTTGCACTCTTTGTTTGGAGTTTATTTATTCCCTGTTACTGACTTGGTGTTTTATCTATTTAAGGTCCCAGTGGTGGGTGGCAACCTCTGACTCCTCCCTCTCATGAGCTTGGTTCTAAATAAATTGTAAACCTTTGGACACTTGACTCTTCATTGTCTTACGTTGGTCGACAGAATCTGGTTGCATATGTATTTACCCTGTTTAATTTCATCGTCTCAATTGTAGCAGTACATTGTGTTTATGGTTTAAACAACAATTTATTTAAGGCATCCACATCTTTAATGTTGTAGAAAAAGATCCGAACGTGAATATTAAAGCAGATTTAGACCTAAAACATTAAAATACTTGAGAACCATATGATTTCACTGATAAGGAAATATCTGTAAAGACAACAAACAACTACACTATAACTTCTTAGTATGATGATTGTTACAGCCACCAAGGGCACAACATATTTGGAGGACACGAGACAAGATTGAGGGTTCAAAAAAATATATTTTATTCTTAAACTCTCTGGAACTTTGGTTCTTGGTTCAGCTGCTTTTGATTTTCTGTGAAGAAAAAGAGAGTTAACTTCCCTCAGTTTTCCCGTGTTCCAAAATAAAAGAAAAACGAAAACGAAACCCCAAAAGTATTACAGTTTTTCTCAGTCGCTTTTGGACAATTCTCAGATCAGAGTTGCAATTCTCAAAACTACGTGTTCAATTGTCACATCATTGTCACTTGTGCACATCAAACAAGCAGTTTCTCATTTCTTTCAGCAAGTTGCCAATGCTTTGGCACATCCATGCACATGATTATGTACAATTCTCTGCTGTTTCCTACATTATCAATTGCTTTTGTCATGTTGATCAAAATGTATTGTACAGGTCTCTGTTGAATAGTCTCACCCCCCACAACATTAAGGCATTAGTTCATCGTATCGGTCTTTACATGCAAAATGGTTGAACAAGTTGTCATAATGTCAAGCATATTTCTATACATTTCCATTAGACTTTTGTTCAAAATCAGTCCTGAATTGGTAAATTGCTCCCAGGTGAATGTTGACTTTCTCTAACGACCAATCAACTGACAAATATATATATAGGTGGAGCACAACACAATGTTTCAATGTCTGACAATGGAAGGAATTAGACGGGGCCAACAGCCACAGAGAAGAGGAAGAGGAGTGAGGTTGCGTGGCGGAGGAGTTGGGAGGCAGAACAGAGGAAGAGGCAGAAGAGGCCGAGGACATATGCGCGTTCCAGATGAGATCAGAGCCACCCTTGTGGACCATGTTCTCAATCATGGGCTTACAATGGCAGAGGCTGGTCGAAGGGTGCAGCCAAATGTTGGCAGAACAACTGTGTCCTCAATCGTTCAGACTTTTTGTCGAGAGAACAGGTATGTAATCCAACAATAGGCACTGTTCTGTAATGCAATGTAACAGTATTCCACATTACAATATAAGTAAGTATACTTCATACAGTGACATTTTTATCTTACTCAATTTTGTGTTTTGCATTGCTAAATTGTTTCCACATAGGACTGCAAGACAACTTTACAGGGGTGGAAGAGGGCCCCTTTTCACACCTGAACAGGAGGAGGCCATTTGCACCATCGTTATAGAGAACAATGCCATAAGACTTAGGCTATGGCTACACGAAAACGAAACAAGTTTTTTTTTTAAAACGGGTACGAAAATTCTTGCGACCACACGGCAACGCTGCTGTAAAGAGGTCCAGACAAAAACGGATGAAAACGGATGAAAACGATGAAGTACACACGCCACTGTGTCACGCCACGCTGTGAGACAATAGAGAAGTCTCACAGCGTCAACGTTTGACTGACGCAAAAACGTTTTCGCTGTAACAATGGAAACGAAACGACCTCGTTTTCAAATCTTCCCACTGTGGAACCCGTTCTCAAAAACTATCGTTTTGGGGTAGTGGGAACGCCGGCTCCGTGTGGCCGCGACAGCGAAACGATAAGAAAAAGTATCGTTTACAGTGAAAAACGTTTTCGTGTAGCCGCAGCCTTAGGGAGATACAGAGTGCCATTATAGAGGACAACAACATCTTTGCAAACATCCAAACAGTCAGCATCTCAACAATTGACAGGGTACTGAAAAAACACCAAATGCATATGAAACAGCTGTACACTGTTCCCTTTGAAAGAAATGAAGAAAGAGTGAAGGAGCTGCGCTACCATTATGTACAGGTAAAACATGTATGAGCATACAGTAGCCGTACTTCACAGTAAACAGTACAACATTGCATAGTGATAGACAGTACAGTAAATGTGACCTTTACACATTTGCTATGGCTGTAGAAAAGAAGATGCAATATGTGCTGTATACATTTGATGTAACCTTATCAAAATGAAAATGCATGTAACTCATAAAACTAATTTTGTGTATTCTGGATATAGCGTATAATGGAACTGGAAGCAAGCGAGCCGCCGCACAGCTTCATCTTCATGGATGAGGCTGGCTTCAACCTCACAAAACGCAGAAGGCGTGGACGAAATATCATCGGGCACAGAGCGACAGTTGATGTGCCAGGCCAACGGGGCGGGAACATAACAATGGGTGCTGCCATCTCGGAAAATGGTGTGCTAACGCATATTCCCCTTATTGGTCCATATAACACAGAGCGTCTAGTCACCTTTTTAGACGCTCTTTACAGGGATCTCATCCCTGAACATGAGAGGTCAGATTGGAGATGACTTGCCAAAGCATGTGGTAATTTGTGACAATGTCAGCTTCCATCGCTCAAACATCATCAGGCAATGGTTTGCAGCTCACAATAGGATGCTGATGGAGTTCCTCCCACCCTACTCCCCATTCCTTAACCCCATTGAAGAGTTTTTCTCTGCGTGGCGTTGGAAAGTGTATGATCGCCAGCCACATACACAAATTACCCTTCTGGCTGCCATGGATGCGGCGTGTGAGGACATCACAGCAGATGCCTGCAGAGGCTGGATAAGACACTCAAGAAGATTCTTTCCACGCTGCATTGCAAGAGATAATATTCAATGTGACGTGGATGAGAATATGTGGCCCAACAGACAGGAACGTCAACAGGTCTAGGAAGACTGTCTGCACTGTAATTCCTACAGCACTGTATGTACAGTTTTCCCTTACTAGATTGTAGGGTCACATTTCTACTTTTTCTTTGTGCTATGCAGTGCTGTCTTTTCTTTTTTTGTACAAATTACAAACAGTAAAAGGGTAATTGTGAATCTTGTCTCTTGTAATCAATCTCACACATACACTAAGGTGTAAATTACAATAATTGTCATCAAAACTTAGCCATAGTTTACATCAGAACATCCCTCCAGAGTACACTGTTATATTGACAACATGACTAAGCAATTTGACCGTCTTATCCGTACACAATGACACAAGGACTTGACATTCTGATGGCACTGACATGTTAATTGACACAGATATTTAGTTTTGAGAGATGAACTAAGGATTTTGAGCAAGAGAGTGGCTTTTGCAGGTCATCCATGGTGTTTTGCTATTTGTCCAAATAGTTTTGAGAAATGGCGAGGATGATTCGAGAATTGTACCAAAGCGACTGAGAAAAACTGTAAATACAAATGTCCGATGAGTTTCATAGCTGTGTTTCCAGGTGACTGCTGGTACCAGAGCATTATCCAGTAGTCACTTTTATTGTGGCTGCAGAAAATCTGCACTGTATCACCAGGATTTGTGATGACATCAGAGACAGAAAGACAATAGAACATTTTAGATAATGATAAATGGTAAATGTCATGAATTTAGTGATTTCAGACAAATTATTGTAATGTACTTTAACTGAGCCGACAGTTGTCCATTATTGCAGTGATACATTTCTGTGGCTTATCTGTCATTAATGCCCACCCAAAAGAATTTTAAGACCCAAAGAGACAATTTACAGCATCGAGCAGTTGGTTGTACTCACATTATGTCATCATCACTGAAGGCCATCATCTTCATTCAACACTGAGAGATGCAATGGATGTCTGCAAGCTGTACATCAACAGTGTTGAAGTTAGTTAAAGGCTTTCACAAACTACTGAAACAGGTGTTACTCTGCACCGGTCTGGTAAGGATCCGACTGCCACGGGTTCCGTATTCTGTACATTAAGGGGGGTTCTGTGTGATGTCACAGGGGGCTCAGCGAATAAATCAAAACATTCTGGGGTTCTAATTCTGCACTAAGAGAAAGGGTCATGGAGTAAAGAGGTTTTTAAATCAAAACAAACATTTCTGTCCAGGCTTCTCATGTGGGAAGCTGAAAATCTGCTTTACTTGTACACACTCGTTCAGGTTCACAGTTCACACCAGTGAGCAGCTAACAACTACGTGAAAACAGCGTTATATAGTGGCTGTAGTGGCTATCTTACGTTCTTTTCTTCTTTCTTTGTTTCTTACTCTTTTAACCACTCTTGAGAAATGACATGAGACCACGTTACTCATTGAGCTGGCTGTGTGCCGACACAGACGGTAAAACGACTGTGTTGCTCCGCCATCTTCTCATTTATTTTTTACACATGGTTAACAACAAAAAACTTAACTTCCTGCTTTCTCTACGTAAACTGCATTCAACGTCAACGGAAACACAGATGGCTCTAAATTCAAAGCATACATGAACTTATTCCTCCAACAACATCAGCACAAATCAGTGCAACTAACTAAACAATAATAAATTGCGCTTACATTCCGGCACCGCTGGACTGATAGTAAGGCATACCGGGCATTTGCCCGCTGGCCTGATGACTTACTGGCCTGCGCTTTTTTTTTTTTTTTTTTACGAAATATAATATAATAAAGATTTAAAACACAACGCAATATGTGGATGACGGTATATAAACCCTCCTATTGGTGCATAAACTGGTAGATCGGCCCTTTAGTCATGATTGATTGAAGCCTGGGCCAATGAAGTGAGGGGCAGGGCAGGCCAATTAGGCCTACCCCTCCATCTCGTCCTCGGTTGGTAGGTTGGTAGTGCCAGGCAGAGCGATAGCGGGCAATATGGATGTTAGTGGGAAGAAAAGGAAGGGTGGCGCTGAAAGAGCCAGGGATCAAAAGAAAGCAGCCCTTCAGGCAGATGCTGCGAAATGCCTGAAAATATCGGATATGTTTACTGTAGTTTAGCCTACAGTATTACATTTAATATAATTATATTAACTAAAATGAATGAATTAATCTTTTAATATAATTCCTTAACTTAGATTTAAGTAACAAGGCTGAAAGAAATGACACATGTCTAAAAAGTAATGTGACCTACGGTCAATAGATCATAATTTTGATAAGCCAATAATAACAGTATTTTGGGAGAACTTTTCATAATGCTTTTCATAGTGTTAAAAATGTTTGTGTCTCCTGGTGCACATTGATCGTTTAAGGCAGTGATTCCCAACAAGGGGTTAGGGGTACATATACCACCAGAGGTACGCAAGCGCACTGCAGGGGGTATGTGGAAAAATTAACAAATGTGTGCAGCATTGTCACATAGAGCATGATTGAAGGGACCAAAAAAAAAACACGCTGTCACAGCGCACTAAATTTTTTCCCCTTCAATACCTGGTGGTGGCCTGGTCTTGGTTAAAAATGCCCGGCCTGAAAAATTTCCCCAGTCCAGCCCTGCATTCCGGCCCCTAATTGTTACTGCTGGGACATAACAATTACATTTCTACACATTAAAGCATCATTTATCTGAAACACTGAATATGTAATGAACTGACTTTTGTTCCCTTTGTTTACATGAACCATCATAAATTTCTTCACATAAACAGTACTTCAGATATACATCTATCCAACATTATCTTAATTCAACAATCACCCAAGTTTAGTGTGTAGCAGAAATCACATGCTCTAAACACAAGTGTATCACACACAGAATAAGAACTTATTCATCCATTTCAAGCAATAAACATAACTTATCTATTGGTCTTTCCAAAAGACTAGTTTTAGTTTTCACAAAGACACGTCTCACAAGACCTTTTGCATCAGAAACAACCTTTTCAACTTTTCCCATCAACCATCAACTTCTTGGTGCGCTGTCGTCCACTATGAGAACGACATCTCCTTCCTTTAGATTTTTCCTGATTTCAGGCCACTTCTGCCTCTCCTGCAGAAGCGGCAGGTACTCCTTAGTCCAACGCTTCCAGAAGATGTCAGACAGGTATTGTACCTGTTTCCACCTCTTCTTGGCATACAAGTCCTCTTTCTGAAACACTCCAGCAGGCAGCACAGGTTGTCTTTTCAGAAGAAGTAAATGGTTAGGTGTGAGAGCCTCAATGTCATGTGGATCATTTGACACTCTTGTTATAGGTCTACCGTTTACAATAGCCTCGACTTCACAAAACAATGTGTGGAGACGTTCATCATCAAGAGGCTGCTGTTTCAGAATCTGGTTAAGAATTCTCCTCACAGAACGAATCTGCCTCTCCCAGATGCCTCCAAAATGTGATCCTGCTGGTGGATTGAATATCCAAGTGATTCCTTTCTACATGAGCATATTTGAGCATATCTGATTCCAACCTTTGATTGCTTCACGCATTTCTTTCTCTGCACCCACCAGATTTGTGGCATTATCTGACCTCATTATAGACACCTGGCCTCTCCTGGCTATAAATCGTCTGATGGCATTTATGCAGGAATCAGTTTCAAGAGAATTAGCAACCTCTAGATGAATTGCTCTGACTGCAAGACATGTGAACAAGACCCCATACCTCTTGACCACACTCCGCCCACACTTGACCTCAAAAGGTCCGAAATAGTCTATTCCTACACTGGTGAATGGAGGGTTGTCTGGTGTCAGGCGATCTTGTGGCAGATTTGCCACTCTCTGTTCACCAGGTTTTGCTGATATCTTTCTGCATATTACACACTTTGAAAGTATCTTTCTAAGAGCTGAGTCTGCTTGTAGAACCCAGAATCTTTCTCTTAGCTTGGACAATGTATAATTCCTTCCACTATGTCCTGTTTCTTGGTGAACATGTTTGAGGATCAAGGGTGACACATGATGGTTCTTAGGAACGATGTTTAGCATCTACTGGAAGTGCAGACTGATGCAGCCTTCCTCCTACTCTTAAAATCCCATCCTGCACAACAGGATCAAGCTTGATGAGATGACTTGTCACCTTTCTGAAGAGTCATCAGTTCATCAGAAAAGCCTTGCTTTTGACACAGTTTGATCATTTTAATCTCCCCCATTGCAATATCTTCAGCAGTGAGCAAAGAGCCACCCATAGCTGTTTTGAACTTTTGCATCTGGTTTCTCAGTTTTCCTTTCATGACTCAGTTTCTCACTTGCTTGTGATGTGAGTAATTTGTGATGTGCGCTCAGTTTGCGGAATAGTTGTTTCAACTTCATCATCCAGGAAACTGCTCTTGTTAATCTGTGCCATTCTGAATAGTGACAAATGAGCTTGCTAAGTGTATCCTCATATGCATTTGTAGCATTCACACTCACTGCAGCTTTAACTTCTACATCATCTTTCTGTACCTCTTTGATAACAGGTGAAACTGGCCAGAGTTTCTCATCTTCCTTCAGAAAATCTGGCCCACCAGTCCAGTCCTGACACTTTATGAATGTGTCTGCATTCATACCTCTGGATGCATGGTGGGCTGGATTCAGCTCAGAGTTCACATACATCCCCTGACTTGGCTTAGTGTTGTCTCTGATAAGCGACACTCTGTTGGCTACAAAAGTTTTAAATCTAGCATTTTCACTAGCAATATATCTCAACACAGTGGTACTGTCAGACCAAAACATGGATTCTTCCAGTGGCATTTGCAGCTCTTTTTTCATAAGCCTGTCCATTTTCACAGCGACAGCAGCAGCTGCCAATTCCAGTCTCAGAATTGTCGTTTGCTTTAACGGAGACACTCTGGACTTCCAGATGATGAATGAACAGTGAACTGAACCCTTTTTGTTTTTTATGCGAAGGTAGGTGACAACTCCATAACCTTTCTCACTCGCGTCTGCAAAGTGGTGCATTTGTGTAGATCAGACTTTTCCAAAACCAGCTGGTTTCAGACATCTGTCCACTGTGAAACCATGAAGTTTGGCTAAATCCAAAATCCACTTTTGTGACTTTTGAGCCAGTTCAGCAGGGATAACTTCATCCCATGTGACTTTCCTGCCACACAACTCCTGCAGGATCATTTTAGCTGGAAGGATGACAGGTGACAAAAACCCCAGCGGGTGATATACTGCACTTACAAATGACAGGATGCCACGTCTAGTCTGTTGTGTATTCTTTGCATTAATTCTGACCTTGAATACATCTGACTCTGTACACCAGTTCACTCCAAGGACTAAGGTCCAAATCCTTAACCTCTTTTGCTCTTTCTGACTCAGGAATGGAGGCTAGAACAGTCCTGCTATTACTCATCCATTTTGTAAGATGAAATCCTCCACTCTCACACAGTGCTGTCAAGTCCCTGACCACATCAACTGCTTGGCTTTCATCTGACACTGACAAAAGGCAATCATCTGCATAAAAATTGTGCCTAATTGCTTTAACTGCAGCATGTGCCATTTTGTCCTTAGCATCCCCAGCTGTCTTTCTTAGTGCAAAGTTGGCACAGCTTGGGGAGGATGTCGCCCCAAACAGATGCACAGCCATTCTGTATTCTTTCAAGGGCTCATTCAGGTTTCCATTTGGCCACCAGAGGAATCGCAGGAGGTCTTGATCCTCTGGTGGTACTCTTACTTGGTGGTACATTGCCTCGATGTCTGACATTAAGCAATGTGGTCATGTCTGAATCTTGTTAACACTCCTATTAGTGGATTTGTTAAATCTGGTCCTTGTAAAAGTGCCGCGTTCAATGACTTGCGCTGAAATGATGCTGCACAGTCAAAAACTACGCAAAGTTTCCCTTTTTGGGGAAGAGATATCCCGTGATGAGGTATGTACCACACTCTATCATTGTTAGACACAGTCTCTTCCTTTGGTACTCCCACCTCATACTCTTTACTGATTAGGTCAGACATGACTCTCTGATACTCTTTATGAAAGTCTTTGTTTTTGACAAGTTTCCTTTTCAGGTTTTCTGCTCTCTGAACGACTACACAGTAGTTGTCAGGCATCTTGACAGCTTTGTTTCTTAAGGGAAGACCTATGCTTTAGTGTCCATCAACCTTTTTCACTGTCTCACTAACAGAGTCCATAAACTGTATGTCTTCCTGTGACATTTCTTGCTTTTCTTCACTAGCTTTCTCTGGAAAGTCATAGTTAAACTGTTGTACAAGCAAGCTCTCTACATTGGCAATGGAGATGCGATTGACAGAAACACTTTGTCCACTTTCAGGTGGAGAAATGCAACCATGACCCCTGAGGGGACCATTCACAACCCAACCGAGGATAGTTCGAATTGCATATGGACCGTCATCCTCATTATGGATGATTTGCCATGGTTCCATGGCCTTGTACACATCACAGCCTATCAACAGTCCTATATCTGCCTTTATTTGTGGCAGCTCGATGCCACGAAGGTGTGGCCACTTTTCCAAATCTTCCTGCACAGGAATGTTCCTTTTGGACACAGGCATGTCTTTATGAGTATAAATCTCAGGTAAGTCAAAGGAAATGTTCTCTTTCAGACCACAAATCTCTAGACCTGAAACTTGGTAGCTTGGCTCTAACTTTTCCTGGCCCATCGTACGAAGTAATATTTGAGTTTTCTTGCCTTCAATACCAAGCTGTCTCATTAACCCTTCATCACAGAAAGTGGCTTGACTTCCATTGTCTATGAATGCGTAAGTCTCTATTACCTTGTTGCCTTTCTTCGCCTTTACACACACAGGCACAATTGCCAAGACACAACTGTCTTTTCCGGCCCCGGTGGCACAACAAGCTCCACTTGAGATGTGTGTTGTTTCACAAGTTGTCGTGTTTTCTGTGGTGCTTTTCTCACTGCTCTTAACCGCTTCGTTATCATCTTCCCTCGTGACATGAAGCATGCTTGGATGTTTCTTAGAACAGTGTTCACATGAAGCTCTCTTTTTACAGTCTTTGCTCATATGACCTTGAGTCAGACATGAAAAACACAGTCCTTTTCCTTTAAGAAACTCCAATCTTTCCTTGTGGGGCTGCTTTCTTATTTTGAGACATTCTGCCAATGTGTGTTGTCTTTCACAGAATGTACATGGATTCTAAAAGGCATTAACAACTTGACGAGAGGAGCTTTTACAGTTTTCAGGTGGGTTCTCATTTGCAGCTTGTGCTGCACTTGTAGCGAATGTACTCCCCTTAGGCCTGGTTGCTCTGGCTGTTTTCATATTTGCAAAATGTTTCCCCTTATCTTCAGTATCCTTTATGTCACCAAAGAGAGGATCTGCAGCTATTTTAGCTTGTCTGTTTATGAATCTGACCAGATCTGCAAATCTTGGTCTCTTTCCACGAGCGTCTTGAATATCGAATGCAGAAACTCTCCACATTTCTCTCATTTTATATGGTAACTTGGAGACAATGATTCTAAGATTAGTGGGATTCTCCATTTCTTGCAGTTGATCAAGGTCTTGCTACCTCTCACACAATAAATGGGCCCACTTGGAATGAAACAACATAATAACTTTGTATTCTTTGTAGACCTATGTTTGTGTCCCTTCACTGAATTTAAAACAAATATCATACATTTTGTATTTTAATATTTTCTTTTTGGTGCAATAATAATAATGAGCAATTCATGCATTATAAGAAATTAATGAAACATGTCACACTAGGCTGGCCTTACACCTTAAGTTCTGAAAACAACCGAAAAACAACTAAGCATAACGTTGTTGGTTGGTATAACTGCAGCAGATGAAATTCATTGCCTCCTGATCAACATAGTGAAATCATGTGATCAACTGAAAGTAAAACGTAACTCGGAGACGAAAGCTGCACAAACGCCAGTTTTAACGGCACAAACCAGCACTAAAAAAGTAGACCACTCTGGTTTGTTTTGGAGCAAGATGGGGGGATGGTGACGTCATCGGCCGAAATTATAATTCATAATAGCTCAGAGACGAAAGCAGCACAAACACCAGTTTTAACGGCACAAACCTGCACAAACGGAGCACTAAAAAAGTAGACCACTCTGGTTTGTTTTGGAGCAATATGGGGGGATGGTGACCTTTGGATGACCTAAAAAATAATCTTTAATATCTCAGAAACCAAAGCAGCACAAACGAAAATTTTAACGGCACAAACCAGCACAAACGGAGCACTAACCGATCAATCTATTTGCGTGAATTTTTCACGTGGGTGGGGTGTCAGCTTCACTCAGCTGGTGAAATGGGATTGGGCCTCAGTCTCAGTGTGTCACCTCACCCTTTCACTCGCTGTCACTGTGCGTGCAACTCACGCTCCGTGGCTCCGCGGCTCCCCTCCTCTGTCCGCCTGTCCTCCTGTCCTCCTCTGTCCTCCTGTCCTCTTCTGTCCGCCTGTCCTCCTCTGTCCTCCTGTCCTCTTCTGTCCGCCTGTCCTCCTCTGTCCGGCTGTCCTCCTCTGTCCCCCTGTCCTCCTCTGTCCCCCTGTCCTCCTCTGTCCGCCTGTCCTCCGGCTCTCGGAGGCGGCGCAAAGCCTCTCCGTCGGTAGCCCATCAACGGCTCGCGACGGAGCCGCCGAGGAGCGTGAGCCACGGGGCCGAGCCTGGTGCTCCGCGGAGTCTCCGTGAGCCGGAGGGCAGGAGAACAGAGGACACCCACGGAGCTCGCGGCTGCCCTCTGTCCTCCGGCCCACGCAGCCGCCGCGAGCACCAGGCTCGTCTGTTAGCCAATTAGTTAACACTAGCTGCTCAACTGTGCAACTAATTTCTCTCTATGACTAAATGAATAGCTGCATGATGGTCAGAAGAGAAAACTAAAGTCACTCTTAAGGCTCTAGCATGGTTGCCGCGTCTGCTAGCGCGAGCGGTGTTGATGACGTCACGATTTCGTGCCCGCCATGTATAGTGGCGCAAGTCGATGCGCCAGTAGTTGCAATTTTCTCCGTCACAGAGGTGGCGCTGCTACGTGAAGGTTACCGCTACTCTACAACCACGAAAGTGGAGAAGAAAACAATGCCGCTGTCAAGAGCAGGACTACTGTAATTAATGATACTGCTGCAGTATTCGGATCATTTTAATTTTTTAATTCAGTTAATAGAGGTGAAGGTTTGAAGCCCCCGGCATCAACAGAGTCTCTGCCCTCTTCTTTGCCTTCACGTATCTGTCCCGTAGCTTCTTCCACACATTCTTACAGAACTCTCCCTCTTTCCCCAAAGTTCTGCCAATCTCTGTGCACCAGTTTTGGGAGTTTACGTGCTCCCTGTGCTGTTTCACTTCAGTTTCGTACAGCTGCCTGTACAAACGCACCTCCTGACTGAGCCGTTCTCACATCGGTCCATCCGGTTCGTCGTTACAAAAATCAACTAGTGCACGACAACGCGCAGCGCCGTCTTTTCAAGGCAAGCGCCATGCCTGAAACGTCATTTTGACGTCACGGTCCGCCACCGCCGTGAGCGACACGGCAACCATGCTACCGCCTTTAGTGTATGAACTCACCGTTGTCACCTTTCACTCGCTGTCACTATGCAGCTCACATGCACTGCGCCCAAGGGCGTAACTTTGGGTCTACCATTGGGGGGGTTAAACTCGCGCATATTTATTTATTCATTTATTTATGTATTTATTTATTTATTTAATCATTTTCTTGCTTGCTAATTTGCCATTCCTTTGTTAGAAATACATTGTGATACTTTTACTGATTTAGGCTACTTAACGTAAATGCAGCTGTTCCATGGGCGTCAGTTTGATTTCAGAAGTGCTGGGGACAATTACCATAAACCTGAGTAAGGTTTGAAAAGTGCTGGGTACAAGCTAGGCCCATTACTTCCGAATTGAGGTTTCATGATAAATAATAGGCATTGCATTAGATGATGCGTATTGACGCGATATTGTCCCCATATTAAAAGTTAAAAGCCATCTGCGCGGTCTTGTTTAGGCCGTCTTAAACATCACTGCGGTCACACCATCTGCGCTTCAGAGAGGCACGGTCGCACGATCTACACTTAAAAATCGAGTGCGCGTCTATATCGCGTCGTACGGTAAAGCGTTTGAGCCCAATGCACGATGTATATGGCCAGATTAAAATATTAATAAAAACAAAAATTCAAATTGTTTTCTGCAAACTCCATCTGATTCTTGTTCTACATGTCCCCAGCTACCTTTGTTGGGATTTTCAAGTTATTTCACTGCATCATTGTTTAATAATCTGATACTGAAATCATACCCAATGCATGATGTATATGGCTAGATTAAAATATTCATAAAAAAATTAATTTAAATGGTTTTCTGCAAACTCCTCCAGATTCCTGTTCTACATGTCCCCAGCTACCTCTGTGGTGATCTTCAAGTTATTTCACTGCATCATTTTCTAATAATCTGATGCTGAAATCATCGGTGACATCCTCCCATCTCTTTATATCACTCTTCTTCTTTCCTTCTGCATAATGTGGTTTCATTTCACCATTTTTTCCTTTTACTTGCTTGATGTCCTTGTACGTGTATGTGTGTGTGACCATATTCCTTATTGGACATCCAGCCCTACCTGCACCAGCCCAAATCTACCGGTCATCTCTTCCTTGTCTGCACCTCTCATCAGTGCACTACAGCCAAACAGGGAAGAGACAGAACCAAACTTAAATTATCACCACAACACCTCTTAGTGCTAATTATTTTTTATTTATTTTTCCTGCGTTAGTAACATATCCGACAACTTCCCACTGACTAAATTAGAGAAAAGAACTTACTAGAACAAAACAGAATGACTACAACCTGCAGCAGATGAAATTCATTGCCCCCTTATCAATATAGTGAAATCATGTGATCAACTGAAAGTAAAACATAACTCGGAGACGAAAGCAGCACAAACGCCAGCTTTAACGGCACAAACGGAGCACTAAAAAGTAGACCACTCTGGTTTGTTTTGGAGCAATATGGGGGGATGGTGACCTTTGGATGACCTAAAAAATAATCTTTAATATCTCAGAAACCAAAGCAGCACAAACCAAAATTTTAACGGCACAAACCAGCACAAACTGAGCACTAACCGATCAATCTGTTTCCTTGAATTTTTCACGTGGGTGGGGTGTCAGCTTCACTCAGCTTAGGTGCCATTTATACTAATCTGTTTCTATATCGTTTCTATCGCGGATGCACTGTCCATTTACATTAAAATACTGGAATACGACTTCATAGGTGGAAGGATTCAAAGACGCCGGAGCCCACGTAAGCATTCGCATACGATGCTGATTTTAGCAGTTGTAAACGGTGAGAAACGAGGATCCGCAGTGCTGAGCTCTAGCTACTCGGCTTTTATGATGAGAACCCAGCCACTGCAGCAACGCAAGCCGTACATGGAGCGCCGCTTTTGGGTTAGACCGGGAAGAAGCAGTGCATGGTGGGACAATTTTGTGGACCAAGTTGTTGTCGCCGAAGAATCGCGCGAGAACTTTCGAATGTCCAGAGCAGCCCTGATAAATCTGTTAATATAAAGCAGTTGCGCATGCTCTAGATGCAAGGGCGATCATGTGATGTGATGACTGATTAGTCATGTGACTAGCGAATCAGCCGATCCCCGTTTCAGTGTAAATGTAAATAGTTTGCAAGACGCCGACACGAAGAAATGGTGAAATGAATTAATGTAAACAGAGCCTTAGGCTACCTTTTCACGGAAACGATCTGAAACCAAAACGCAAAAGTGGCGTTTCGTTTTCACTTTTAAATCTGCATTTAGACGAGCGTTTTAGGGTGAAAATCTGCATGCATACGGAAACGCAAAAGTGTGTGACGTTTCATATTTATCGATGCAGTAAACACGCCAGATTGCTCCCACCACTGAGAAGTCATCCCAGGTCTCACCCACAGCTGTCTAGGTCGCCTGCTCTCTCTATGAACTTCAAGAATTTCGAGAACGTAGTTCATATTTTTGGTCTGTTCTTTACTACTCTCGCTCATCATTGCTGTTATCTGATGAAATGACTCTTGAACGTCAATTACCGCGCCTAAGGCGAGTTGAAAGTCCGCAGGGACGGACATGTTGATAGCCTACTGATGTGTTTCCCACGGTTTTCTGGCGCTTTATTATGCTTGTCACGTCACTTCTATGTGATGAGAAACGCAGTTTTGACTCTGGAGGGCGGTTTCACTTTTTTGCGTTTTCATGCCCCCAAAACGCCGTTACCATCTAAACGATATAGTGCGTTTTTAACCTGTTTTCGGTTCCGTGTAAAGTGCCCCTTATATTAACACCTCATGGTGTCAATTATTTACCTTTTTAACACCACACATTATGTTTTGAAATTAACACTACACTGGTGTTCCTTTTAACACCAACACCATTATAATGTTAATGTGACACTCAGTATTGTTGAATATTTAACAATATCTGGTGTTAATTTAACAAAAAAATGGGTGTTAAACTTTTAAAGTTCGGTAAAGTTGGAAAGATATTGGCAGATTCGGACTTCCGGGATTAATAACGCAGAAGTGAGACGTTGTTAAAACACAAAACAAGAATATTTCCAACCGTAGTAAGACAGACAAGGAGCTACAACCTAACTTTCATCAAAACGAGCCATCCTCGGAGCCACACCAATAACATTAGTGTTTACGTGCAGCCGGCTGTGAGAGCAGCGAGCAGGGACCGTCTACAAAGTGCAACCGAAGAGAGACATTACAAAAAAGAATCAATAAATATTCAATATCTTCACTAGGATACAGTGTAGTGTCACCAAACTCACTACACACTTCACTGGTCTCCTAAAGATTATACTACAACTCTTGGTTTGAAAAAAAAAAAACATTTTTCATAATTTCTGGGAATTTTTATTCGGAATATTAATCAATAACTTCATGATGATACAGTGTAGGGTCACCAAACTCACTACACGTGTCACTGATGTCCTACAGATTACACTACAACTCTTGGTTTGAAAGAAATGAATTTTTTATGAATTTCTGGGATTTTTTATTAGGAATATTAATCAATAATTAATCAATAACTTCATGATGATACAATGTAGTGTCACCAAACTCACTACACGTGTCACTGGTCTCCTACAGATTACACTACAACTTTTGGTTTGAAAGAAATTCATTTTTTATGAATTTCTGGGATTTTTTATTAGGAATATTAATCAATAAATATTCAATAACTTCACTAGGATACAGTGTAGTGTCACCAAACTCACTACACATGTCCATAGTTTGGGGGAATTTTTATAAGGAATTATATTCAATAACTATTATTGAGTAATTATTGATTAATATTTCTAATAAAAATTCCCAGAAATTCATAAAAATGAATTTCTTTCAAACCAAGAGTTGTAGTGTAATCTTTAGGACACCAGTGACACGTGTAGTGAGTTTGGTGACCCTACACTGTATCATCATGAAGTTATTGATTAATATTCCAAATAAAAATTCCCAGAAATTATGAAAAATGTTTTTTTTTCAAGGCAAGACTTGTAGTATAATCTGTAGGAGACCAGTGAAATGTATAGTGAGTTTGGTGACACTACACTGTATCCTAGTGAAGTTATTGGATATTTATTGATTATTTTTTGTAATGTCTCTCTTGGGTTGCACTTTGTAGACGGTCCCTGCTCGCTGCTCTCACAGCCGGCTGCACGTAAACACTAATGTTATTGGTGTGACTCCGACGATGGCTCGTTTTGAATGACATTAGGTTGTAGCTCATTGTCTGTCTTACTACGGTTGGAAATATTCTTGTTTTGTGTTTTAACAACGTCTCACTTCTGAGTTATTGATCCCGGAAGTCCGAATCTGCCAATATCTTTCCAACTTTACCGAACTACTTTTAACACTTTCAAAAATGTTACTTTAACACCATGTAGTGTGGACAAACTCTGTGGGTGTTAATTCAACACTGGCATTTTTGCTGTGTGAACTTAGGAAAAGCACCGTTTTCTTGGTATGATTTTGATAGAATAATTTTGATAAATTCATATAAAGCTGGAAGTAAACACTTGCTTTTAATACTAACTGTGCTCTTGAACGTTCTGTTGTATGGATTCGCTACGCCTCTGGGTGTGTCTTTGAGAGTGGAAAACGAAACTAAACTTCCCTTTTTGTGACGCAGATTATTTGCTCCGTGAAATTCTCCGTCTGAAGGTAATGGAAGCTCTTCTTAATGTTTGATAATAATATCTGCTGTTGGCAGCTTAGTTCAAGCAGCCATAATATACCGCGTCCTCCTTTCTGTTGATTCCCTGCTGTAACTGTAAAACTGTAGTTTACCGTGTAGTTCTAAAGTCCGCCATGTTGTGTTACTGTGTGAGTACAATATGTGGAATAAGAGCAGCAGCAGACTAGACTGGAGGTCCAGGTTTAAACACGGAGTCGTTGTTACTGTACAGCTCCCATTTTTGCCGGGGTTTTTTCCTGCCTGAATCAGCGTGTTCCTGAGGCGGAGATGAGTCGCTGCTCTCCCGCTGTCTGAGCCTCTGAATGCGGCCTGAGCTGTACGGCACTTCCGGTGGCAACCTGAACTGCCACAGCTTTGCAGCTGCCGCTGTTTGTCGAAGCCAAAGCTGACGGGTTATCATGTCATCGGTATAGTTCTTATAGCTGCTAGGGTTGCCAACTGTCCCTTCAAACGGAATCGTCCCGTATTTGGAAACAAAAGCACCTGTCCCGTATTGAGCTGAAAAGGGAGGCACTTTGTCCTGTATTACTGTGAGAATCTAAAAATGGGCAGTAACATGCCAATGGAAATGAATAACAGGGGGCTTAATATGACAATGTACGGTAAACTTGTTCCCAGGCCCTGTACTGCTCTGTGACCAATGAGCTGACAGCATATTCACACACGAGAATACGCTGTCAGCTCATTGGTCGAGGAGGTACTGAGAAGATAGCGGAAGACAACAAAGCAGCATACATGGCAGTTACGCAGAAGCCGACACTACTTTAAGCAGTGGGAGACAAAGTACTCAACTTCAATACTTGAGTCAGTATTGATACTCATGGTCAAATCTTACTCAACTACAAGTAAAAGTCGCTCAAAATTTTACTCAAGTTAAAGTACTGAAGAACTTACTTTTAAAAGTACAAACTACATTTTCTAATATCAGTACATTGCTGCATTGTTTTCTGAATGCTTTTACAGAACCATGTAACTCTGAAACCACTTAATGATGAACTGACATGTAACTTTTTGCACCACTCTGCTTAAGAAAGATACTTATTTTATTCTGTTAATTTTGTTATTTTATATTAAAGTGAATTGCTGGATAATAATTAGTTTCGAGTCAAATAGTTAAAAAATTGTTTCACTCACAAAAAAAGGGGATCAAAAATTCACCAGGCTAGGAGGGCAATCGGTTTCGGCCAGCCCTTCTAATGAGGTGTCCCTTATTTATTTTTCAGGGAGTTGGCAACCCTAGTTGGCACCCTTTGGCACACTGTGGCAGTTCAGGTTGCCACCGGAAGTGCCTTTGTTAGTTGCGACGACCACGATTTCAGCTCGGCCCTGCTGGGGTCTGTCTCCACCGCCCCCCTTCCTCCAAAATGACTGAAACAAAGTCACACTTTCAGCAGTTAAACACATTTATAATGTAAGACATTTTAAAGTAAATAATACAAATGTAAAATAGATAATCTAACATATTAGTGATAATGGTGTAATTAAACCAAATGTTACAATAAAAATGTTTTTATTAACAATGTTTCAATGTATTGAAAACAGGCATGAAATCATAAATATGATCATTTATAGATTATCTGACAGATTCTTCAAAACAAGGGACTGTACATGCATGCATTTCATTCATAATGAAAAGCATGAGACAATAAATCATATTTATTTTATTTATTTTCTCTCTACCTTTGTATCAATGCTTGCTGCCACCTGCCGACAGCCACACCTGTTGCGGTGTTTACTGCTCGGAAGCAGGGGTTCGATCTGCACGGTCTACATAGCCCGTAGTGATAAGAAGGAAGAGAAAATAGCGCCAAGTGATTGTGAGGTCTGACATATCAGTCAGTTTCTGGTTCAGACATTAAATCAATTGATCTCTGTCCTGTATCATGTCATGTCAGAGTGTGCTGGGTGGTAGCTCCATGCCTCCATCTAGTGGACGAAAGTACAGCAGCTGATCTTTTTACAGCGCAAATGATGGAAAGGAGGATGTGAGTTGATGTGCAGATGAATGATCTGTGTTTCCTCTGCAGATGAAGGTAGAAAGTGTGTGAGCTGATTTGAGTTCAGCAGCATGGATCAGTGTGAGGACACTAAAACCTCTCTCTGTGGGGAACATGAGAGCCAGAGCAAAGCTCAGAGGTGAGAGGACCATCTCTAACTGTCCATGACTCTTCTCCATGTCAGAGCTCAGCACTCACATCACCAAACCACCTTTATTCACAGGAACCAACCTGGATCTGCACCTGAATCAGGATCTGAACCCAGCTGTGTGTCCTTTAAGAGCAACCTGTCAAAGGATCAGATTATTAATTTCCAGCATCATGTTCCATCAGACCAAAAGTAAGTAGCTGTCGGTATTCAGTGGAGGCTGCATCATGTTTCCTGCCACAAGGGGGAGCTCTAACGTTGTTCCACAGCAGCCACACTGATTCTCTGACAGGCCGTCTCACTGCAGACTCAAACACTGAATACTTTAGTTTGAAGAAAACAAATGTTTTTCTCTCAGGATCCATCAGAGACCTGAACCTGGACCTGAACCTGGACCTGGACCTGGACCTGGACCTGGATCCAGCTGTGTGTCCATGCAGAGCAACCTGTCAACTTATTTCCCTAATAAGTACAAAGGAGACCGACGTTCAGGTGCAAAAAGGTGAGCTGTATGTAAATGTTGTATTAGTGTAGTGTACATTCACAATCTCTCAAATACACCCACTGTTTCTTTAGTTGCTGCCTCTGTCTGCCCACATCATGTAAAAGCTGAGTAGAGGGGTGGTAGAGTCCAGTATTTGCCCCTGCAGCCATGTCCTGGTCAAACACATACTGCATTTTCTATATCACTGCTGTGTCCTCATGAGAGCTCCAGTCTCATCCATGTTAACTGTTAACGTTTACATTCATAACATTCATAACAGTGTTTCATCTGCATTGTAACTCACCATAACATCAGTGAAAAGGAATCCAAAGTATTCAGGGAAATAATCAAGCCACAAAGATTCCAAACCAGCATAGAAATATCTCTCAAAAACTAGAAATTTAATGGAAAAATCTCTGCAGAAAAACTGAACAAGGTACAAAGATTACTACAATATGATGAAAGCTACTGCAACATGTTGGCTTTGGTGCAGGTTATTTTAGAAACTGCTCCTTACTGTCTCTACCACCTGGTCTATAAGGGGAAAACACACTTAATATGTGTTGGAAATCATTTTTGCTTCCTTCTGTGGCCACTCTCCAGGCTCCGTGCACATTACACATGTATACTGAACAGGTAAGCTCTAATAAAACAAGTGTTTTTCTCTATCAGGATCCATCAGAGACTAGCATCTGGATTTGAACCTGAACCCAGCTGTGTGTCCATGCAGAGTGACCAGTCAAAGGAGCATCCTCTTGCATTCAAATCAGACCAACCTTCATCCTTTAAGAGGTGAGTTGAGTGTAAATGTTGTAACAGAGTAAAATGTAGCAGAGTCAGTTTGAACAGTTCTTATTCCAACATGTGTTAAATGTGAGCTCAGCTCTGCTTCACATCCATTTCTATGTTCATATGTGAAGCGGTGTGTGTGGGATGTTTCCCACAAACACAGCAGTCAGAGAGGAAAGAATGATGTTGGAGGAGGTGTTTCTGAGTGTCTGTAGGACAGCAGCTGGTCCAGCAGGGGTCACCTTTGTGCTTTGGCTCTAACATAGTTTTGGAAGTCTGAAGTGTGTTAGTGTGAGTTTTTACTCCACAGTAAAGCCCTATTCGGACGGGACTAGTTCAATGGGGGGACGTATGGTAATGTTAGTTAACCAGACGACGCCAGGGAGAAGAAATGACCAATTCGGACAGGACAAAAAATCCCTGTAATATTCATCTAACATGGGAGGAGTTGTTGGTTACGCACAACCGTCACATCCTGGATGCTATGCACGTCTTCATTTCACTTCCGTAAACCCCATCTGTAAACAGACATGGCGCCGACCATGCGTGGTTGCAAGCAGCGCTTCATCCAGAACCTCCATGTTTGCAAACAGACACACCTAATTGTTTCTCTCTTTAAAAGGATGTGACGACATATTCCGTACTTATTACCGAAGGTCGCATTTGCACGGGATTAGTATTACCTATGGTAGATACTCCGGACCGTTTCACAGGAGGTAGAATTCTTGGCAAAGTTTACCGACATACTCCGCTATCTTTACTGACATGGCGCGTTCGGACGGGACTAGATTTCCTGGTTATTATGACTTTACCCCAGGTTCCCCCATTAAACTAGTGCCGTCCGAATAGGGCTTAAGTCTTTTAGCAGAACGTTTCCAGAAGTTTGGAGTGAACAACAAAAAAACTCATTCAATCTAAAAATAGGCTACATTTATGTTTTTTACTGTGATATTTTCTGTCAAGTAGCTTTTTAAAGTGTTGCTCTCATAGTCACCAGGCTCCATTGAGAAAAACATTAATTTTACCTCCCATAATACTGGAGCTGCTGCCTTTATGTGATGGTTTGTGTTACTGTCACACATCAGCAGAAAACCTCACTGAGCAACACTAATCCCTTCTACTACTGTTCCCTCTGAGGTACATTTGTTTCCAATAGAGCCTGGTGGCTGTGGCTGGCTAACAGTAAAAATATTCAGCTTTTTACAAGAGAAATACTCTATACTGCACAGATCTGTTATTTATGTTTAAATGTTCCTGACACTTGTTTTTCATCAGGAGGAAGCTGGAAAATCCTGAGCCCAGCCGTGTGCTCGAGAACAAACGTCATATATCCAGAAAACATGAACGCAACTGTGTCAAACAAAAGTAAGTTTTTTAAAATCATGTCAAAAGAACAAAGTGTTTCACAGATTAATTTATGCGACTTTTTTATCTCAAAAGATTTCTAAAATGAAAACCATGCACTGTTTTTTACAATTGGTATCTTTAACCCCATCTCTGCTGTATGTACAGTATCATGTCAACAAAACAGTTACGCCTTTAGCTATGAATCATAAATTGCTGCTGTAATTACCTTTGACCTCACTGATTTTGTCTAAGTTATGGTTGGCAAATGTCTAAGATATCTGCAGCGGTATTAATTGTGTTGTTAATTTTGCCAGCTGTATCCCCATCCAATGATTTACCATAACATTTTACAAGGTGAGTGTTCAGATGTGTTGGGTTACCTCTCCTGAATCAATTTTTCAGTTCAGTTTTTTTTATAAAGCGCCAAATCTCGTGGAAAAAAAAAAGAGATACTTAAACTCTTCCACCTGAGGCACAGACTCATCCTGGCCTCGGATCTGGAAGAGCCGACTTTTATCCCGGCTGCTTCACACTCAGAAATTCAAAATACACACTCGGAAATTCAAATTAGTCAAGTAGCTCAACATTTTTTAAAAATATATTTACAATGATTGTATATTAGAACGATAATAATACTACTACTAATAATAATAAATGAATAAATAAATGAATGCATTCATTAAATTAGAGAAACACATGTCAGCAGTCACAGTTAAAAGCCTTATGGCTGTCGGGACAAAGGACCTCCTGAACATCTCAGTCCTGCAGCGCAGAGAGATGAGCCTCTCACTGCAGCTGCTCCTCTGTCCTGCCAGGATGCTGTGGAGAGGATATTTATTGTTCTCCAAAACAGAATTTAATTTCCTCCTCATCCATTGCTCCACCACAGCACTGAGAGGGTCTAGCCTTCTGCCTACTACAGAACCAGCCTTTTTCACCAGTTTGTCCAGGCGCCTACAGTTTTTGTCTGTAGTGCATCTCCCCCAGCAGACAACAGCATAGAACAGTGCACTCTCAATGACAGAGTAATAAAACATGCATATCATATCACTGGATCACTAAACTAAACATAAAACACTCACTAAACAGGGTCGTTGACAAGCAGCAGCCCAAATGCAGTCCAACACGCACTGTACATGAGTTTGACTTAGTGCTCAGAATGTGGACACAGCTCTTTCCTTGGTTAAACGGGCACTGGATAGCTTGTAAAAGCAGTTCCGGTACCCTATACTCCCTCTGCGCCCCCTCACAGAATCCCTCGGGAAACAGTCATAACCGTTTTCCAAGTCTACAAAAAACATGTCGACTGGATGTTCAAACTCCCACGATCCCCGCAGTAAATCTGCAAGGGTAAAGATCTGATCCACTCCTCCACGACCTGGGGGAAAACCACAGTGCTCCTCCTGAATCTCAGGTATTTTGTCAGAACCTCCTCTCCAACACCCTGGAGTGAACTTTTTCGGGAAGGCTGAGTAATGTGATCCCCCCCTGTAGTTGAAACACATTCCCTGGTTCCCATTCTTAAAATTGGGAACCAGCACCCTGGTCTGCAACTCCAAAGGCGTTGATCCGGACATCCATTCGACATTGAAGAGGCATTACAGCCAAGACAGCCCCACCAGGTCCAGAACCTTTAGCATCTCAGGCGCTGGGATAGATGCTTTTTAACAACCTGAACAAATTCCACCAAACGTTCCCATCCCTATCTATAAACTTTTAAAAAGGAAAGCTTTGAGCTTAATCTTAAAGGCAGAGAGGGTGTCTGCTTCCTGAACCCAAACTTGCAGATGGTACCACAGAGAGGGGCCTGATAACTGAAGGCTCTGTCTCCGATTCTACTTTTAGAAACTCTAGGAACCACAAGTAAACCTGTAGTCTGAAAGCAAAGTGCTCTGTTGGGGAAATATCCAATTATGAGATCTTTAAGATATGATGGAGCTTGGTTGTGCTTGGAACAGTACAGTGTAAGCTGGGCAGCAGATGAAGGTGGTGTGGCCTGGGCGTTTTGGAATATGGAATATCACCTCGCTGATGGAAATAGGGCTTGAGCTGGTGTCTGAGGAGAATTAGATATTGTTTGGTTCACCTCCATACACAGCGTGGCCTCTGGAACCAAACTCTTGCCAAGGTGATGGACAAGTCCCATCACTGAGGTAGCTTGCTCGTGATAGGGCACCGGGTATGGATTCGCCCTGAGATGCTGAAGGCTCTGCACATGTTGTTGCTATCTTAGAATAGAATAGTATAACCTTTATTATCCCACGAGTGAGAAAATTGCATGTTACAGAGCTCTGTGATGAAGGAATATAAAGATAAATAAACAAAAACAAAAAGGTATGTACAATATGTAAAATGGTTTATACAAGATGTAAAATAGTATGTACAACATATGAAAATGGTATAGTGCAGGTGAAATAGTAAGTAGAGAGGAGTGAGTGCGCTCATGTGGTGTTATGGAGTCTGACATAGCGTTCCTTCCTGCACTGCTGAGTAAAAGTCTTTTGCTGAACGAGCTGCTTAGAGCCCACATCGTCACATGCAGGGGGTGGGAGGTGTTGTTCCTGATGGATATTAGTTTAGATAACATCCTCTCCTCACCCACCTGCTCGATTGAGTCCAAAGGGCAGTCCAGGACCGAGCTGGCTCTTTTTATCAGTTTATTGAGTTTCCTCCTGTCCCTTTCTGCCATTCCACTGCTCCAGTAGACTACACCATAAAAGATTGCAAACGCTACTGCAATGTCATAAAAAGTCCCGAAGAGAGGCCTGTTCACTCCAAAGGACCTGAGTCCTCTTAGCAGGTGAAGACAGCTGAGGCCCTTTTTGTAAAGTGCATCAGTATTTGTGGACCACTCTAGTTTATTATTGAGGTGAACACCCAGGTATTTTATAGTCCACTACAGTTTCAATGTCCCATCGCTGGATGTTCACCAGCGTGAGGTGGGGTGCCTTTTTTGCGGAGGTCGATCACCAGCTGCTTTGTCTTGCCAGCGTTTATGCAAAGATGGTTCTGTTCACACCAGCTGATCCCGATGACCCCTCAATATTCCAGCTTGTTCCCATCCAACACCCGGCCAACAAAAGCAGAGTCATTTGAGAACTTCTGGATGAGGCCGCTGTCCAGATAAAGTCTGCAGCATACAGGGTGAAGGTGAAGGGGGCGAGGACAGTCCCCTATGGGGCCCCCTTACTGCAGGTTACCCCCTCAAACACACACAGTGTCTTGTGCTTCACGTACTGAGGTTTACTAGTGAGGTAGTCTATGGTCCATGCAGACAAGTGATGGTCCACTCCCGCTCTTTCTAGCTTCCCCATGAGCAGTGAAGCCTGAGTGGTATTGAAGGTACTGGAAAAGTAAAAAAAAAACATGACTCTTACTCTGCTCCCGGCGCTCTCGAGGTGAGAAAGGGCCTGCTATAACATGTAGATGACGGCGTCATATATCCCAATGTGCGGCTGATAGGCAAACTGCAGCGATGTATGTATGTGATCACCTCACAGAGCTGGGATGCACAGTCCTTCAACAGTCTGAAGCTGATGACGCCCAGACCTGTTGCTGTCCTGGCTTTCATCTTCATCAGCTGGCTCCTCATTTGGTTGGCTGTGATGGAGAGACTGTCGTGGGGAGTGAAGGTGATGATCAGGGTGAAGGGGGCAGAGAGGACAAAGTTGATGTCTTTGGTCCCGAGGGGAGCTGTAGGGAGGTGTCTAGGGGAGGGAGGGCAGGTGATGAGCTCTGGTGGATGGGGGAGGGCGCCGAGTAAAACCTTGAAGAACAGGTTCAGTGTATTAACCCAGTCCCGGTCTACAGACCACGTTGTCAGTCTGTCGGTGTCCTCTCCATGTGGGCTGCATAGCAACTTCCAGTCTGTAGTTTAGGGGTAAATTGTCCTCCAGTGCCATGTATGTCTCTTCAGACTATCTTCTCAAATACTTTGTAGTGGGGGGTTGTTTGCACACCAGAGGTATGTATGAAGGCACTAGATGGACCAGGTCATGGTCTGAATGACACAATAGGTGGAGGGGTGATGCGTTGTATGCATTCTTAGTAATTGCATACAGTAGGGTCAAGGTTTTATTTTCCCTGGTGCAGCAGTCCACATACTGGGTAAAAGTTGCGAGAGTTGAGGACAGGATGGCATGATTAAAATCTCCGGAGATAAGGAGAAAGGCTTTGGGGTGTAATTTCTGCAGCTGGGACACAACGGTGTGAATTGTCTCACCTGTTGCTGCTGCATTGGCTGCTGCCGGGATGTAAACAGTTATCGCGATAACATGCGAAAATTCCTGTGGCAGGAAATGCCATTGGATGCTAACAGCTAGTAGCTCCCCATCCCATGTACCGTTATGCCGGTACCATATGTCGTTCCTTGATGCTGATGTGCCACAGTTTACACCATCGCTCATTCATGTACATCACAATCCCCCCACCTTTCCTCTTGCAGTTCTCCTCCACTTTCTGATCCGCTCTCACCAGGTGGAACCTCGGGTGAGGTCGGTGAGCCGAGACTTAGTGTAGTACATCATGCTAACCTCTCCATACTCCCTCTGAAGTTTATTAAGTGCCGTAAGTTCATCGATCTTATTTGGAGAGATCAAACATTCCCCATAATAATCGGCGGTGTACATGGTTTGTATCTCTTCGTCTCTTCCACTCACAACACTTCACTCCAGCTCTGCATCCCTGGCTCCTCCGCTGTAATTACTTGGAGATCTGTGATCTTTCTCTGAGGTGTATTGGCTGGTTGCTCAGTGCTAACAGCTTGTTTAACAGGTGTAAACAATGAAGCGGTAGATTAACAAATCTCCCAGAACCGGGTTAAACAGTCCATAAATTATTAAAAAAGTAGAAAAATAACATTGCTTGTTGGTTCAGTCGACCATACTTGTGATGAGTTGAAACATTTGTAGAAAAAAGATTAAAAAAATAACTAAAAAGAAGAAAAGGACGTTAAGAAAGTAAATGGTGTTCAAAACTCCTGTAATTAGCTGCTACTCACATGACGCCATCTTGAACATAACTGATATGCGTCTTCAGTGTCGCATGGAGGTGTGTCCTATCTTAAAAAAGGGGGACCAGATTCCATTTATAGGGAGATAACACCATTCATTAGCCCCTTTCACACTGCGACCCGCTACCTTAGCGGGTCCAAATTGCACCTTCAACCCGCGTCGAGCAATGTGAACGCTTGGCGTGTTGGTGACCCGTGTCGCCTGAAGCCGAGTTCAGGGGGCGTTGCTTCACAGTGGCAGAGCTTCACACGAAACACAGAAAATGCTGGGCGTGTACAATGACGTAGGCACAAGCCATGCGTCGGAGGTAGGGTTAAATACACCTTGAGGACTCGTTTTTGCAATTGTATATGCAGCAGTTCATGGAGATGTTATTTTACGGGTGTGGATGGTTACAATGTGGGATGCCGCCGAAGAACATATGCGGAGAATACAAGAGCACTATAGTCCCCGAAATGTGGCGGTAAATAACGTCCTCTGCTCGGAGGCTGAGGAGCTCGCGGACCTCCTTGTCTCCCCAGTTGGCCATATTAAAAAATGTCTCGAACTTGATGTAGGCTAAAACAGAGTAAAACTTGTCGCTGTTGTTCTGAATCAGCTGTCCATTCTGTCTTTTAAACTCCTCACGTCACGCCACGCCCACGTCCGACCCGCGTCGATTGCCTTCACACCAAACCCGGCTCGGCAAAAAGACTAGGGTCCGACGCGGGTCGAAAGGCGAGTCGAGTGGACGCGGCAGCCCGTGTCGGCAGTGTGAACGCAACAGCGGACACGCTAAATTCGAGGATTAAACGCGGGTTATTCGGCAATGTGAAAGGGGCTATAGTCTCTCGGAAAGTTTACTCTAGAGTGTTGGAGAGGAGGCTCTGATTGACCGTTGAATCTCAGGCTACGGCTACACGAAAATGAAACAAGGTTTTTTTTTAAACGGGTACGAAAATTATTGCGACCACACAGGAAAGCTTCTGTGTCCTCATGAAAACGCCACGCTTGCTGAAAACGATGCAGTACACACGCCACACCTCTATGTGCGCTGTAAGCCACCCCCACCGGTTACACCAGAACAATAGAAGAAGCAATGCGCATGCGTGTACGCCCCTACTTCTACCAGCGCGAAGCTCACGTTGTTCCTTCAACAACGCTGCTGTAGTTAGCAGTGTCTGCAGCAGTGCTGCTATCAATGTTGTGGGGTCCATGATGATCACTGTCTGTCCTTGTTGTGTTGTCTTCTTCTTCCGGATTTTGAATGGAAGCCGCTTTTTGTTCTGGTCACTGACGTATGTGTATACGTCACTGGCATTGGCCATGTGGCTGTGACAAACGAAACGACAGCGTTCTTAGATCTTCCCACTCTGGAACCCGTTCTCCAAAAATATCGTTTTGGGGTACTGGGAACGCCGGCTCCATGTGGCCGCGACAGCCAAATGATAAGCAAAAATATCGGTTACAGTGAAAAACGTTTCTGTGTAACCAGATCCTCAGATTCAGGAGGAGCAGTGTGGTTTTCTCTCGGGGTCGTGGAACAATGGACCAGATCTTTATCCTCACAGAGTTACTGAGGGCATCATGGGAGTTTGACCATTCAGTCTAGATGTGTTTTGGTGACTTGAAGACTTACTACCATGTTCCCTGAGGAATTCTATGGGGGAGTAACCAAAAGTCTCTTTTGCGGGCTATTAGGTCCCTGTATGACCAAAATGAGAGCTGTGTTCACATTCTTGAAACAAACCTTGACACTGATCTTGTTGGTGGTTTTCATGGACAGGATCTGGAGGTGTAGTCGGGGAGAGGAGAGCGTCTAGTTTGGGAACCTCAGGGTTACATCTCTGCTTTTTACAGATGATGTGCTTCTGTTGGATTCTTTAAGCCATGACATTCAGCTCCTATGGAGTGGTTCACAGCTGAGTGTGAAGCAGCCGGTATGTAAGTCAGCTCTTTCAAATTCAAGGCCTTTGATCAATGGTTCTCAGCCTGAAAAAGGTGGAGTGCTTCTTCCAGTCGGGGATGAGTCTGTGCCATAATTCAAGGAGTTTAAGTATCTCTGGATCTTGTTGTCAGTGATGCTGAGTTAGAGATGGATAGACGGATTGGGGCTTCCTCAGCAGTAATGAGGGCGCTGCTTTCATTGTGATGAAGAGGGAGCTGAGCCGGAAGGAGAAGCTTTTAGTTTACTGCTCCATCTTTGTTCCAACCCTCACCTATGGTCACAGATCTGGGTGGTGACCCAAAGAATGAGGTTGTGGATGAAAGTGGCTGAAATGAGCTCCACTATCCGGAGGGAACTTGGAGTAGAGCCACCAGGGTTCTAGCTAGGATGAAATTATAGCGTTGTGGTGTTGGCGAGGGAGCGAAGCGACCAAGCCTGGGGGGGACGGTGCGGAAGATCCGCGATGCGGAGATTTTGGAAATTTAAGGTAAAAATTGGCCATTCTAGGGGTACCCAAAGGGAGAAATTGTACTTTAAAAACAATAAAGTCTTAATGGGAGATGTTCCCATCTTTGCTTTTGGCAGTGTGTTACCTTCATAATGGACCTTGTCAGAAGACATTAAAACTTAGACATAACCAGGAATAGAGATTTAAAAAAATGTTTATTAAAGTTACACACTTTTCAGTTATCCTGATGACAGACAAACAGACAGACAGACAAACCAACGCAACCAAAAACATAACCTCCTTGACAGAGGTAAAAACGCAGGTAACACGACCAAAAACATAACCCTTATGTGTGCGCGACTTCTGCGTTTGTTAAGTAGACCTAGTTCGGCTAGGAGCACTCTTTACTTCAGCTGCTGCGAGCCGCTGAGCGCCTACTGTTTCGTCTGCAGTTGCACTAACTACTGCGCAACCTTTCTTCAATTCAATTCAATTCAAAAATACTTTATTTATCCCAGAGGGAAATTAAATGTTGATGTAGCTCAATTAAATCAAAGAGTTATTATAGATGCTGATGGCTGTGGGCAGGAAAGATTTCCTGTAGCGGTCCGTTTTGCATCCAAACTGAAGAAGCCTTTGACTGAAGAGACTCTGTTTTCTGATAACAGTCTCATGGAGAGGATGTTCAGGGTTGTCCATAATTCTCTTGATTTTATGCAAAATCCTTCTTTGCATTATTGTCTCCAGAGGTTCCACAGTCGTCCCCAGAACAGAACCAGCCTTCCTTATCAGGTTGTTGAGTCTTTTTAGGTCCCTGGTTCTGATGCTGCTGCCCCAACAGATGACGCAAGAGGAAATGACGCTCTCAACAACAGACTTGTAGAAGATCTGCAACATCTTGTTGCAAACCTTGAAGGACCTTAGCTTCCTCAAGAAGTACAGTCTGCTCTGTCCTTTCTTGTAGATGGCTTCACTGTTGTGTCTCCAGTCCAGTCTGTTGTCCACATGAACACCAAGGTATTTATATTCCTCAACCACCTCCACTTCTTCTCCCATGATGGAAACAGGGTTTGATCTGACCTTGTTTCTCCTGAAATCTACAATCATCTCCTTTGTTTTGTTAACATTCAAGATGAGATGATTGTTCCCACACCATGCCACAAAGCGGTCCACCAGCTCTCTGTACTCAGCTTCTTGTCCATCTCTGATACACCCGACAACTGCAGAGTCATCTGAATATTTCTGTAGATGACAGGAGTCTGACTTGTACTGGAAGTCTGAAGTGTACAGAGTGAAAAGGAATGGTGAGAGTACAGTCCCCTGTGGTGCTCCTGTGCTGCTGATCACCTGGTTAGACACACAATTCTTCAGTCTGACAAACTGTGGTCTGTTTGTCAGGTAGTCATTAATCCAGGTGATTGTTGAGGCCTCCACCTGAGTCTTCTGGAGTTTCAGACGAAGCAGATCAGGCTGGATTGTGTTAAATGCACTGGAGAAATCAAAGAACATGATCCTCACAGTGCTGCCTGCTTTATCCAGATGACAGTGGGTTTGTTGAAGCAGGTGTATGATAGCGTCTTCAACTCCAACTCCATGGCGATAAGCAAACTGCAGGGGGTCCTGATATGTGCTGGTTTGCTTACACAGGTGGGTCAACAGGAGTCTCTCCAGGACCTTCATGATGTGGGATGTCAGGGCAACAGGTCTGTAATCATTGATGTCTGAGGGGTGAGTTTTCTTTGGTACCGGAACCAGACAGGATGTCTTCCACAACAGTGGTACCTTCTCTTGGGTCAAGCTAAGGTTGAAAAGGTGTTGCAGAATCCCACAGAGCTGCTCTGCACAGGCCTTCAGGACTCGGGGGCTGACACCATCTGGACCTGCAGCCTTGTTCCGGTTCAGTCTCTCCAACTGCCTCTTCACCTGACTTCTAGAAACAGAAAAGTGGGAGGGGGAGGCAAAGGGGACAGCAGCATCTCCTGATTGGGTTGAAGACAAACTAGTGGAAGCAGAAGAATCCATGACTGAGGTGGAGGTGGAGATGTTACAGGAAAGCTGTGGGTCAGAGGAGGGTGAGATGTCTCTTTGGCTGGGAACAGGAGGGGAGGATGGTGAGCTTGTTACTGAACTGAACCTGTTGAAGAATGTGTTCAGCTCATTTGCTCTGTCCAGACTCCCATCCATCTGATCCTCCCTCTGCTTGAGGCCTGTGATCTTCTTCATTCCTGACCACACATCTCTGATATCATTCCTCTGCAGTTTACTCTCAAGCTTCTTTCTATACACCTCTTTGCTCTCTCTGATCTTGACTTTGAGCTGCTTCTGTATACTCCTCAGTAACTGCCTGTCTCGCTCCCTAAAGGCTCTTTTTTTCTTGTTCAATAGTTCCTTTAGCTCACTGGTGATCCAGGGTTTGTTATTAGGGAAGCATCTCACTGTTCTGGTGGGGATGGTGTTGTCCACACAGAAGTTTATATAGTCAGTCACACACTCAGTCATGGCATTAATGTCCTCTCCATGTGGCTTACAAAGAGAAACCCAATCGGTTGCATCAAAACAACCCTGTAAGGCTTCTTCAGCTTCCTCTGACCACTTTCTAACAGTCCTTTTTGTGACAGGTAGTCTCTGGACAAGGGGTTTATATGCTGAACAGAGAAAAACAAGGTTGTGATCTGATTTTCCCAGGGGAGGTCTTGATTTGGAAATGTATGAATCCTTGACATTTGTGTAAAACAAATCCAATGTCTTGTTTTCTCTGGTAGAGCAGCTGACAAACTGTTGAAAAGTTGGCAGTGTAGCAGAGAGTGAGGCATGATTAAAATCACCAGATATTGCCACAAAAGAATTGGGGTGTTGCGTCTGTATCTTAGCAACAACGGAACTGATGACATCACATGCAGTGTCGGCAACAGCTGATGGTGGAATGTAAACAGCCACCAAAACAACACTGGTGAACTCTCTTGGCAAATAATATGGACGAAAACTTACTGCCAATAGTTCAATGTCAGGACTGCAGAGACGACTCTTCACAGTAACATGTCCTGGGTGACACCATCTGTTGTTGACAAGCACTGCCAATCCACCCCCTTTCCTTTTCCTGCTACTCTTTAAATCTCGATCTGCTCGTACAGTCAGGAAGCCCGGCAGAGAGACGCTGGAGTCGGGTATATGATCCTGTAGCCATGTCTCAGTAAAACACATAATGCTACATTCCCGATATTCTTGCTGAGTCCTTATCAAGGCTAAAAGTTCATCCAACTTGTTAGCTAACGATCTTACATTTCCCATGATGCAGGATGGCAGAGATGGTTTGAACTTCTTCTTTCTTTCTCTCCTCTTTGCTCCTGCTCTGCATCCACGACGCCTCCTTTTCAATTCCAGTGGGATTTCTGGCTTCAGTTGTCGAATTATTTCTGCTTTTCCAATGTTATTCAGCTGCTCCCTGTTGTAAACCACCTTGTTGCTATGGTGATGCATCATGACAAAAGAGTAAAATATACAAAAGTATTGGGAAAAATTAATCCAGCTGCACAGCATCCAAGGCAGGAAGGAACAGTTGTCCAAAAAATGCAATTTCTTCCAAGAAATAACAGGAATGAAATTTAGAGAAAAAGAAAAATCTCAATGTGAGGTACAGAGCTACTCCAACATGCTGCCACCCTCAGCAGCGCATTCTAGAACTATGTTGGCTGTCATCGTCAAAAACAGTAGGGTAAAGCCTACGTATGACAACAAGTAGGACAGAGAAAGAGACAGAGTAATTGTGGTTGCTTTATTCCATCATCTTTTGTGGAGAGGACTGTTTTCTGTTCTTTTCTCGAGCGCCAAGTCAACTGCACGTTGAGCTTAAATGATAACCTGATCAGCTCATCACATATTGTATGTAAGAAGCTTTGAAAAAGCACAGCAACCTTGACCGTTTTTGCTTACTTCAAATAGGGACAGGTTAATATAGACTACAGCTATTCTAACATGATTTCTGCCGAATCCCCTTACGTTTGCGCTTCTGCGTGTGTGAGTAACCATGGCTACGGAGCACTCTTACCAGAGATTCTAGGAGCCGCGGACGCTGAGTGCCTCTGCCTGGAGCTACAGTTTCATCTGCGGTTGTACCGACAGGCAGCGCAACCTTTCTTGGCTGCCATCGCGAAAAATGTGTCAAGTTTGTCAGAAAGGTGAAAATGGCATTGATCTGGCGTTATTGTACAAATAAATACAGACAAAATGCCGTTACGCTGTATTGAAAATAAGCGTAGCGGTCGAAAATAAGCGTAGCGGTCCAAAATTATAGCGTAGCGGGCCGTGACGCAAGTTTGCGCTAGCTAGAACCCTGGCCACTGCTCCTCCACATAGAAAGAAGTCAGCTGAGGTGGTTCACGCATCTGATTACGATATCGCTTGTTCAACTCTTTTTTTGAGTATGTTTTATCGGGAGGAGGCACAGGGGCAGACCCAGAACTTTAAGGAGGAATTGTATATCCCATCTGGAACACCTTGGGATTTGTGTCGCTGGGGAGAGGGATGTCTGGGTTTACCTCCTTGATCTGTTGCCTCAATTATTTCTGTCGTTAGGATCTTTTAATGTTATATTTGGATTCCATTTGATCATCGTTAATCTTTACACCCCTTTTTACTACAGGGAGTCGTACTGTTCACATCCACACATAACTTCATGGAGCTTCACCTTGTGTTTGTCTCTGTGTGGACAGACAGAATGTGAGCTCATTCTTCATGATTCCTCCACAGAGTGGACCAGCAGAGCTCAGAGGGTCCCAGTGGTCCGTCTGCCCAGCAGCATCAAACACAGCTGGACTCCATATTTATGGTCTGTACATGTACAACAACTATTTTTCCACCTGTTCTGTCCACAGTCCTCTCCATGCTGCACTGTGTAGACCAGTGGATTGTCAGTGTGTCCAACATGGATCTGATGTTTGGCTCCATTGTTTCAGTCTGATTGGCTCATTCATATAGTTTTCTGTTCCAGCTGCTGGAGGACAACATGCTCACTTTTGTGAAGGAGGAGCTGAAGAAGATCCAGAAGGTTCTGAGTCCAGATTACCCAGAATGCTTAGAGAGTCAGAGGGAGGATGAGGATGAAGAGCAGAGCAGCAGCAGAGAGGCGTTAGTGAAGATCACAGTTCACTTCCTGAGGAGAATGAAGCAGGAGGAGCTGGCTGACCGTCTGCAGAGCAGTAAGAGGATTTCTCTAAAGATTTAACCTGCTGGATAAATGACACATTTACTGATGTCTCAACACACAGAACAACAGCTATTAATTCTTTCATTCTTTATTTTCTTCTTTTGTGTTTATTTAGAGCTTCTTCCTTCAGTTTCTCAACTTAAACTTAAATCTGCTCTGAAGAAGAAGTTCCAGTGTGTGTTTGAGGGGATTCCTAAAGCAGGAAACCCAACCCTTCTGAATCAGATCTACACAGAGCTCTACATCACAGAGGGAGGGACCGGAGAGGTCAATGATGAACATGAGGTCAGACAGATTGAAACAACATCCAGGAAAGCAGGCAGAGCAGAAACAACCATCAGACATGAAGACATCTTTAAAGTCCCACCTGGAAGAGATGAACCAATCAGAACAGTGATGACAAAGGGAGTGGCTGGCATTGGGAAAACAGTCTTAACACAGAAGTTCACTCTGGACTGGGCTGAAGGCAAAGCCAACCAGGACATCCAGTTCATGTTTCCATTCACTTTCAGAGAGCTGAATGTGCTGAAAGAGAGAAAGTTCAGCTTGGTGGAACTTGTTCATCACTTCTTTACTGAAACCAAAGAAGCAGGAATCTGCAGCTTTGAAGAGTTCCAGGTTGTGTTCATCTTTGACGGTCTGGATGAGTGTCGACTTCCTCTGGACTTCCACAGCAAGGAGCCCCTGACTGATGCTACAGAGCCCACCTCAGTGGATGTGCTGCTGACAAGCCTCATCAGGGGGAAGCTGCTTCCCTCTGCTCGCCTCTGGATAACCACACGACCTGCAGCAGCCAGTCAGATCCCTTCTAACTGTGTTGGCATGATGACAGAGGTTAGAGGTTTCACTGACCCACAGAAGGAGGAGTACTTCAGGAAGAGATTCAGAGATAAGAAGCAGGCCAGCAGGATCATCTCCCACATCCAGACATCTCGAAGCCTCCACATCATGTGCCACATCCCGGTCTTCTGCTGGATCACTGCTACAGTTCTGGAGGATGTGTTGGAAACCAGAGAGGGAGCAGAGCTGCCCAGCACCCTGACTGAGATGTACATCCACTTCCTGGTGGTTCAGGCCAAAGTGAAGAAGCTCAAGTATGATGGAGGAGCTGAGACAGATCCACACTGGAGTCCAGAGAGCAGGGAGATGATTGAGTCTCTGGGAAAACTGGCTTTTGAGCAGCTGCAGAAAGGAAACCTGATCTTCTATGAATCAGACCTGACAGAGTGTGGCATCGATATCTCAGCAGCCTCAGTGTACTCAGGAGTGTTCACACAGATCTTTAAAGAGGAGAGAGGGCTGTACCAGGAGAAGGTGTTCTGTTTCATCCATCTGAGCGTTCAGGAGTTTCTGGCTGCTCTTCATGTGCATCTGACCTTCATCAACTCTGGAGTCAACCTGATGAGAGACCAACAAACAACATCCCAGAATTCTGAAACAAAAGAAGATCCATGTGCAGAGACACACTTCTACCAGAGTGCTGTGAACAAGGCCTTACAGAGTCCAAATGGACACCTGGACCTGTTCCTCCGCTTCCTCCTGGGTCTTTCCCTGCAGACCAATCAGAGGCTCCTACGAGGCCTGCTGACACAGACAGGAAGTAGCTCACAGACCAATCAGGAAACAGTCGATTACATCAAGAAGAAGATCAGTGAGAATCTGTCTGCAGAGAGAAGCATCAATCTGTTCCACTGTCTGAATGAACTGAATGATCGTTCTCTGGTGGAGCAGATCCAACAGGCCCTGAGTTCAGGAAGTCTCTCCAGAGATAAACTGTCTCCTGCTCAGTGGTCAGCTCTGGTCTTCATCTTACTGTCATCAGGAAAAGATCTGGATGTGTTTGACCTGAAGAAATACTCTGCTTCAGAGGAGGCTCTTCTGAGGCTGCTGCCAGTGGTCAAAGCCTCCAACAAAGCTATGTAAGTTAGTCAGTTCGTCATGTAAATTTATTTTTCATTTCTATTGTGACTAAATGTTTTTTTCTAATTTCAGTTTAATGTATAAAGTGCCACCTCAAAACAAAAAGTAATTTTTGTCACTTTCTATAAAGAGAGGAGGAATCCAGTGATGCATTTGAGCATGACCATATGACATTTCTTTGTTTATTTAATTAAAGAATTGTTTAATAATTTATTTTTATAACATTTTCTTTTTATTGTCTATTCAGTCTGATTGACTGTGAGCTCTCAGAGAGAAGCTGTGAAGCTCTGTCCTCAGTTCTCAGCTCCCAGTCCTCCAGCCTGACAGAACTGGACCTGAGTAACAACAACCTGCAGGATTCAGGAGTGAAGCAGCTTTCTGCTGGACTGAAGAATCCAAACTGCCAACTGGAAACACTGAGGTCAGGATTCATCAAACTGTTTTTATGAACAGCTAACAGAACACCTTTGGATGGTCTTTGTATGATTGTTACAGCAGCTTTAGGCCTCTGACACCACAGGAACCTACCTGAACCTGGAACCTGGCCCACAACCTGAAACCTGGAAGAAACTCTTTTTTGGGTCATTTGATCAGTTTCCTTTTGGGCTGCGTTTTCATCCAATAAATAATGTAGAGTGAAGATTCATACATAATGATTTGAGTGAGTTGTCCTCCACAAGTGTTTTACCTTGTTCCTTATAACTTAACTTATATGCATGACATTACGCTCCCTTTCAGTCGATTCACTCGGTACAACATATATAGTATGGGACATATATACACTCCCCGCAAAGCAGCCGTCAAACCTGGGTCAAAACCAGCAACCTAGTGCAGTTCAGGTGCAGAAAGAACAGAGTGAGCGACCGAAGGTCCTGTCCCATCCAAGCGGTAGAACCGAACAAAAGTGTGTGGTTTCTTACCAACTGGCTGCAGCACAGACATGACCCACAGAAACTCCTATTAACAGGACCCATGACTCTGCCACACCCCTGGTTGAATGAGCTCTGACACCCTGAGGTGGAGGGAGACCCCTGCAGCTGTAAGCTAGAGAAATAGCTTCGACAATCCAATGAGACAGTCCCTGCTTAGACAGAGCTTTTCCCCTGGCTGGATTGACAAAACAAACAGCTGGTCACATAAACGCACATTCTGTGTGCGGTCAATGTAAGCATGCAACGAACGCACCGGGCACAGGGAATGTAAGCACCTCTGCTCCTCAGTTTCAAAAGGAGGGGCGTAGAAACTTAAGAGCTCCATGATGATGAAGCTGTAGTCCATGGAGCTGTAGTCAGATGGAATAACCTGAGGTAAGAAAGATGCATTTGGGCGTAAAGTCACTGCAGAGCCATCTGATGCAAACTGAGTGCAAGACGGATGCACAGAGAGTGCATCCATCTTGTATGAAAAGCATTTCATATCCGCAGGCTCAATTGGCTCAAATGGAGGACCACAAAGGGCCTCAAGCACTAAGGTCAAACCCATGAATGGATGTTTGATTTAATCACAGGTCTCAGTCTCCAGACCCCTTTACAGGGCTCTAGAGTGTGACCAATTTGGTCGCACGTGCGACCTGTTTTCTCAATGGTGCAACTAAGAAAAATCTAAGGTCGCACAGGTGCAACCACCCGTTCGAGGAAAAAAAAAAAAAAAAAGTCTACGCGACTCTGAAAGTCTCCCTGTGGTTCAACAACAGACACACATTAGACCCATATCGTGGTCTAAACCAATCAGAGATAGTGAAGGGCGGGATCCCCCTCTGATTGGCCCGTGTACGTGTGTGTACGTTTGAACACGCGCATCCTGTAGTCAGGTGATGAACCGTCAGATAAACAGTGGATGTAGCCGTGAGTGATAAGATGAAAAGAACGATTGACAACTTTTTCATTAAGTTAAGGCCTGATACGTCCGAAAATAATCACAACCAATGCTCTGACACGGAGCCATCAACCTCCCACGTTATGTCATGCCCTGGTCCGGAGCTAGTATCAGATAATGAGCCACATATGATCAACTCTGAGCCAGAACCAACTAAAATTAAAAGGGAGAGTGGCTTGAACAGTTTCCCTGGTTAAGATGCAGTAAAGCCGATAATATAATGCACTGCATTTACTGTAAAGTGTGGCAATAGTGCATTTGTGACTAATACATTTCGAATTGAAACGCTGAAAAAGCACAACGCATCTATGAAACACATTACCAGCTCAGTGTCCCCTCTCCCCGCTGCCTTTCAGCGGCAGGCAGCAGCAAACACATCATCGGACGAGGCCGAGATGATAATCAAGTTTAACGTTACCTACCATATTGCTAAAGTTCCCTTCACTAAGTTCAAGTCCGAAATAATTCTTCAAAAGAAAAATGGCTTCAACATAAACCCGACAGCAATGATGTCGTGTGTGCGCAATTTATAGGAGTCATCGCAGATACATTGAAAAAAAAGACGTCTGTGCTAATTGAACAGTGAGTACATGGCATTCCTGATCGTTCAGGAATGCGTCAGTGTGTACGGCCGTATCTTAAGGAGAGGTAGACCGGTGAATATACTGATAAATATATTTAACCCAACTACAGGAGTTGGCCATCCGACGGGCATGTGACTGCAAAGGAAGATAGTCCATAAGACATTGAGCCATGAGATGTTCAGTTTGAAGCCCTTAAAACACTTGCAATTTTAATTTAGATTTTCTTTTTATTTAATTTATCTTGAGATGTTTTAAGTTTAAATTTCAGGCCAGTGAAGCACTTTAAGCACCAACACTTTTTCAGTAAGTTTCAGTAAGTATTAAATTCAGTAAGTTTGTAGAATTGTGCTTCAAATAAAGAACTTTATTTTGACCAGATTGCTAGTTAATCGTTTACAAGTCAATATTTCCTATATGGACAGCGATTTAAAAAAATAAATAAATAAATAAATAAAATAAAAAATAAAAAAAGGGAACCTGTAAAACTGCGGTGTTAAATGCAATGCGTTTGAAAATTTGGGTGCACCTAACTTTTGTGCTGGTGCACCTAAGAAAAAAAGTTGGGCAAAAAGTTAGTCTAGAGCCCTGCTTTAAAAAAGCGCATGGCCAGAGGATGAGCGCCTGCCGTCCCTCCATCAAGACCAACATGATGGGCAGCAACTTAAATAGACTTTAATTGTGGAAAAGGGGAGACCTTTGTCCAGGAGCTCCTGGAGAAACGTCAAAACATCCACAATAGAGCACTGAAAAGGAACAGCGTTCCTGTCCTGACACCACGACTCAAAATCCTGCTATTTGAGCCCCGTTTCCACTATGCAGTCCGGTACGGGTCGGTTCAGAACGGTTCGCTTATTTCAGTGTTTCCACTACCACGAAAGCATACCGGTCCCATAGTACCTGTTACCATTTTTGTAACCCTTCTGCTTGGGGTACCGAGCACACAGGACCGGTTCCAGGCTCTACTCTCCGTTGTTGGTGAGGAGGCTGGTTAGCGGGAGCTCGATGGCGCTGTGCGAAACGAAAAAGTTTTCCAGCTGATTGCCGCAAAGATGGCAGAAAGATGTTTCAACCGGACCGCGAGCCAGTGTCGCATTAAGCTGAAGAAGCTTCGGAGCGATTACCGGCAGATCAAGGACCACAACAGCAGGAGCGGCGTGGACCGAAAACACTGGAGGTGGTTCGAAATTATGGATGCTATTCACGCTTCGGCACGCACTCCGCCAACCCCTGAGGTTCCCCTTTGTACAGTGGGAATGCAAAGCTGACCCCAAAGCGAACCGACCTGTACCATACCGATACGAAGTGACCCGAACCGTACTGACAGTGGAAACGAGGCTTTATAGGCCTATAAACCTCTCGTGGAAGATGCTCTAGTACTCTGAATTGTTGCCTCCACAGCTGGAGACAGGCCCTGAGCACTTAATTTGAACCTCTCAGCAGGTATGCATGCAGTACGTCTGTATCTCCACCTTGCTTGAGAAAGGAGATCCGGGCGGAAACGCAGTCTGTGTACTAACTGAAACTGAGTGAGGCAGCGATAAAATGCGGCCACTCAGTGCTCCGATAGACACGCTCGGCTCGACATGACACAGAGCATATTTTGAGCCTGAGAAATCAAAACTGCTGACTTGGGATCAGTGAGTTTTTCTGACAATTCACGGAAAACCCCATCATCTGAATGTGAGACAAAACAAGCAACAGGTGCATTGCAACCTGCTCTCTGGAACTCTATCAGAGCCCAATCGTCCAGATGAGCTAAGATGCCAATACCCCTCTCTCTTAGGGATAGCTTAGGGACACACTTCGTAAAGGTGCGGGGGAGCGAGCAGCAGACCAAAGGGCAGCACCAGGTATCTGTAGGACGATGCCCTCAAACGCAAACCTCAGAAACTTTCTGTGGTCTGGATGAATTACTATGTGAAAGTAAGCGTCTGTGAGATCGATTGTTGCAAACCAATCTCCTGGGCCGACTGCGTTCAGCAGTTGCCTTTGTGTCTACATTTTGAACTTGTACGTTCCTCGGTATTTGTTCAAAACTCGCAGGTCCAAAATAGGGCGGAGCCCCCCTCCTTTCTTTGGAACAACGACGTAACGGCTGTAGCAGCTTTTGTTCGCCTCCAAAGTGAGAACAACTCGTATTGCTCTCTTTTCCAACAGTGAGTTTATTTCCTCTCCCAGAACTCCCGCTGCTTCGTTTCCTAAAAAAACGTTTATTTACAACTGAAATGAAATGGGGTGGTTTCGTCCGGGACTGTAGCCAGTAACCCATAGCCAAGCAACTGAATTGTCAGAGGGGAGCTTTTGCCCTCTTGTGGGCTGTGGAGGAACATTAGCTGACTGTCCATTTGTTTTGCGCACATTTGTGTCTTTTGGACTTTTTCGATACAAAATGCACTCTTTATTGAAACATCTGGAACATTTACACAAGCATAGGCAACATTTACTGTGAGTCCCTGAGAAACATTTAATACACCCAAACTGAGGGCCACCTGAGGCAACATAAATGCACTTGTGTGAGAGGAGAAATCATGCGTGGGAGACTGTGTCAGGGGAACACAATGTCTTTTTGGACAGGGTCCCTGAACAGAACGAAGATGGCCTCTCTTTGGTGGCAGCAGTTGTGGGGTAGCCACGTCTCCCTGCAGCTGAAGCTCCTGTCTATGCAGTTCCACAGCTAGGAGGGCTGTGGTTTCTTCTTGCAAAGAGGCAAGTCACTCTGGAGGCTTAGCGGTGGACCTTTACACCAGACTGACTGGAGGAGAATTTTATCAGGGTTTTGCGGCTTCACTGACTGGTGGCTTCGGTGCCCTCTCTATACTGCAGGTTTGTGAGCACTCACTGGTTTGGGTCTCACATCACGTCTGGGAATAACACTGGGACACATGAAGGGTGTAATCCGTGGTGATTCTGACCTCATTCAGCAGGGATACCAGTGGATTATCTGGGGTTACTTGTACTCCAAGCTCCGCCAGACACAGACACAGACAGAGTTCAGCGGGCTGTGGCTGCTTGTGCTTGATACATTTTGTCCAGCTGAGACGCTGAAAATCTGCAGGGCTTGGATAGAAGTGGTTTGGGCCGTTCACACCATAGTTGTAGGAAATAAGCGGCCAAATAAGCCGTTAAGGACAGCTCATGAGCGAGGGGTTAACCAACCCAGCTTTTTACGCGCCTTCCAAGTCCAAATATTGTCCACAACTGGGCACCGTAACGCTGGTTGAGATGTCCATGACGATCTTTTTTTTTTTTTTTTTTTTCCTTGTCCTGTCCAGCATTATGGCAGCAGAATTGTAATCTGAAAACCGTTTATGCTAAACACATTTGCTATGCCAAGGGAAGCTTTATGAATGTAAAACTCCCCTTGACGCCCATCAACTCCTCATTTTTATTAATTTATTTTTGTTACAATATTTAACATGATATGATAATAGTGCCGAACCGGACCGGGGGACAGAGAGAGAGGGAAAGTGAAGAAGAGAAAAAAAGAACAGAAACACGAAGAGACAAACATAAAAAACAATGAAAAATCCGACAACCAGCTGCTACACCTGTAAAAACAAAACTGAAGACGATTCACGGCTTTTGTGGGGAATCCAACCTTAGAAGCACCAGGAGCACCTGTAAGCAGACAAGCAGAGAACAAACACACAAACAAAAAAACAAAAAAAACACAAGCAGCAGCAATCTCATATAATACACAGGTGACCTTAAACCACAGGACAACACAACAACTGCTTAGTGAGCATGCTACTGGGCTAATGAATGTGTGTGTGTGTGTGTGTGTGTGTGTGTGTGTGTGTGTGTGTGTGTGTGTGTGTGTGCATGAACATGCAATACACATAGATGGTCCCACATAATAACCATGCTTAAATATCAGTGTATAGTGTCACATAGTGTCATATATTGCTCCGGGCCAATGTCCAGATACATTGGCAGATGGTTTTTCACCGTAGTTGGACAAGTCTGTAAATAAAAACCTGCGAAGCGCAAAGCTTTTTGAGCAGATGGGGAGGGGGCAGTTCACTTCAAATATTTCAGCTGCACAACGGTACAGCAAGATGAACGATGTGTCATCCTGGTTTGCCAACTGAAACTGAGTCTCGATGGTGCTCCTGCTCAGTCTCTGATAACCCAACAACATACTCCATGCGGTCTGCCTAGTTACACATAGGGACGTCAACCAAAAGATGTTGGTCTTTGGACTCGGACGAAGCCGGGTCCCTCGACTCAGAGAGTTGGGGGTCAGCAGCTGAGGCAGCTGTCTTACCCAGCACTCCTTCCAAAAGCTGACCCGTCTCTCCAGGGTTGATCACGGAAGCTGGTGACAGAACGCACAAGTCTCAACGCTCGTCTGGCGTGGACGATCCCCAGACAGACGGGGCACGCTTCATGCTGGTCCTTCTCATGAAGCGATAAGCTGCTCCCCTGAGGACAAGGGCGAACAGAGGACTTTTGTTTTACTTGTTTTAGCTTGGTGCTCATAGCGAGACAGTAAGCTTGTCACCAGAATGACAACCCAAAATCAGTGCTCCGCAGCCAGCACACTAAGCAGCAGGCAGCAGTGACTAACACCAACAAGAGTGGTTAAACTAATTTAGTTGGCTGTAGCCTTATGGGAGAACAAGGCTAACTAGCAGAAACTAGCAAGCCTGAGATCAACAGAGGCGTTCTTAGCGAATTGAAGAGCATAAGAACTGAGGAATGACTGGAATGATGACTGTATATACATCGCGGGTGGGGCTCGTCACACGTCATCACACATCATTTGCCTGAAGGCGTGATTAAAGGTGTCTTCTGCCAAAACACGCAAAGGCATTACATCCCATCCTACATGTGTTGTACCAAAGCTTAAATGTAGACCTGGTTATAATCAACTCTGAAACACTTTCACCAAAAATCTGATTATTTGAAAGCAAAGTTAAAAGTTTCACAAAGACATCCCTTTATTATAAGCCCAGACATAAAATGATGTGTATTTAAATGCTGTAACAGTTCCAAAAGCACTGAAGCAGTAGAGGTAAATACATGGAGCGATACAGCTCCAACAGCCTGCACACATTCCCACAGAATCAGACCAGTTTCTGGTGGACCATTAGCCTGGCTGACGCGTCCACATCTCGATGAGATGGTGGTCTGGGAACTAAGTGTGCATTTTCTCGTATTTGAGGCGTGGTTTACGAATGCCTAAAGCCGTTTATTGGGTACGAATGTCTATCAAATGGCGTCTGGTTCTTTCCATGCTGCTTTGCGCGCGATTCATAGCCAATTGTATCGCTTATACCAGATGACGTATGTAGAGCGACAGAAATTCGACGAGGAAGAAGAAGAAGAAAAAGTCAAGCAAAAGTAAACTTGCGTTCTAAGCTACTTAAAACACTTTCTAAGGCTGCATCGAACGGTAACATTGTGTCCGCTGCCATGTTGGATTAACACTCTACAAGCTTCGGTGTCGCGCATAGACGTCGTCATCGTCTTGCTGCCCCCCTCGTTCTGTGATTGGTTCCCTAACTCAGGCAAAAATAAGGGCGGTGGTTTCCAGGCTGCCTTTGCAGTGTGAATGAAATTGCGCGCAAAGCAGCATGGGAATTCCCAGGCTAGTGGACCATCACTTTTTGGAACAACACCGGTCCTCATCCCATCGCCCCGATGTTGTCCTTCGGACACCTGATGTGTTGACTCGTTTATAATGCCAGCATTTCTTTTTTACCTCTACAGGGTCCTTTGCTCAGACTTTACAGAGTTGATTCTTCTGTTTCTATTTCCAACCAGCAGCTTTTCTTCTGTTGGTGATTCCAGAACGAGGATCAGCAAATAAAATAGATTTAATTTTCTCTGCTTCACTGATGAGCGTCTCAGTTTCACATTTGTTAAATCAGCTTCTGCTTTACTGCTGCTCTCACTGTGGTGCAGACCATATTTTTATCTGAAAAGGACTCAGTAGGGGAGTGTCTGCATGTGTTCGGGGCTAAAATGGGAGTGGAGATCAGGTTCATCCATGTGTGTAGTTTAATTCTGACTCAGATATGTGAAGACACAAAGTCAGTGATGTGAGACTGTTCCAGTTTCTTTGAACATTTGATGACATTCAGTATCAGAGCAGTTCTCTCAGAGTTTCTGTTGTTTTGTTTGTCTGCAGCCTGTCAGGCTGTCTGATCACAGAGGAAGGCTGTGCGTCTCTGGCTAAAGCTGTGACCTCCAACCCCTCCCATCTGAGAGAGCTGGACCTGAGCTACAACCATCCAGGAGAGTCAGGAGAGAAGCTGCTGAGGGCTGCACTGAAGGATCCATACAAACTCAGGTATGGAGAGGCCTGCTGCAGCCACACACAATGTCTGATAGAGGAGGAAGAGCTGGAAACATGTTCTCTGTCCTGCACTCAGCCCTGTGTTTTTGCTTCCTGCTGAGTGTTACATGAACAATCACACATGTAGGAGCCTTTTTCCTTTGCTCACAGTAGAAATACTGGTTGAACATAAACAGCAGATATTTGTGGAGGAGGTCTCCAAGGAGAACATCTGCAGGAACAACAGTGAGAAGTGTCTGTTGGTCCCCTGACCCTGGATCAGATACAGAGATGGGTCCAGAACATGTTAGCCTAGCTTAGCACAAAGTTTTATAAAACCTTGTTCAGGTAAAGTTCCCTTTTATAAATCAATGTTCACCAGGAAATGTACACATGTGGATTAGACCTGTGTCCCTGCTTCCATACGCCCACATTTGACCATAAATGGTGGATGCAGAGCACCTCATGAATGTTGATGCTCAGGAATGCTCCTGATGATTTGAGTCTCCTGATGGTTCAAATACAGCAACACACCCAGAAAATGAATTTAGATTTGACAGACATCAACGTAAACGTGAATTTGGAAATATTTTTAAGATTAATTCCCTCCTTATTGTTGCCAGTGCTCTGTACAACATCACAGTGTCATTGCAGTATTTTTTCAATTAAATATTTTTATTTATAAAGTGCCAAATTACAACAAATGTCATGTCAAATCATTTCAAACATACAATCCAATTAGAATCCAATTCATTGTAATACAATCACAATCCAATCAAACTCAATTCATCCATCCATTGTCTATACCCGCTGGATCTGTCAGTCAGTCACGGGGGGCCGGAGCCTATCCCAGCGGTCATCGGGCGAGAGGCGGGGTACACCCTGGACAGGCCGCCAGTCCATCACAGGGCCACACAGAGACAAATGAGACAAACAACCACACAGAAGTTTCAAGTTTCAAATTTATTTTTCATATGCATGAAAACACAGGGTCAACAATGCAATGAAATGTGTTGGATGAGACCAACATGCGACTGAACAGTGCAATCAATAAGAAATGATAATAGATGGCGATATTAATATTGAATAAAACAATAAAAAAAGTGCAAAATGTCATGATGTGTTTAGGGGAGGACCCAGGTGCAGACACGACGGGAGGCAAAAATAAACTTAAAGGATTTATTTAACAAGGATAAACAAAAGGCGCAGCAGAGCTGGAATTATCAAAAACTAAACTGGACATAAAACTAAGGAAATAACAAAACAGACTAAAAAAAACTTGCAAAAGGACAGACGAGGAAAAACCAGGGACCGGGGCGAGATCACAAAGGCGAGGAAGGCAGACTAGAGTTACAGACCAGGGGACAAGACAAGACCAAAGACCAAGGTAATGAAGAGGTTCTGGCGAGGAGTGGTTGAACAAGACAGACATATATACTGGGGAGGTGATTACTGGAGTCGGTGAACAGGTGGCTGATTGGAAACGGGTTGCAGGTGAGTGAGTGAATGAGAGCAGAGGGCAGGAGAGAGACTGAGGAGAGAGAGAGATGGCAGAACACAGGGGGTGAGAGAGAGCACACTAAGGGAATACACAAGGAGAAAATAAAACATAACTGAATACTGAATAAACAGAACTAAAATGAAACAAAGACGAAATCTAAATACAGAAAACACAAAGTACTGAATAAAAATAACATCAATAACTAAGCCACAAAAACACAACTTAAAATCCAGATCCTGACACAAAATAGAAGAATTGCAAGTTTTGAAATACAATACAATACAAGTCTATTTGTTGATGAGCCTGATGGCTCGATGGAAGAAGCTGTCCTTGAGTCTGCGCGCTAGATGGCTGTGGTCCTTGAGGATGTTGTGCGTAAAAATAAATAAAAAAATAAAAATTCTTCAAAATAATTCCTTCGTTAATAATTGGTCACAAGTTTGGGGAAGCTGTTTGTTAGCTGCTTTGCAACCCCATTCACACGCCCTAGATTTAAAAAACATTGTTTAGTTAGGATTCAACCGCCAAGATACTCTAACATGGTTTTAAATAATTACCTGTCATTACGGCTGCCCCATCAGTCCCGAGCCCATACAGCCTCTCTGTTGGGACACCTTTTCTAAAAGCACTTGTTTTACAGCTGACACAATGGTGTCAGCTTTTCCGCCGGGTACAGTTACAAGGTCCAGAAATTGATTGTAAACCTTTCCCTCTTCATCCATGTATCTGTGAGAAAAGCATTTAATATCCACAGTTCTTCTACAGTGACCAAGATGTATGTAATTTTACAAAGAAAATAAATGCATACCTGACATGCAGATCTAGCTGCCTGGACACAGACACATCTGTGCTTTTCATCAATTTCAATGCTAATTGCCTGTGATGACCTTATGGCCATCAGGATAGGCTCCTCAATTTGACGAGATAAAATCTCAAGCATTTCATCAATGATACGATGTGATCTGTAATTATTCCTGTGGTCAAGGTAGAGATTTGGAAAGGGGGAAAAGGTACTTCATAACTTATTAAAACTGTATAGTCAATAATGTAGAGATTAAATGTATGTTTAGATATTGGATAGGTGACATTTGTCTTAAGGTTTAGGTGTGTTACCTTTAACTTTTTAAAATAATCACATCCCAAAAGCTCTGCCAGGCCCAGAAGCTGTGGATAGTTTGTAGGATGGGCCTGTTCATTTTTAAAAGCCAGTAGAGACACTTGAAGCCACCAGTGATGGCCTCGTGCTCTATCACAATACTAGGCTCAAAAGAGTCCATTACAGAGACACCTGCAAATGCCAAAATTGTTAGAAAATAATTTGGCCGTTACTAAATAAAGCTATATTATTATTATTATTATTATTATTATTATTATTATGATCTGGTATTGGAAATTACCAGATGCAACAGATGCCTGGTGGTGCTCTGTGGTGATGTGCCGCTCTAAATAGTCTTTTCTATAGGTAATGGCTTCGACCTCAACAAAAGCCCTATTTGTGCTGCCTGCCTATTAGCTAAATAGTCAGACATTCCACAGTCACACTTTGTGATTTTTTTTTTTTAAATCATATTACATGTATTACATAAAAGCTAATGATATAAAAAGAAGAATCAATAAAAAAAATATTTCTGAATATTTGTAAAGGATAGCATATTATGCAGACATTGAGTTTACCATGCTGTGTGTGGTACAACCATGACTTGAACTGAGACATGTTCAACCACTCAGGGTTGAATCCAGTGGCCCTGTGTTTGGCGCTTTTGGATGTTGCCAAAGTCCCATCTAAACAGAAACAGAACAATAGAAATCAGTTCCCTTGAACTGAGACCTGCTTTCTGTTTCTACATCTGTTTGTCCACCTCACCTGTTGTTTCAGCTGGCTCAGTCACAGCAGCATGTTGGATGCTGTCCTCCTCTCCTACTCTTTCTTCAATGCCTAACAAATCTATCTCTTTCTCCCCCTGACCCTGTCTTTCTGCTTGAGCAGCACTGGTTGAAGCCTGAAAATATTGTTAACAAATTAATAACATAGCTAATTACACTGGTCAGACTGTTCAGCTCTGTTTCAGACTGATACCTCCGGTTCAGGCTGGTCCTCTCTTTCAATCGCGGAAAATATTTTTCAATACTCATCTGGATTGAAGCAGCAAACATTCAGTGTAAGAGTTTAAAAAAACTACTTTATTTGATTCACAGCTGCTAGTGTTTTGACCTCGACAACCCAACTACATTTTTTTTTTTTTTTACCGCAAACTTGCGACTTGTAGGCTATGTGAGAGAGACGCGTGACTGACAGAGAGAGCAGGGAAAGGAAATGTAGCTTAACGAATACAATGTGTATTTTTAAAATAGCGTTAAAAAAAATAATAATAACGAAACGCAATATGTGGTGGCCGGTGTTGAATCTGTGGCGCACCACCACAAATTAGTCTGTGTGGGAAACACTGTGTTCAGGATCAGGGAGGAGGAGGTATAACTGCCCATTTTCACCACCTATGGCCTGCCCGTCAGGAAGCTGTAGATCCAGTTGCAGATGGAGGATTCCAGCCCCAGATCTGTTAGAGGGAATGATGTTATTGAACGCTAAGCTGTAGTCAATAAACAGCATTCTCACATATGTGTTCCCTTGGTCCAGGTGGGTGAGTGCAGTGTGTGTTGCCAGAGAGATGGCGTCGTCCGTGGATCTATTTGCTCTGTAGGCAATATGCAGGGGATCCAGAGTGTCAGAAAAGAAAGGAGCAGATGTGTGTTTTGACTAATCGCTCGAAGCACTTCATGATGACCGATGTTAGTGCGACAGGGCGGTAGTCATTCAGACAGGAAGCCACCGGTTTCTTCGGGACTGGAACGATGGTGGAAGTCCACGGACAGATGCAGGGAGAGGTTGAAGATGTTGGTGAACACTTTTGCCAGTTGATCAGCACACGCCATGACCTTTTTGAAGGACCGCCTCACATCGTCCCTGTCCAGGATCAGTGTGGCAGCCTGCAGGCTCCTGGTGTGTGTTGTATTTTCCACATCAAACCAAGCAAAGAAGGTGTTAAGCTTGTCTGGTAATAATGCGGAGGGCTGAACAGTGTTCGTGTTTCTCCCCTTATAGTCTGTGATACAGCGAAGGCCGCTCCACATGCGCCTGGGGTCAGGGCTATGATAATTGGACTCCACTCTCTCCCTGTAGTCCTTCTTGGCCCATTTGATGGACTTTAGGAGGTTGTATTTGGTTGCTTTGTAGGCGTCAGGGTCCCCTGAGTTGAAGGCAGCGTTCCTCGCCTTTAGTTTAAGGCGAATTCCACTACCTACCCTGGGTATCTGGTTTGGGTAAGTGTGGACGATACGCTTTGGAATGGTATCGTCAATGCACTTACTTATGTAGCCAGTGACAGAGTCTGTACATTTGTGGATGTTGCTGTCATTTCACCTGATCTGAGACCTTTTGTTCTGGACACTTGGGTGACACTCGTTCTGTCCTGGCGGTAGTTAGTGAAGCCCTCCACAGTAACGGCACAGTTTGGAATGTGAGGCTCACACCCACTCCAAAGGACAAGTTTAGAAACACCAATTAACTTAACGTGCATGTTTTTGGACAGTGGGAGGAAGCCGGAGTACCCAGAGAGAACCCACGCATACACGGAGAGAACATGCAAACTCCACACAGAAAGGCCCCAGCCAGGAGTTGAACCTGGAACCCTCTTGCTGTGAGGCGATGGTGCTAACCACCACACCTCCGTGCAGCCCATCCATTTTCTTAACCTCTTAATCCACATGGGGTCACAGTGACAATATGGCGAGTAGGGAGGCCCAAACATCCCTGTCCCCTGCAACTTCCAGCTCATCCTGGGTGACCCCGAGCCGGTCCCAGGCCAATCGAGAGACATAATCTCTACAGCGAGTCCTGGGCCTACCTCTAGGCCTTGTCCCAGTTGGTCGTGCCCGGTACACCAACAAAGGAACGTGACCAGGAGGCATCCTAATCAGATGCCCAAACCACCTCTACTGGCTCCTCTCAATGCGGAGGATGCGGAGTAGCTGGACTACTTTTGAGTCTCTCCCGAATGGCTGAGCTCGTCACCCTATCATAAAGCGTGAGACCCGCCACCCTGCGCAGAAAACTCATTTCAGCCGCTTGGACTCTTGCCCTCATTCTTTCTGTCATGATCCAGAATTCATGACCATAGGTGAGGGTAAGTAAGTAAGTAAGTAAGTAATTTATTTATACAGCGCCTTTCGCAGACCAGGGTCACAAAGCGCTTTACAGGTGCAATAGAAACACACAGTTAAGAAGTACATAAAAGTATTAGTTTAAAAAAAAGGCCAAAGCAACTCAGTCACAATCATAGCAGCCCAAGACAATTAAGAAATTAAGACAATTAAGAAAATTAAGAAAAAACCTGAACAAATAAAAAGGTCTTAAGTTGCCTTTTGAAGGCGTCAACAGACTCCATCGAGCGCAGAGAGAGCGGAAGATCGTTCCAAAGCCTGGGAGCAACAGCCTGGAAGGATCGGTCTCCTCTGGTCCGGAAACGCGTGCGTGGCACCATCAGAAGATTCTGATCCACAGACCTCAGAACCCTAGCTGGGGTGTAAGGCTGGATCAGATCTCTGATGTAGGGTGGAGCCTGACCATGCAACGCTCGGAAAGTTAAAACCAAAATTTTAAAATTTATCCTAGAGGAAACTGGTAGCCAATGAAGAGCTTTAAGAACAGGAGTTATGTGAGTCCTCCTATTTGAGCGGGTCAGAATTCTCGCAGCAGAGTTTTGCACCAACTGCAGGCGAGACAGCTCCTTCTTGTTCAAACAAGAAAACAGACTATTACAATAGTCCAAACGCGAAGACACAAATGCATGTATAATCAGCTCCAAATCATCCCGTGACACCATTTTCCTGAGTTTGGAGACATTCCTCAGTTGAAAAAAGCAGCTTTTGGTCAGCTGTTTGCAGTGTTGGACTAATGACATGTCCTTGTCAAACACAACACCAAGGTTTCTGAGGCTCGCTTTAACAGACTGGCCCAAGTCACCCAAGTACTGGTTAATCCCTGGAATGGAGTCATCAGGGGCAATAACCAGTGTTTCTGTTTTGTCCACATTTAGCTGCAAGGTGTTGTAATTTAGCCATTGTTTTATCTCCACCAAACAACGAACTAAGGAATTTAGCCTCTGGGGTTCAGTTGGCTTGAACGAGCAGTAAAGCTGGATATCATCAGCAAACATGTGGTACGAAATATCAGAAAAACTCTGGATGATTTTTCCCAAAGGGATCAAATACAACAAAAATAATACAGGACCCAAGACAGAACCTTGAGGGACTCCACACAGCAGATCTGCTGACTCAGACCTTATTTGGTTAGCTGTGACACTAAAACTACGCCCAGAAAGGTATGACGAGAACCAATGTAGAACTGAACCTGACAGACCCACTTCATCCCTCAGTCTACTCAGCAGGATTTGGTGGTCGATGGTGTCAAAGGCTGAGGACAGATCTAAAAGAACTAGAACAGTGCATTTTCTCGAATCAGCAGACATCAGAATGTCACTGGACACTTTCAGCAAGGCCGTCTCCGTAGAGTGATATTTGCGGAAACCAGACTGAAACGTCTCATGGATGTTACTTTGATCCAGGAATAATGACAGTTGTTCAGAGACCACCTTCTCTAGGATCTTGGACAAGAGTGGTAGCTTTGAAATAGGTCTGAAATTACTGAGTACAGTCGGGTCTAAGCCTGTCTTTTTAAGTAAGGGCTCCACTATGGCATGCTTAAATGTAGTGGGAAACACACCTGTTGAAAGAGAGAGGTTAACCATTTTGGTAACCCAGGGGCCAATTACATCAAACACTTTCACAAAGAGCCTACAAGGAAGGACGTCCGATGAGCAAGAGGAGGGTTTCATCTTGGTCACCAGTGCCGAGATATCAGCAAGAGTCACTAACTTAAATGAGGACCACAAGCTTGAGACAGGCTCAATGACAGCAGGGGTTCCACACAAAGGGGGAGGGATTTTCTCCTTGATCATCTTAATTTTGTCAACAAAAAATCTCAACAATGCATTGCTGTCAGCTTCACAAAAAACAGGGGTAACTGGTGCAGCAGGACATACAAGAGAATTTATGGTGTCAAACAATACTTTGGGGTTTTTCTTATTTACTGTTACCAGTTGACGAATATAGTCAGATCTGGCATTTCCCACCATCTCATTGTATGAGGACACCAGATCTCTGAGATAAAGTCTGTGTACCTCAAGATTTGTGGATTTCCACAGACGTTCAGTCTTCCGACATAGTCTCTTCACACTCAGGGTATCTTCATTTGTCCAAGGGCACACTTTTTTCTGCATTGACAAGTTTGATTTGACAGGTGCCACCTGATCCAGAATTTTAAAACAATGATTGGTAAAACAGTGAATAAAATTGTCCACATCGAGGCAATCCATGAACAAAAGAGGGTCAAACATAGCAGAAAAACTGTCTACAGTATTAGCAGAGATAACACGCCTCTGAGACAAAACTTCTAAGGGCTTAGGCTCAGGGCTGAAGTGCAGATCAAACAAAACAAGACAATGATCACTCAGATGGACGTCCTGTACAGACACATTTGAAATGTCCAGGCCAAGAGTAAAAACTAAGTCTAAAATGTGGCCTTTTTGGTGTGTGGGCTCAGAAACATGTTGATCAAAATTAAAAGCTTCAGTCAATGTTAAAAGTTCCTTTGCGGAGCAAGATGAGCTGTCATCAACATGAAGGTTAAAATCTCCAAGGATTAAAACAGTTTCCAACTTTATTATGGAGGATAAAAAGTCACTAAAATCCTTCAAGAACACAGAAGCAGGACCAGGAGGACGGTAGATTGACACACAGTGGAATGGATTTAAAGAACCCACTTTCACCATCTGGGACTCAAATGAAGTGAATTCCAAGGTCTGAGTAACTTTGCAAGCACAACTGTCCCTGTAAACAACGGCCAGACCCCCCCCACGACGGTGGGGGCGGGGCTTCCCGAGAGCAGAGCAGCCAGCTGGACAAAGTTCATTAAGATGAATAAACTCTTCCTCTCTCTGCCATGTCTCCGAGAGACACATTAAATCCAGATTCTCTCTTGAGAAAAGATCGCTCAGAGAGAAGGATTTATTTGAAATAGACCGGGCATTCAACAGGCCGATATGCAAAGTTGGTGACGTCACGGAGGCAGTGTCCGCGGAGCGCAGTGGAATTGGTCGAAGGCCTGTCCAGCGGTCATGTGTGCTCCAGCTGGACCGTGCAGGAACCGATGTAAACACGGAAGAGCGTGGAGGCTGTGAAGGACACTGATCACTACTCCAGCGCTGTGTAGGCTCCAAGACTGTCGTTGTGGTCCAAGCAGACGGCAGCGTGAATGTGCTGTCGCACACATTGAGGAGAGGGATCCGGCGCAGACACCTTGCGCGTTTTCCCTGGATCATGGCAGGGCCCAGGCGTGCTGCAGCGCGTCTTCGCTTGGCCTGGACTCCGGAACGCGATCCTCTTTTCCTCGATTTCCTGCGAACTTTGCCCGGCACCCGATAAAGCAGCAAGTACTCCGGTGAGTTTGGGCGGATGATAAAGGGAGGAGGAAACGCCCGTCTGTACCTGTCATGTGTATTAAACAGGCCCTCCATCCACTCTCTGATACAAAACAGAGAGTCCCGATCATAGGTCCGTAAAGCTGAGACACATCCATTCGAAACACGGGCTGATATGATGACATATATTGCAAAGATTGCCATTAATAAACTATACTGCAGGAGACGAGCCGTGGCACTGCCAATCACAGGCGCCATCTTTTCATCATCAAGTGTCCAAAGGGATGTAAACTGCCCAAAAAATCGAAAGCTTTGCTTTGAGGTTCAGCTCCCTCTTCACCACAACAGTCCGGTACAGCGACTGCATCACTGCTGCCCCTTATCCCAGTCTGCGGCTGATCTCACCGTGCCTTCTCCCATCACTTGTGAATAAGACCCCGAGATATTTAAACTCCTCCCACTGGGGTAAGTTCTCTCCCCCTTACCTGGAGAGGGCATGCCATCCTTTTCCGTGAAAGGATGATGGACTCAGATTTGGAGGTGCTGATCCGCATACTAACTGCTTCATACCCAGCTGCAAACCGTTCTAGTGCATGCTGGAGGCACACATGTGATGGAGCCAAACAAGTCGGAAGTCGGAAAGAGTCCGACTTAATGCCTAGTATATGGACGCAGCACTCACATTGGGAATAAAGAGACCGAACAGCCTGCACTAGTGGCCCCAGCACCCCATATTCCCACAGCACCTCCCACAAGACCTCTTGGGGCACACAGTCTTAGGCCGTCTCCAAGTCCACAAAACACATGTAGACTGAATGAGCAAACTCCAATGCCCCCTCAATGAGCTGTGAGAGGGTGAAAAGCTGATCCGTTGTTCCACGGCCAGGGCGGAACCCGCATTGTTCCTCCTCAATCTGAGGTTCAACTATCGGACGGAGCCTCTTCTCCAACACCCCGGCATAGACTTTCTCAGGGAGGCTGAGAAGTGTGATAGTTGGCACACACCCTCCAATCCCCTTTTCTAAAAATAGGGACCACCACCCCGGTTTGCCAGTCCAAGGGTACTGCACCCGAGGTCCATGCGACATTGCAGAAACATGTCAGCCATGACAGCCCCACACCACCCAAAGCCATAAGCATTTCTGGGCGTATCTCGGCACATGAGAGAACTTCTCACAGAGGTCGGAGTTGAAATCATTCCGCACAGGTTCCTCTGCCAGTCTTTCCCAGCATATCCTCACGACACGCTTGTTGCAAGCTCAGCACCTCTCTTCACCCAAGTGTCCAGAACAAAAGGTCTCAGGTCAGGTGAAGTGACAGTAAAATCGATCGTCGACCGTCACCCCAAGGAGCTCTGGTACCAGGTACACTGAATGAGCATCATCGTACATGGTGTTTGTTATGGACAGTCCATGGCTAGGACAGAAGTCCAAAAACAACAACTCATTCCTCAGGATCGGGCAGGCGATTCCTCCCAATCACCCCCTTCCAGGTTACCCAGTCATTTCCAATGTGGGTGTAAAGTCCCCCAGTAGGACTTATGGAGTCCATCAGTGGGGCCCTTTCCATAACCCCACCCACTCCCTCCAAGAAGGCCGAATAATCTGAGCTGCTATTCGGTGCATAAGCACAAATAACAGTCAGAGTTTTCCTCCCTGCAACTTTAAGCCGCATAGAGGCGACCCTCTTATCCACCGGGACAAGCTCCAATTTTGTGGCAGCCAGCCAACCAGGGGCTTGTGAGCATCCCCAAAGCTGCACGGTGCCTCCCTCCATTCCAGGGACCATTCCACATCCCAAAAATCAGTTTCTGTCACAGGGGACCGCGATGCAGCAAACCCCCCACTCTCCACTACTGCCTTAGCAGCATTGAACCTGGCCCCCATGTTGGAGCTTGAGGGGGGTTGGCCCACACGATCCTCCCACATCGCCTTTTCGGGCTAAAGCCCGGGTTATGTGGGTTGCTACCAGGTGCTCGCCAGCGAACACCACGCCCAGACCTGGCTCAAGGGGTGGGTTCCAGCAAACCTACACCAGGCAGGGTACACGCTTTCTTGTGTTTCTTCTGCATGATTTTCGGATCCTGTTTGTCTGGGTCTTCACTCCAGACCTGTTCTCATTAGGAGACCCTACCAGGAGCATAGAGCTTCCAACGACATAGCTCTGGAGATCACTAGACCACGCAAGCCCTTCCGCCCCAGCAAGGCCACGATCCAGGAAGGGAATCTCAATTCAATATATTCCACATTAGTCCAATTCATACAGAGCCAATTAAAAAGCTAAGGAAACCAACAAATTGCACTGACACTTCTCTTCTCCAATCTCGTCCTGAGTGTGCACAAGGCGACTGTGGAAAGAAAAAACTCCCTTTTAACAGGAAGAAACCTCTATCAGAACGAGAGCCAGAAAGGGCAGCCATCTGCCACGGCCAGCTGGGGGTTGAGAGGACAGGAAAGTGTGCACAACAGGCACCATAACAACAGGCCAGAGATACCTGCTGAGAAAGAGAAACGCAAGTTAATGACAACAATAATGTCATAGGTACATGGAGAGTAAAGAGAGCAGAGAGAGAAGAGGTGCATCGTGGGAGGTCCCCCAGCAGTCTAGGCCTATAGCAGCATAACTATGGGATGTTTCAGGGTCACCTGAGCCATACTTAACTATAAGCTTTATCAAAAAGGAAAGTTTTAAACCTAATCTTAAAGTTAGAGATTAGGCTGCTTGAACCCAAACTAGCAGCTGCCTGATAACTGAAGGCTCTGCCTCCCATTCTACCTTTAGAAACTCTGGGAACCACAAGTAAACCTGCAGTCTGAGAGCAAAGTGCTCTGTTGGGAAAATATCCAACAATAACATATGATGGAGCTCGGTCATTAAGAGCTTTATATGTAAGGAGAAGAATCTTAAATTCTATTCTGAATTTAACAGGGAGCCAATGAAGAGAAGCTAAAACTGGAGAAATATGATCTCTCCTGTTAGTTTTCATCAGAACTCTGGCTGCAGCATTTCGGATCAGCTGGAGGCTTTTCAGAGAATTTGTGGGACAGCCCAATAATAAAGAATTACACTAGTCCAATCCTGAAGTAACAAACGCATGGAGCAGTTTTTCTGCATCACTCTGAGACAGGATGTTCCAGATTTTAACAATATTACGAAGGTGAAAGAAGGCACAAATCTGTTTTATTTGTGAATCAAAGGACAGATCCTGGTTAAAAAAAAAAAAAGACTCCTCACTGTAGTACTACAAGCTAAGAAAATACCATCTATTTCAGAGTAAGTATATAACTAGGTTTTTCCCTTCAGTTTTGTCTGAATTTATTGAGTTATCCAGGTCTTTATGTTTTTCAGACATGTTTGTAGTCTGACCAACTGATTAGTTTCATCTGGTTTCATAGATAAGTGCAGCTGAGTATCATCAGCATAGCAATGGAAATGTATGCCATGCTGTCTGATAATTTTACCTAATGGAAGCATGTATAAAGTGAAAAGAACTCTATGGAACTCCATGACCTTCTCTGGTGTGAGGAAGATTTTTCACTTACATAAACAAACTGGAATCTATCAGATAAATATGACTGAAACCAGCCTAATGCAGTTCCTATAATCCCAATAACATAATAACAATTGAAGTCTCTGTAACAGAATGCTGTGATCAATTGTATCAAATGCCACACTGAGATCCATGAGGACAAGCACAGACACAAGTCCGCTATCAGGGACCAAGAGGAGATCATTGGTAACTTTCACCAGTATTTATCTGTTTACTTCCAGTTGAAAAGCATTACCTCGAATTTAAAAGAGCTGACTTTAATCTTGGCTGCTTCACACCACTGTGAAACGCTCCAGTGCATCTGAAGCTCATGGCTTGAAGAAGACAACAGAACCACATCATCTGCAAAAAGCAGTGATCTTGAGATCTTGTCCATGAAAACCACAAACAGATCGAGGACTTGTGGCAGTCATGGCAGTCTAACAACCATAAAAAAGAAAACAAGTGTTTTTTGTGCTAAGAATGTGGTCACAGTTCTTGCTTTATTTATACAGGGACAGGAATAGTCTGCAAAAGCAACTCTAGTACCTTGTTCTCCCACAGCACACCCCATAGAATTCCTTAGTTGACACGATCGTAACATTTATCCAAATCCACGAAACACATGTAGAATGGATGGTCAGTCTCTTTTGACTTCCTTCGTAACTGTACATGGCTGAACGTCTGGCCCACTGTTATACGACCTGGATGAATACCACACTGCACATCCTCCTCCGTGGTTGGATAATCATAACCTGACTCACGTCATCTGGCTGCGTTCACCAACTACACGCGGGGGCATTCCCTTTCCTCACACAGCCATCTGAGGAGCCTGGGAGTCATTGGTGTTTCGTCCGATTAGAAAATAATCAGAGCCAATCATTAATCGCTGGGTGGGACTTTGGATGAATGGGCGGCGTTATGGCCGGATACCAGAGGGCGGGAGTCAGGTAAGCTCTGAGCTACGTCACAGGTTGAGTCATTGGGAGTGGCTGAAGTGGCGTGTCAGTCAAGATGACGGACAGATTCTTCATCCAATCACATGCACGAGTTTTAGAAAAAATAGCCCCATTTGAAATCGTGTCGGTTGTGGGCTCGTCCCAGATGGTATGCGAATACCAGAGGGCAGGAGTCAGGTAAGGATAGTCAGTCTTCTGGCCACAACTGCTGGAAGCTTCTTCCACAATGGAGGTCCTGAACATAGTCCATTCAGATTCCATGTCCCCAACTCCCGGTAGGGAAGAAAATAACTCCCAGAGCTGTATGTCGAAGATGCAAAATCTGTCCGGCAGTCTTTCCTGTCATAGATTCAACTCACCACCCGCAAGTGATCTGTTCTGCCCCTCTTTCACCCGAGTATCAAAGACATATGGCCACAGGTCTGACGATAGAACCAGAAAATCAATAGTCGACCTTTTGCCGAAGGTGCCTTGGTACAAATTACACTAATGAACCACTTCATGATTGAACAAGGTTATTGCGGCTTTTCAAGGTATTTAATAAGAAACGTGTACATAAGATGTAAGAACGTATACACCGTTTGCGTATGTATCAAAGCAATCAAACTAAACAAAAAGCGGTCAACAAAAATTACAGATACCTAACTCGCCTCTCTTCTGCCCAAGTGCAGGGGATTCCGTCCCTGTTATAACCTATGGCGGTCATCTACGACGCCCATGTGACCCAAACCCCACATATCACCGTGTCAACCACACCAAACAAATCAAAGCCCAAAAAATGATGAGCAAAACAATATATGGCTCCTGCAACGGTGTTTGTAAAGGACAATCCATGACAAGCACAGAAGTCCAAAACATTGCTTGGGTTTAGATCAGGGAGGCCTGTTCCTCCTAGTCATGCATTCCTAGGTCACTCCATCACTGCACACATGGGCATTGAAGTCCCCCAGAAGAACAATAGAATCACCAGGTGGCAATCCCACCAGGATGTCACCCAGAGACTTCAAGAAGGCCTGATCATCTGAAACGTTGTTTGTTCCATGCACACTAACAACAGCCAGAGTTTCTAACAGCTACAGCGAGATAAATCTCTTGGTCACTGAACTCTAATGGCGCTTTTCCACTAGCTCGGCTCGGCGTGCTATTGCGTGTTTCCACTAGCACGCTGTACCTGCAACCAGGACGATTTTCCATATCACCTCAGCCCTGGTTCCAAGCGGGCCGAAGCGTTACTAAAACGTGACGCCAGCCGACTGCCTCCCACTGATTAGGCGATGAGTGTCGTCACTGGAAGCATCATAACGCGGATAATAAAAGCTAGCGTTAGCAACCGTTAGCTTACCTCCAAACGGCATCTTTTTGAAGCTCGTAACAAAACTCTCCGGTACTTTTCAATACTGTTTTGTCTGGCGGCCAGGAGTCTTCTCTGGCTCTCTTCTCTTGCCTTCTGTGTGACAAAAACCCACAGGGTGAGCAGCAACACGCGCAGCCGTGTTACTACGACCCCGCCCACGTCGAGGAGGCACGAAGTATACTCGTTTGTAATGGAAACACAACCAAACCGAGCCGAGCTAGTGGAAAAGCGCCATAACACTAACATGCCTCATAAGGGAGCTCTTGAGTCAACCCCCTCTCCATGAGTTAGGTTCCAGAGCCCGGTGATTCCAACAATATTTAGTCAATATTACTTCACCTCAAACACTAGCTCAGGCTCTTTCTCTGCCATCAAAGTTATGTTCCGCATGTGCAGATCCAAATTTTCGATTTTTAGGAATCGTATGCCCTGGCCCCCACCTTTCCTGTCACTCAGCTCACACTTTACCCAACCTTAAATTTCCTTTCCTCAGGTGTCAAGCCAATATGAAGGTGGCATCCTGTGGCTTCTTCGGGCTGAGCCATCAGGCATTTACAGACAAGCCCCCTTCCATGGGGTCCCCCGGATTCTCTTTTCCTGATAGGTGACAAGGTGACACAGTGTCGCTCTATCGATGTCTTTGAATCGCTCTTAGTCTGATTCCTCAGCTGAGACCAGTTTGACTTGGGAGAACCTGCCAGTGGTTAACGCCCTTGACAGCACACTTTTCACAATTGGTAACAGCAGTTGTCCCTCGGTGTCCATGCAGCGGTTGATTCATCTGCAGGTTGTCATGCAGGAGCAAGTTGAAACATTTCTTGCCACTCTTTAGCCCTCAACAATCTTTTGAAAATGCGACTGGAAGTAATAAGTGCAGAGCCACAAAAAGGATCTAAGCTCACTTAGCTCACTATACACTCTGTGTACATTACTTTTTTTGCCAAATCTCAAAGTACTGTTTCTTCAAACAGATCTAAAACTAATCTATACTGAACTTCAAAAAAATTAATTTCCATACTGAATGGTCTCCAATTCTTTCTTTCTAATTTAATAAAGATTACTGGACAGGACTTAAAAGATGCTCCATTCGAATGTTTCTGTCCAGATGTTTTCCTGTTCCTGTGTAGAACAATGTGTGTGTGAGAGCCATGTAATGTCCATGTTTGCATGCTGAAATGTGCTGCTCTGACCCCCCTCCTCCTTTCAGGATGGAGCCTGCTGGAGAACGATGGTTGACACCAGGTCTGAGGAAGTGTAAGTGTGTTCTTCATCTGATTCATGACATCCAACCATCTTATTCACATCATTCATTGATCAAAGTGAACAGATGATAGATCAATAACTGCAGCTGGATTGTGTTTGTTCTCTCCATCAGATTCCTGCCGACTCACAATCGACACAAACACAGTGAACAGAAACCTCAAACTGTCTGACAACAACAGGAAGGTGACACATGTGAAGGAGGAGGTTCAGTCATATCCTGATCATCCAGACAGATTTGATGGCCGGCCTCAGCTGCTGTGTAGCAATGTTCTGACTGGTCGCTTTTACTGGGAGGTCGAGTGGAGAGGAAGAGTTTTTCTCTCAGCGACTTACAGAGGAATCAAAAGGAAAGGGGGCAGTGATGAGTGTATGTTTGGATGGAATGATCAGTCCTGGAGTCTGAGATGTTCAGATGATGATGGTTTCTCCGTCTGTCATAAAAAGGGAGCAACTTTCATCTCCTCCTCCTCCTCCTCCTCCTCCGTCACTAACAGAGCAGCAGTATATGTGGACCACTCTGCTGGCACTCTGTCCTTCTACAGAGTCTCCTCTGACACACTGATCCACCTCCACACCTTCAACACCACATTCACTGAACCTCTATATCTTGGTTTTGGGTTTTTGTTCAGTTCATCTGGTTCCTCAGTGTCTCTGTGTTGAGTATAAAGAGTTTCCTCCTGTCAGAGAATCACTGTTGAACAGATAGTTCAGTCTGTACATGTCTGTCTTTTTCATTCAGAAACACCTTTTCAGATTCATGGATTCAGTCAGTTTGTTTGAAACTCTTCTGAATGATTCCTTGGAAACTTCTTCCTCTTCCAGTCCTTTAAAGTTGAAAGCTGCCATTCTTCCAGGATGTTGTTTTTCTGTTTGTTTCCAGTCAAAGCTTCACACTGAATATCAGTATGTTGAATTGAATTTTGATAATTTTGAAACACTTGATTTGAACTTTAATTGAAGAATATTTACTTTTTCTCTGAATGCATTTATCTGTTAGATTTTTCTTTTAAAATATTTAAATGTTCTTTGAATAATTCAAATATTTAAGGAAACAAAATGTAATATTTAATGGTAGCCTGGCTGACGCGTCCACATCTCGATGAGATGGTGGTCTGGGAACTAAGTGTGCATTTTCTCGTATTTGAGGCGTGGTTTACGAATGCCTAGAGCCGTTTATTGGGCGCTACGAATGTCTATCAAATGGCGTCTGGTTCTTCCCATGCTGCTTTGCGCGCGATTCATAGCCAATCAGTGTTAATTTCGTCAGCTTTTTTTAATTTAGTCTTAGTCTTAGTCACAATGTCGAAAATCAATTTTAGTCTTAGTCATATTTAGTCATTGCCTTCCCAATTTAGTCTTAGTCTTAGTCATAATGACGAAAATCAATTTTAGTCTTAGTCAAATTTTAGTCATTTTAGTCATTTTAGTCAACACTGACTGTACATAATAGAACTTCTCTACACACGGCGGCATGATCAATCATTATCATGCAGGTTGTTTTGTTGTCCTTGTTGTAAACGAAATGGCTCCAGCTCCAACAAACCATATACCGGCAGGTGAGCTAAATGCTACAACTAGCATGCACATGGCGAGTTACACATCAAAGCAACAGAAGCTACGGCTGCAGCAACCTGAATACATTACATGAACAATATATACAGCCATACTCACGTTTCATTTACGCACACACCACTTGCCGGGACATTAATCAACAGCTCGATCTTCACTCTGTCGAGCACACACCTGTTTTAACCGAGCACCGACAGTTACGCTACATGACCAGCAGGGGGCCGCTCCGCTCTGAACTGACCAACACAACTTTGGAGCATTTTCTACATCAAGAAACACTTATATTAACAATTACAAATTACAAATTAATTATAAACAATTAAATTTGTTAATGTCCATTCGTCCATGGCTTGTAAATTTCGTCTTATCTTAGTCTCGTTAACGAAAATCATTTTTTATTCTCGTCATATTTTTATTTTCTGGAAGCATTTTTGTGCGTCATCGTCTCGTCATCGTCACGGGTAAAAGGGGCGTTAACGAAATATTTTCGTCATCGTCCTAGTTGACAAAATTAACACTGTAGCCAATTGTATCACTTATACCAGATGACGTATGTAGAGCGACAGAAATTCGACGAGGAAGAAAGCAATGAAATCTTTCAACGCCAAACGTTGCTCTTTTTTAAAAGTAAACTTGCGCTCTCTAAGCTACTTAAAACACTTTCTAAGGCTGCATCGAACGGTAACGTTGTGTCCGCTGCCATGTTGGATTAACACTCTATAAGCTTCGGTGTCGCACATAGACGTCGTCATCCCCCCCCCCCCCCGTTCTGTGATTGGTTCCCTAACTCAGGCAAAAATAAGGGCGGTGGTTTTCAGGCTGCCTTTGCAGGGTGAATGAAATCGCGCGCAAAGCAGCATGGGAATTCCCAGGCTAATTTAATGGTGGATTAACCTTGAATGTCAAACATGAAGCTTTTTCCAGCAACTCGAGAGACATTTAGATGAGAAAAAGCAAAGTCAAACCTCTGTCCTGCCACAAACACATCTCATTAGAAACTGATGGTCTGAATCATTCCTGACTGCAGCTTCAGCTGATAGTGATTTAACATCCATCCATTTTCTATAACTGCTTAATCCGTCGGTCGGGTTGCGGGGGGGCTGGAGCCTATCCCAGCGGACATTGGGCGAGAGGCGGGGTACACCCTGGACAGGTCGCCAGTCCATCACAGGGCCACACAGAGACAAACAGCCACACACATGCTCACGCTCACCCCTAAGGACAATTTTAGAGACACCAATGAACCTAACATACATGTTTTTGGACATGTATATTAGGAACAAACATACATGTGTATGATTGGAGAGAACCCAATCATACACCTCATATGCTGTGAGGTGACAGTGCTAACAGTGACATAACAATATCTAGAAAATCTGACACAGACTCACTTTTTACAGCCAACATTTACTGTTACACATCAATGAAGCAGCTTCAGATCCACAAAGACTTCTTTACTGAAGTCAACAGCTTCTTCTAAAATACTTTGAATCCTTTTGTTGAATCATGTCAGAGGCTCAGTTCAGTTCTGATAATTAATGCAGAGCACCTGAAAATGAGTTGAGGGTTAAATGTCTAAAAACAAGTTTGAAAATGTATGAACCTTAATAAAGAATATAACAAACAGTTCTGCTGCTTTCAAGTTCTTGGGTTTGGGACAGAGTCGGAACCAGAAACTAAATTACTTTTCCATCCAGAAATCTGAAGGAGGATCATGCTGTTCAAACAGCTGTTTTGTTTGAGTCCTTGTTTAAAATGAACATGCAGTAACTAGAGCAACAGTAAAGGGAAACAAAGCAGAATTCTCCTTTGATATCATTCTGGGAATTTAGTCCCAGAACCATCAAACTGGAGTGTGTGGCACATGTGGCACTACAGGAAGCTTTCTTTTCAAGAAAGCAACAGGAGGGTGAGAGCTTGCTGGAATTTTCTTTGGGGCTGATGAGCTTAATGGGGAAGATCAAGCAGGTGGCACCAAATGCAGTACCAAACGCAGATGTTCTTTTGAGAGACCAATTTATAGAGTACGTCATGGATGGAGCCTTGCGCAGGGATTTGAAGCAGTTCGTTCGAGGTACCCCGACTGCTACATTGCTTGATGTTCGAGGGGAGGCAATTAGGTGGGAGCGTGAAGGCATGCCAGTGGCCATGAGGGCCTCCACTCAGGTGCAGGAAAACTAACACCCACCGATCGCAGTTCGGGTGGGGCTCCTAAGGGCGAAGTGGGGGTCTTGTCACATTTATTGTCATCATGACTGGATTAATGACTGGATAGTGGAACATCAACGGCGACTCAATCTTGCCTTTAGCGAGGCACGGGACCGTCTGGCTACTGCGGCTGAACATCTGTTGCGAAGCTCGACTTGGATTCAAACCTGGATTTGTTCCGTTCCGCGACCTTTGCGGAATTTTTGACCACAAGCTGGTAGCTCTCTTCGAGACGCGCTTTCAAGTTCCTCACGTATTGAGAGTGACTTTTGTGAGCTCCACCCTGGACAGGTAAACCAAACGCAATGTCCACGGGCAACCTGGGTCGGCGCCCAAACATCAACTCATACGGGCTAAAACCCGTCACATCATTTTTCGTACAGTTGTACGCATGAGTTAGCGGCTTAACAAAGTCGCGCCAATGAGACTTCTCTTTTTCTTTCAAGGTTCCTAACATGCTCAAGAGAGTTCTGTTGAACCTTTCAACAGGATTTGCACGAGGGTGGTAAGGACTTGTGCGTACTTTTTTGATACCAGCGAGAGCGCAAAGTTCGTGAATCAGCTGGGACTCAAAGTCTCGACCCTGGTCGCTCAAGATTCACTCCGGAAACCCGTAATGTATTAGAAACTGATCCCAAAGACACTTGGCCACCGTTGTGGCTTTCTGATCCTTCGTTGGGAGTGCAACGCGTATTTTGTGAAATGATCAGTTATAACCAAGACGTCTTTGGTGTTTTTACTGTCGGGCTCCAAGGACAAATAGTCTATGCAGACTAGTTCCATCGGACGTGTTGTTTGGATGTTTACCAGAGGTGCCGATTTCTCAGGCGGTGTTTTCCTCCTGACACAACGTCCGCAAGATTTGACTTTGTTCTCAACGTCCTTAGCCATCTTTGGCCAATAAAACCTCGAGCAAATGAGGTCAAGAGTTCTGTCAAGGCCAAGGTGCCCCATATCTTAGTGAAGCCAAGAAAGAATGGGGGACCTGAGAGACATAGGAACCACAAACTGGTAAGTGATGTCACAATCCGACTGGCGGGTTCTGTAGAGAAGGTTACTTTTCATTTCGAACCGCTTCCATTCTTTAAGCATTAGCTTAAGCTCCAACGAGTCAGGGATGGATTTGGGATTTACCCCATTTCCAGACTCAAGCAGGTCGATGACCTTTCCAAGGATTGGATCAGACCTCTGATGATGTTGGATAGTGCTGGGCGGTATACCGGTTCACACCGAATACCGGTTTATAATTTCGTTATGATATGAATTTTTAATATACCGCCATACCGGTGTATTTGATTACACAACGGGGGAACGCTGCGTCGCGCGACATTGTTTTAGACGGGACCTTTTTCAGTGTTGCGCTTCTAAACACGCATGTTTACTGTCTATTTTTAACGCTATTTAAAAAATACTCGTATTCGTTAAGCTGCATTTCCTTTCCGTGCTCTCCCTCCGTCTCTGTCAGTCACGCGTCTCTCTAACATAGCCTACACACACACACACACAGCCCCTCCCCTCCGTGCACACCGCGTGTGTCTCCATCAGCGAGATCATCCCTGGAAGCATGGAAGCTTGCTAGCTTCAGCGTCGCGTTAGATTAGCTCCCATTAAAAAGTCCTATAAAAATATTTTATATTTTTAATACAATGTTGTCCCGTCCTAGCCTGGCGACGCCATCCTACATACTTCCGCCCAAAGATTTTGGCTCCGCACATAGTCTGGCCAAATCCCCCTACCTCGGTTCGCTCAGTGTTTTGCCAATCAGCAAACAGTTGTGAGTGGTGACGCAGAACTCACGCGCGGAGTCCATTGTAGTCCATATGATTGTAGTTCAACCGCAGCGGAAATAAACATGGCGACGGAAGAACGCTAGAAGCTATCCATGAAGTTGTCTCAACCCTGGAGAGCATTACACAATTAAAACAAGAGCAAGAGGAATGCCTCGTCAATTTTGTTAGTGGCAAGGATGTAGTAGCTCTCCTTCCAACTGGCTTTGGGAAAAGTTTGATTTATCAAATGGTACCGGTATAATGAAAGCGGATGTGGGAAGCGTGATTCGCGAGCTAGAGCCTCGCGAGAGTAAGCATGAACCTCGGCGCATAACCTACGTCCTTTCTAAACATTACTGATTGGTTAAGGGAACTCCAATGAATTTAAGTTGCTGAGTAAGGTCCCACCCTCCATGGAAACGGATTCCTCTTGGGTTTTTCCAGACTGTTTGACGGAGTCAACAGTCGGCTTTCGCCCAGGCTAGTCCCGTCCGACCCGACCCATAGCAAACAGGCGATTACGCCTTCTTTATAAAGTTAACTAGTCGCAAGTTTGCCGTAAAAAAAAAAAAAATGTAGTTGGGTTGTCGAGGTCTAAACACTAGCAGCTGTGAATCAAATAAAGTAGGTTTTTTAAACTCTTACACTGAATGTTTGCTGCTTCAATCCAGATGAGTATTGAAAAATATTTTCCGCGATTGAAAAAGAGACGTGCGTGTTGAGGATGAGGAGCAGCCTGAACCGGAGGTATCAGTCTGAAACAGAGCTGAACAGTCCGACCAGTGTAATTAGCTATGTTATTAATTTGTTTACAATGAAGATGTGAATATTAATACAATAAAGTTCTGTGTGACCAATTATTAACGAAGGAATTATTATGAAGAATTTTTATTTTAATTTTTAATTCTGTTCTCAATCTGTAGAAAATGCTGTGAACACCTAATTATGCCTGAAAAAAAAATACCGTGATATACCGTGAAACCGTGATACCGTGAAAAAATACCGTGATATGTATTTTTGGTCATACCGCCCAGCACTAATGTTGGAGATCTGCTTCACTGAACGTAGGTATGATGGAACAACCTAGTGCCTCAACTTCCCCATAGGCATCTGATACTGCATCGGCGTGCAGGGCAAGGACTCTACCAAAGGAACAGAAGGTAAGTTACCATTGGCCTCAACAAGGTGACGACTGCACAGAGCAGTAACAGTGTCTGGCGGAAGATCAAGATGTTCAGGAGAAGAAGAAAGGTGATGCGAAGCAAACTGTTTCATTCGTTCTGTCTCGTCAAGGAATGCATCGTCGTCCGGCAGATCGTCATGAGGACGTCTGGAAAGACCGTCTGCATCTTGGTTGCTCTTTCCGGCCCTATACCTGATGTTAAAGTCAAAAGTGGAAAGAGCAGCCAGCCAGCGATAGCTAGCGGCGTCAAGCTTGGCAGACTTCAAGATGTAGGTCAATGGGTTGTTGTCGGTTACAACCGTGAACACATTACCATACAGGTAGTCATGCAACTTTTCTACCACAGACCACTTTAAGGCCAAGAACTCTAATTTGTGGGCTGGGTAACGTCAGGGTTCTAGCTAGCGCAAACTAGCATCATGGCCCGCTACGCTATAATTTTGGACCGCTACGCTTATTTTCAATACA